>NW_017731793.1:1119152-1152938 GCF_001890085.2 Hipposideros armiger
GTGATGGGAAGGAGGGGTAAGGCCCTTTGGGGCTCTGGCAGGCAGACCTTCTCCAGGGAGGGCCCCCGCTAGAATTGAGATTGGGTTTGTGTTGTCTGAGACTCTCCCAAGGCAGAGGCTGAATAGGCAGGAAGGTCAGGGGCCCACACTCAGAGGGACGGTCCAGGCTGGAGCCCTGGGTGTAGGTGTCCCTGAAGCCATTGATGTGGGGCCAGCAGAGGGCAGAGGCAGGACTGAGCTCCAAGGCCAAGCTGCTAACGCAGTGAGAATCCAGACAGGATCGAGTGGTGTCCAGAAAGGAAAGCGTGCCCAGGGGCTGGCCGTCCGTCCGGCACACTGGGGCAAGGAGGATGGGGGGTCACTAGATTTGGGGCTCAGAGATCAGAGCTGTGTTTGAGGAGCGGTTGGGCTGGGGAGGGACTAGAGCTGAAGGAGAAGGGTCTCCCTGAGAGAGGCTCAGCTCAAGGAAAGGCCCTGTGGGTAAGGTCTGGCCAGCAGAGAAAGAGGCCACCCTGTTTAAAGCGGGGTTGGAGGGACCACAGCACCCCTGTTCAGCATTGACGAGGGAGCATCTTTCTGCGCCACACATGGGTTTTTTTGCAGGAGTTACCCCTGGGCCAGGGCCACTGAGTCAAAAGGTAGGTACTTGCTATTTGAAGACATTCAGCCTCTTGTCCCCAGGGGTGGCTCGACTGCCGCTGACCCAATCGCACAAGCGAGCAGGTCTTTGTCTTCTCAGCCCTCACTCACACGGGGGCCCTCCCTCAGTGTTTCCCCCTGGAGAAGTGTGTCATGAGGGTGTCCTGAAGCAGGAACTAAGGGCAGTTGGCATCTATGTGCAGCGTGGGGGCTTCCTCTCAGTGGATGTGGCATTGGACCACCACCCCTGCCTGGGCTCTAGGCCTTGAGCAAGCAAGCTATGGGCCACACAGGTGGGCTGGTCTCCCAGCCGAGGGCCAGGCTCCCTGGAGAGGCACACCCTGCCAGCCAGCAGTGCCCCCCACTCTGTGATGCCCAAGTCGCCAGAGGGCTCCCTTTTCTTAGATGGGGAGATTAAGGCCCAGAAGAGGACCAGCACCCAGCTGGAGCCTGGCTTGTCAGAGGAGCCCAGGAAGGGACCTCGGGAAAGGCAATAGCTGCTGCTCCTAATCTGCTCAGGGACCGTCACAGCTGTCCTGGGCCTACCTCTGGCCAGTACTGGGAAGGAGGTTGCCATGGCTTTCAGAACCTGCTGCTCCCACCCCTCAGGGAGTGTCCTTTTTGCTGGAGGCATGTCCCAGTTGCCATGGCAGCCCAGCGCATGCCTGGAGGGCCTCTGGACATAATTAGAGGCTCAGTGCCATCACCTGTAGCTGAGGCTCATGAGGACAGGGGCACAGCACTCACCTTCCCCCTGGTGTATCTGCCTACCCTCCCACTGGAGGCCTAGACTCACAGCAGAGTATCAGGGCAACTGTACCACGTGGGGCTGAGGATGGGGCGTCTCAAGCAGTACAAATGTCAGAATAGGCAGGGTCTTCAGGGACCCCGACTACCAAGGTGCCCGAGCAGGCGTGAGACTCCCACACTCACAGCCTCAGGGAGGGGGTCCCACCGGCTCAATACAGTGGGCACAGGGCTGGGGACCTGAGGGCTGGGGGTCTGCTCACATTGCTGGCACCCAGCCCCTGAGCTCTACTCTGGGCCGCACAGGCACCCTGCCCCACCTTGTAGCATGTCATCCGGGAGCTGCAGTGTGACACCCATCCTGGGAGGGTGGCTTTCAGCACAGAGTAGAAGGAGCCTGGTGGCAGAGGGAAGGAACTGTTTAGACCAACACAAGGAGGCCCCAAAGGTTTAGAAAACTGAAGGACTGGGGGTGTTTCTGCTGGGGCTGCCAAGACCAGGCTGCAGGCACAGGGCTTGCTTTGCTGGGCTGGGGCAGCTTTGGACGCTGTGGCTTCGGAGCTACAGTCTTGAGCCCAGGGAGCTGACTCTTCCCCTATCACTCCAGCTCCCTCGACCCTCCCACCAGTGGCCCTTGGGAGGTCGCCCTTGAGGACTGACCTTCGTTACTGCAGTCCCCACATCGGGCACTATGACCCTGTGCCCTGAGTCGTAGCTGACACACTCCTCCCAGACTGGCACCCAAGAGTGGGAGGGTGAAACTGGCTGGAGGTCCTGGCCAGCCTGAGGCCTCTCCACTGAGTGCCCAGCAGCACTGCATGGACATTCTCCCAGGGGGGAATTCTGGATCCCTAGCAGTGTCCTAGCATCAGCAGTGTCCTCAAGGGTTGCCTGTGCACCTCATTGGCAGCATTGGGGGCCCAGAGTGTGACACCGTGAGTGAGGGCTGTGTTGGTGGCTCCAGGCCTAGACAGCTATCCCATGAGATAGTATGGGTTCAGGGCTGCCCAGTCAGTCTTGCTCATACCCTTTTTGTCCTCACAGGCCGCCGGGGACACACCCACCACCCCAAAGCACCCTAAGGACAGCCGAGAAAACTTCTTCCCTGCGGCTGTGGCCCCTACAGCCCCTGACCCTGTGCCAGCAGATGCTCTCCAACGGCCCAGTGACACCCACACCAAGCCTTGCCCTGCCCCGGCTGCCACCGCAGCTATCATCACCTGCCCTCCCTCGACATCAGTCTCCACCTCAGACCCATCCAAGGACCCTGGGCTCCCCCAGCCGCACAGTCCTGAAGCCACTCCTCGCATGGCCTCTTTGGGCCCAGGTGAGTTCTATCCTGTGCCTCTGGGATGTGAGGCCATCAGGTGGCAGCAAGTCCTGCTCCTTGCCTGGAGAATGTGGGTGGGGAGAGGCAGGGCAGCCTCCAGCCCGGTGTCCACGGAAAACATCCAGCCTAAGAAACACTTATAGATGAGTTTATTTGAGTCAAACTGACAATTGCCAGGAAGCACAGTCTCAACGGATTGAGAAAATGCTCCAGAAAATGGCCATTTTGCAACTTATTTTATACATTAGAATCAAAGGAAGAAGGTTACATGAAATCCATTGGTTGTAGACTAAGGGAGTGGGAGAAAGCAAAGCGGGGAAATCTCTGGGATGGATAAAAGTAAAATGGAGAGACACACACTTCTTTTACATTGGTGGGTACAACATAGTTGATAGCATTTTACAGCGCATAGAGATGGTATTTGGGGAACAAGATAACAATGAGGGACTTTGTAGTTTCCTGCTCTGGTGTGGTGGGTTGTGCCCCCTGGGGGGTCCAGAAGAAGAGATTACTCTGATATTGGAAGGGTATGTTATTTTAGATGCAAAAAAACTACAGACAGGCTCACTTAAGGTAAAGATTGACCTTTGTCAAGGAAGCTACAGGCCAAGGATGTGACTTCCCGCCATGGCCCACCTTTGTTAGGAATTTTTATGTTCAGGCCATCCTCTGTGGTTGTTTTCAGTCTCTTGAGCTTGTCAGGTTTAACATGTGGCCCTTTTTCCATCCACACTGGTGATCCCTGAGGAGTACATCACAGGAGCTGGGAGTGGGGGTGGGGCAGACCCTGCTAGCCTACTCATCAGCCACTTGCCCCAGTGGGCACATGCTGCACCCATCACTTTCTTAAATTAACTGTCTGGTGCCTCAGTCTCCCCATCAGTAAAAGGGGGTTGGTGACAACCCCTCCCCCCCACACACACACACATACACAGGTGTGGTGAGGAGGGAAGAAGGGAGAAGGGACACTAACATTGACAACATTGGCCTTTGTTTTCTCCTCCCACAAAGCCTTAGGATAATGAGATAAAGAGATAAAATAGTCCGAAGGAGATGGGGGGTGGGGTAGGAAGGTTCTGACCCTGAGTGCACAATGTGACCTCACAGGCCTGTGAGCGGGCTCTGGGCACCTGCTAATTGAGGGGCAGACCTGCTTGAGTCCCCATACCCCATTGGGCAAGACAGATGGAAGTCAGCCAGGAAGGACGGGGGCAGGGAGGACTGGTGGGCTTATGCAGGAAAAGGGACAGGGCAAGGCAGGTCCACTAGCAGGAGGGAGAGAGCCCTTGTTCCTTCTAAACCCAGGATGCAACTAGGAATGGCAGCGGAGGGCAGGGCCCGCTGGCAGGCCAGGAGGGCGCAGACAGGCCTGAGGCTTTCTGAGGAGGGGCCACTGAGGCAGCACCTCAAAGGCCAGTGGGCAAGAGAGAAGCAGGCAAGGCGCTGTCCTGACTGGCCCACAGCCAGGCACCCTTCTGCCCGCACACCCAGGTTACCCCTAAAGGCTTGCTGTCCTCCCAGTTGCAGCCCCATGTCGAGGGCCACGTCTGGGGCTGCTGCTCTCAGCCCTGATACCTTGGCTGTGTCATCTCCTGAAGAATGGGACAGCCACCCCTGGCAGGAGTGCCCGTCAGGAGCCAGACCTGAAAGCTCTAGCTAGCCAGCCATGACCTAGGGGCACTGCCCCACAGGCCGCTCTGCCCGTATGGAGACAGAGAGTGGCAGTCCTCCTTCTCTTAGCTCTTTTCTACGTCTCAAGGCATCAGACACTGATGTTTTCACCTGATGCCATCTCCGGTTTGCTTTGAGGATCATGGAAGTGTAAAGACCCGCTATCCAGTCAATTACAATTGTGCTGGCTGTGGCCCTATGAAACGAAGAATCACTCCTTCTTGGGTCAGCTCCTGCAGCCATTTGTTCTGCGAGGAGCCTCTAAAGGCTACAGGACAAAGAGTTGAAGAACTGTAAGTGGTGGTTCCACCACCAGGGGACCTTGGCTGTCCTTGTTCCGCCCTGCGTATCTCATCCTAACTCAGTTTCCAGCACACAATGTATAGGATGGAGGGGATAGCATTGCAGGATTCAGAATAGTGCTTGGCAGATAGTAAGCATAGCCACGTGGTAGGTTTTGGTGGTGGTAGTGATTTCAAATGACAGCGGTGGCGAGAGTCTGCTGCCCAGGGCAGTCAGTCACTTGCACCAAGACCCAACTCCTGTTCCTCCATCGTTTCTCCTCCTCAGGCTGTCTTGCCCTCCAACAGACTCTTGCCCCTGTGATCTTGTAGTCTCTAAGGATCAGGAATTTGGAAAGATCAGGCTGTCAGCTAATCATCCTAGTTCACTCAAGTTGTGAACAGGCTTCAGGTCTTCGTTGGCTATTGGCTGGAGGCCTCAGTTCCTCTACTGTGGGCCTCTCCATAAGCTCCAGTGTCCCTGAGTCATGGCTGCTGGCTTCCCCTAGGACCCAGGATCCGAGAGAGACAGACAGAGATACAGAGAGAGCTCGAAGGAAGTATCATTGTCCTTTAAAACCTAATCTTGGAAGTGACTGTCCATCACTGGTGTTGGCCACACACAATGTGATACAAGGTGGGAGGGTTCCTCAGGTCCTGGATACCAGGGGTCATCAGGGCCAGCCTGGAGCCTGCCTAGCTGCCTTTTCTCTCCTGCTCACCCAGTCCCATCCCCAAGCAAGCCAAAAACTATCTTTTGCCCTTTTTTCTTCCCTCTGTTAGATCTGGGGATGAGTGTGTGTTTCCTAGTGTATATCCTTCAGCCTGGAGAGTTGATCCTTTTCTATCTTCTTCCCCAAAACTAAATTAAATGGACTTTTGCTAGATGGAACTCTTGCGTGACATTGGGGATGGGGGGACAGCCTGAGAGTATGTGCTGTATGGGCCTGGTGGTGAGGCAGCCGGGGATGGGCCAGGCACTCGCACGCCTTTCCCCCCACCCACCCACCCCCACACTTCTACACCTGCTTCATGGAGTGACGTACCTGTCTTTCAAGGCTGCCACAGGTAGATGGCGTTTGGCTGGCCATATCGGGGTTGGCGTCCCCAGTGGTTCCCAGAGCTTTCTGGGGTGGTGTCAGGGCCAGGCTGGGACAGGCACGTCTCCCCAGAGCCCACCTCCCACAGCCTCCAAAATAGGGAAAGCACCAAGAAGAAGCCACCCAGCAGGGTCCTGGTTCCCCAGATAAGACAGGGTGGCGTGGCAGTGTGGCTGCATCTGCCACTCCTGGTGACCAACAGGTAGCCCAGAATCAGACAGAGGTTCAGGTCGACAGGGAGGGCAGGGCCTGCCCTGCAAAAGTACCCAGAGACTAGAGGGTGTGCAGACCTGGAGCCAACGCCGGGGACAGCGACATAAGAGGTGTGAGCCACCCGGGAGAGCTGGCTTAACGACAGATTCTCCCAGGACGCAGTCCCCAAGGTGTGAGAGAGTGGGGAGGGCAGCTGTAGAGGAGACCTTGGCAGCCGCTGTCCCCAGGGTGGGCAGGCCTTCCCCTAACTGGGGCTCCCCTCACACAGTCCTTTCAACTCCAGCCAAAGGGAAGGCGCCTGGCAGTGTCCATTCCTGACTTCTTGCCTTCCAGGGCCTGAGACAGGCGAGCATGCTCTCAGGCTGCCCTGGTCACTAGGGAAGACATCATCTATCCACCCAGGCCATGCTGACCAGGCTTGTTGGCCACATGCGGCAGATGCACCCCCTGGGGGAGCTCATGGTTGGTCATGGGCACCTGGGGAGGCTCCTGATCATGTATCTCCCCTGGCTCTGTGCCAAGGGCACGCACCCGCTTATCTGTTTGTTTGTTGGGTGTCTGTCCACCACAGGGCAGGACCTGGGTTCCTGCTGACTCTCCAGCTGCTAGAACAGTGCCCTGGCCCACGAGTGAGGGTCCCTCTCACTGAGGCAGTCAAGAGTAGGGACAGTGGAACAGGGAGGAAGAGTAGAGGGCACTGCAGGCCTCAGAACCAGCCTGGGTGAGGACTTGAGCAGGGTACCACCCGCCCATGCAGGGTGCCACCCACCAAGTGGGGTTGAGGGGCTGGAGTCCTAGCCTCATGCCAATCAAGAAGCCAGAGAGAGTCTGAGCCAGGGCTGGGGATCTCTTAGGACATGGCCCTTGGGGACCCATTACCCAGTCTGTGAATCTGCCCAGGGGGCAGGGAGAGTTGCCTGGATGCCCAGGATTCCAGCCTAGTTACCTGCTTCCCACACACACAGAACCGGAGGCAGGGGGACTCAGGGGAGCCCCAGATAGCCCTTCTCTGAAGGCTGAGGCCCCAGGCAGGTCCCCTCCTCCTCAGGCCCACCTGTAGTCCTCCTCACAGTGGCCTTGGGGAGGGGAAGGACTGCCTGGCCTGGGGAGCCCTGTCCCACTTGCTGGAGTCCCTGCCCCAAGTGTCCCTCTTCCTGGCCACCCACCAAGAAGGAAGGGCCTGGGACAGGTGGACAGTCGCCTGGGGTGAGAGGGAGTCAGCCTCCACCAACCACAGGACCTGTCCAGGTGTACCAGGCCCCCGTCATCACAGTCCTGTCCTGTAGAATCCTGCCGCCCACCACCCCATCCCACCTGAGCAGCCCCTCCAGACCACTCAGCCAGGCCCTTCGGAGAGCAGTTGCATAGGAGAATTGGATCCAGGCAGGCAGGGCATTGCTATCTACGAAGGACCTGAACCAGCCACCCAGCAGGCCTGCCTTGTGGGTGCATGCCTGGCCGCGGGGGCCTGAGTCCTGCACAGTTACACAGGATTCCAGCTGCTCCCTCTGCTTCTTGGGTCCAGGAGAGCAGCGGGAGGAGCCTTCCAGGGTGCTCACCCCTGCCGACCATTACGGATGGGGCTGGACCCATTGTGTATGGTGACAGAGTCTGTGACCGTGATTGGCAGGCAGTGGGGCCTGAGGAAGGCAGGGAAGGCTCTGTCCTGTGGGGCCTGGAAGCCAACAGGCAGGCAGCCCGGGCTACTCCGCAGCCTGTCTTTGTCCCAGTCCCAGAAGCCCTCGTTCCTGCGTGTCCAAGGAGAGGGAGCTGTTTCACCTGCGGGGGAAGAGGAGAATGCTCCCGGCAGAAGGAGCTTGATGGGCGAAGTGGAAGAGAGGAAGGGTCGTGGGGCAGTGGCCCATATGGCCAGAGATGCTGGGCCCAAGTAAGAAGGAAGAGGAGAGCAGCATAAGGAGCCGGACTGTGAAGAAGCCTGGACACGGCTCAGAGCTAAGGGGAGGGTGGAGGCAGGGCTTGGGGGCCTGGGAGTAAGCAGACTGCTGCTGACTAATGGCCTGGCTGGTGGCCATGGTGCAGTCTTCGTCGCTTGGGCCCATCTAGGCCTTGGCACGACCGAGGCCAATTCCCGGCCTCTGCCTCGTACCAGGGAAGAGGTGGCCTGGCGGGAAGGCGTAGTGCCAGCATAGCACTCCATCCACTTTGGTCTTAGCTGGTTTGTTTGTTTTTGGGTCCTGTGTTTCTGATTGCCACTCCTGTAAGCTGGGGGTAGGGGAGAAGCATGCAGTCTTGGTGTTGCCCCCACTGTGTCAAGTACACAGCGGTCCAGGTGGGGAGCTGACCCCACCAGTGTCCACTGGGCACGGGGGCAGGGATGAGTGCTTTCCTGTCAGTACTGGCCTGGCTCTGCCCATGCGATTGTTCCAGAGGCGCTCCTGCTAGTCCATGGGCCACTTGGTAGAGGTGGACTGCCACCTCAGCTCAGGTCCCCTGCCAGGTGTCCCAGGACATGGGAGGGGCTCTGTTCCTTGGGCTGGGTGAGGATGTAACCCACTGCCACCCTGTGCCCTACAGAGGGAGAAGAGCTGGCAGGAGGGACAGAGGGCGCTGGCTACCTGCTCCAGGAGCCTCAGTGCAGTGAACAGGTGAAGACAGAGCCGCACTGCTGGCCAGCAGAGGCCACCCCCCACACAGGCACCGAGCCTGCCTGCAGCCAGGGTAAGGCATCAGGAGCACCCCAACAGTGGCCCCCATGGCCAGCAGCCAGGGTGGACTTCCCAGCAGAGGTGCCTCCCTCCCCTGGAAGGGTGGAAGGGGCTGGCAGGCTGGGGCCCCGAGAAGGCCCAGTGGTGAGGTACAGATAGGGTAAGCCCCAGCTGAAGAGCCTGGTAGGCTAGGGTGCAGAGAGAGGGGTGGGAGAGGAGCCCCACAGAGCCCCTCACTCCACTCCCAGCTCCACAGAGGGGAATAGTGAGAGCAGGCGGAGCCCGTTCCCAGGCTGCTAATGGAGAGAGCTGGAGGGGTGCCCATACCCAATGGGGCCAGGGCGGGGAAGACACGTCGTGGTGGGAGGAGTCCAGGGCAGGCAGAGGGGTGGCCAGTTGGGCTGGGCCAGACAGGCGTTTATGTTTATATGGAGGCAGAGCCAGTTCCCACCAGCTACCACACCCAGCTAGGGCCCTTGGGGAGTCCTTGGTGCTAGAGCCTCTTATAGACCCCACTCAGGACTGCAGGGCCTGGCACCAGCCCCAGGGACCAGGCTTGGGCTCTGAGTAAGCCCCGCTCCTTTTAAAGCCATGGGGCTGTGGAGGAATGTGGAGACTGGCCGGGCTCATGCAGCCCCCCAGAGGCCGCCTGCCCAGAACCGCTTCCTCTAAGCTCCAGGCACAGGAGGCCCTATGCCTGCTCTGGAGCATGAGGGGAAAGTGGACACCCCGGGGCTCTGCTAGGTTAGTCCTGGGGATGTAAGAGTTAATGTGTGCATGACGCCCGGAGGGCCTTCAAAATCCCTGGGAAGGATCCGGAGACGTTGCCTGCATCCCAGGCCCTGGTGTCCCAGCGTACACCGTGCTGGGGGCGGGGCGGTCTCAGCCCCTGTACCCAGCAGTCAGCGTGGCAGAGAGAGACAGGAGGCCTGGATTCTGCCAGCCAGCACGGGCAGAAAGACCAAGAGAACGCACGCATGATCTGAGGTAGTCAGAGGAGGCAATCTTGGTGCCTGTCTTCCAGAGGGGAAACTGAGGCCCGAGTTGGGGAGGGGTAGGTGGGTCCAGGAGGCTGTGAGCGAGGTTCAGATTCGGTGATCCACCCCACAGTTGCCAGCTCCACGGTGCCCAGCAGTGGGAGTGCCCAGCCACCCGAGGGCCACCCAGGCAAGGCAGAGGCCAGCAGGGCCAAGTCTCGCCTCCTGCCCAACATGCCAAAGCTGGTCATCCCCTCAGCTGCCACCAAGTTCCCCCCTGAGATCACTGTCACGCCGCCCACGCCGACCCTGCTCTCACCCAAAGGCAGCATTTCGGAGGAGACCAAGCAGAAGCTGAAGGTGACTGAGGGTGCAGGGGGGGGGAGCATGGGTGGGAGCACGGGCTACGGGGGGGCCCTGGGGCCGGGCTAGGCCGCCCTGACCAGTGCCCTGCCCGGTCTGTGCAGTCAGCCATCCTGTCTGCCCAATCGGCTGCCAACGTGAGGAAGGAGAGCCTGTGCCAGCCGGCTCTGGAGGTCCTGGAGACATCGAGCCAGGAGTCCTCGCTGGAGAGTGACACAGATGAGGACGATGACTACATGGACATCTGAGGGGCCAGAGCCCCCAGCCGCACCCCAGCTGCCCAGCCTCCCTCCTACATGGCGTCCTCCCTGCCCACCTAGGCGGGGTCTGTCCTGACTGCGTGGGGCTCACAGGAGGCCAAGTTTAGCCAGGTGAAGATGGACAGATAGGTCAGTTTGCACAGGCCGGCATCCTTTTCTATGAAATGTTGACTTTGTAAATGTGCCCAAGCCCAGCCCAGGGGGCCATGTCCTCAGTGCTTGGATAAGCCGGGCTCTGCCTGTATCACATTGGAGGGGTCATTTAGGGTTGGGCTCACCCCACTCTTTTTTGGTTTCTTTTCTAATAAAGATGGAACAGTTCTCTTTGCCTCTTTGTTCAGCCCAACGCCTCCCTCGGCTGATTGTTGTCCAGAGTTTTGGGGCCCCTCCTCCCATAGATCAGGTTCTGGCCCTTAGGTACCCCAGGGAGCAGGTGAGGGTGCTCAGTTGGGAAGAGGTGAGCACAGCCTTGGGAGCCAAGCAAGGCAGATCCATCTGGGTAAGATTGGAGCCGGACTTGAAAGGGGTGTCAGGAGTGTCTCCTGAAGGGATGAGGGTGAGGCCCTCTGGCGTTGGATGAGGGGAGGCTGCAGAGGGCAGGCAGAGTCCAGACTCTGCTGAGGAGCTGGCTTGTGCCCCAATGTGATAGGGGCTGTAAGGGGCTTCTGAGGGGCAGGGTCTGTGTCAGGAGAGGGGAGATAGGGAGAAGGGAGACGGCAGCCAGCAGGAAGGCCATTTACCTCTCACCACACTTGCCCTGATAGGACCAACCGCAAAAGTTGGGCTCAGTCCATGATACAAAGGTAGGGCAGGGCCCCTTGTTCAAAAATTATTAAGATTTTTTTTTCTTTTTAAGATTTTTATTGGAGAATTGAGGAGGGGAACAGTGTTAGGGAATTGGGAAAGGGAACATTGTGTTTTTCCAGGACCCATAAGCTCCAAGTCCAGTCGCCACTTTCAATCTTAGTTGCAAGTGGGCATCTGCTCAGCTCAAGGTGCTGTGTTCAATCTTAGTTGCAGGTGGGTGCAGCCCACTATCCCATGCAGGAGTCAGCGGCAGCTCAGCCCGGGTGCAGCTCACTGGCTCATGTGGGAATCGAACCCGTGACCCTGTTGCTCAGAGCTCACGCTCTTAACCAACTGAGCCACTTGGCCGGCCCAAGAATTTTTTAAAGGTGACAGCAGAGCATTAAGCTAGCCTGTGATGCTGACCCTGCCCCTCCCCTCCCCAAGCCCCCATGCACCCCCAGGCTCCAAGCCCATGTATTTTGGGGAAGCACAGGTTTAAAAGTCCACAACCTGGTCCAGCCAAGTGACTCAGTTGGTTAAGAGCTTGCTCAAGAGTGTGAGCTCTGAGCAACAGGGTTGCCGGTTGGATTCCCACATGGGCCAGTGAGCTGCGCCCGAGCTGAGCTGCCAACAGGTGGCATGATGGCTCAGCTGGTGAGAGCACATGCTCCTAACAACAAGGTTGCCTGTTCGATGGTAGGCTACGCCTGCCCGCAACTAAAGACTGAACTCAGCACCTTGAGCTGAGCTGCCGCCCGGATGGCTCAGTGGATAGAGCGTGTGTTCTTAACAACAAGGCTGCTGATTCAACTCCCACATGGGATGGTGGCTACGCCCATCCGCAACTAATTGAGCACAGCACCTTGAGTTGAGTGGTGCAACTGGACTTGGAGCTGAGCTAGCTGCACCCTCCACAACTAAGATTGAAGGACAACAACTTGGCTGTTCCCCTTCCCCAATTCCCCAATAAAATCTTTTTTAAAAATTAATTAATTAAATAAATAAAAAATAAAAGTCCCCAACCTGCCCTTCTGCACACTGTCAACCCCCACTGGGGGCCTAGTCTCTACCCCCACAGCTCTGGGCTGGCTCTGCGCCCCCCCCCCACCTCCGGGGCCTTCCCTGAAAGGCTCTGTTTAGAATGGAGATGGGGACCCTCTTTGACACTCTGTGCTCCTCATGGGCTGGACACCTGTGCCCCATCCCCACCGCCTCCTCCAAGAAGAAAGGCCCAAGAGATTGGGCATTGCCAGGGTCCCAAGCCCAGACCTGTCAGAGCCACCGCAGGGACCTAGAAGTGCAGCAGCCTTCTATGGGTCCTCCCTGAACCTGTGGTGATTCAGGCCCTCCGCAAAGCTGCCTGGGGCTGAGGGGGCCAGCAGTTACTCAGCTGACCACCCCATCCCCCACCTCCGCCCCCGCAGGGACCAGGGTCTGGAGGCCCCCACACTGCACTCCCAGCTTGTCAAACTCTTTCATCCTCTGAATACAAGCACATACAGCCAGAGTGCCCAGGATAGAAAGAGGAAGTGGCAACCTTCCCCCAGGTCCAGATCCTCTTCCTGGTGTTGACGAAAAGTATCCAGCCTAAGAGAAAATGTGTAAGAGTTTATTCGAGCCAAACTGATGACAATGGCCAGGAAGCAAAGTCTCAACGGATTGAGAAAATGCTCCAGAAAATGGCCGTTTTGCAACTTATTTTATACATTAGAATCAAAGGAGCAAGGTTACATGAAATTCCATTAGTTGTAGATTAAGGGGGTGGGAGAAAGCAAAACGGGGAAATCTCTGGGATGGATAAAAGTAAAATAGAGAGACACACACTTCTTTTACATTGGTGGGTACAGCATAATTAATAGCATTTTACAGCGCATAGAGATGGTATTTGGAGAACAAGATAACAATGAGGGACTTCGTAGATTCCTGCTCTGGTGTGGAGGGTTGTAACCCCCACCCCCCACCCCCCCAGGGGGGTCTGGAAAAAGAGATTACTCTGATATTGTAAGGGTATGTTATCTTAGATGCAAAAAGACTACAGACAGGCTTAAGGTAAAGATTGACCTTTGTCAAGGAAGCTACAGGCCAAGGATGTGACTTCCCCGCCATGGCCACCTTTGTTAGGAATTTTTATGTTCAGGCCATCCTCTGTGGTTGTTTTCAGTCTCTTGAGCTTGTCAGGTTTAACATGTGGCCCCTTTTCCGTCCATACTGGGAACCTAGCAGTCTCCCAGGGCTATTCCTGGCTGCAGGACACCTCAGACCACCCCGGGAGCATTCCTACCATCTCCCTTTTCTAACCTGTGCCTGAGGAAGCACCCTCAGCCCTGGGCCTGGGATGAGTCCCAGCACCAGCCCCCAGGCCAGGGGTTGGGCTGCTCCCAGCTCAGGGCCTCAGGGCCCACTCCCACTGCCTACAGAGGTGTCCCAAGTACCCAGCAGCCAGTTGGGAGTTCTGTTTCCAACTCCCCTAGGTTTCCCTGACACCTGTAGGTGCCACCTCTCTGGAGCAACTGCAGGTACGTCTGCCATGAGAAAAGGGTGGTGCCCAGGGAATAGGCTGACTGGACCCTAGGATCTGAGGCAGCCCACAGCCAGATGACCTAAGCTCATGTCTCCCGCCAGGTTCAGCTTCCTGCAAGTTCGGGGGAATGTGTCCCCTTTGGATACCTTGAGAAGCTGCCACTGGGGGAAGGACCATCTGCCTGTCTGGACACCCTGCCCAGATGGCAGGGCCTAAATGAGCTCCAGGCCTGGACCCTCCCCACCCACCCTGGCTTCAGAGGCTCCCAGAAGCTGCCAGGGGCCTAAGACTGCCTCTCCCGGTGACCTTGGCCACGCCAATCTTGTCTGGGCCTCAGTTTCCTCACCTGCACAAAGAGAAGGGAGAAGACAAAAGATTATGCAAACTCTCTGTGAGCCACTCTGCAAGGATGGGTGGGGCTGGCCCACTTCTCTCCAGAACCCTGGGCTCTGGTCTCAGCTTCCCACCTTGGGCCTTTCCCTCACTTTCACTACCTCCCTCCAAAAGGGATCTCACTGGAGCTGTATCTGACCCATCCGCTCTTGCCCACCCCTCAGGGAGCCCTACTTCATTGCCCACACAGGTCCCTACAGAGAAACAGGACTAGAGATGTGACATCTTTGGCAGAAGATCCCAGAGAGTGGAATCCTGGGATTCAAGTTGCAAGTACAACCTCGCCTTCTCCACCCTGAAGCGCCTTCCCTTTTGAAAGCCCCGCCCTGACCAACCAGGGCAGGACTGGGGTTGAGATCCAGCAGTCCCAGCCACAGCCTCTGGATATCCGGCTTCTCTAGTGCTAGAGGTCCGGCAGCTGAAGGCTCAGGTCCCCTCCTCCATGTCCCAGCTGGCCAGAATGTGCTAATGGTGCAGATTAGGCCCTGCTGAGCCACACGGGCACCTATGGACTTTGAGAGGGGACCAGGCAAGGCGGGGTGGAGTGGGGCGGGGCATTGGTGCCGAGCACGGGAAGGGCGGGGCCAGGCTTGGGGAGTGAGCTGGTGGCAGCCTCCCAGCCACTGCTGTGCTGTCAGCTGCAGACACAGGCCACACCATGAAGCTATCCCTCCTGCCTTGCGCCTTGCTGCTGCTGGCGACAGCCCCCGGCCCAGGCCCCTGGCCTGCAGCAGGTATGCCCCTACCCTGCCCTTCTGTCCCCCTGTTTGTCTGTTGCAACCAGGACAGAAGCCCCTCTGGGCTCAGCCTCTGACCATCTGTCGGGACATTTGTGGCTGTACTGGGAGCAGTGGGAAGAAACTGGGTGGGGGAGGGGTGCCAGGGTCGAGGGGCCACCCAGTGGGGGTGGGAGGGTCTGGACGGTGCCCACCCTAAATCTTCTGGGAGCCGAGAGGGGGTAGCTGCCTGGGAAGGAGGTGTCCAGGGAGTTGGCGGGCTCAAAAGAGCCCTTGGCCTGCACCCTGAGCCCCCATAGAGGGAGTGCTTCCCATGCGGAGCCCCCCCAGTCCTATCGGCCCTCTGCCCAGACAGAGGCAGGCTATTGGACCTTGTCAGGGTGGAGCTAAACTTCAGAAAGTCTAGTGGAAGAACCGCACTTCAGAGCCAGGACCCTGGCGCCTAATACTGGGTTGGGCCAGAAGTCGCAGGCCTCCCAGCCCCCCCACCTGGCCCCTGTGTCCCATCGCAGGGAAGCACCACCACCCTCCTGCCACATAACTCACTTACTGGCATCACTCAGCCCTTCCCCCACCTCCTTGAGCCATCACACTCCCAGTCAATAAATGTTTATTGATGCTCTTGAGTGCCAGGCTCTGAGCTAGGTGAAGTGGGGCCACCAGGGTGACTCAGGCCGTCTTGGCCCTTGACCAGCCCCCTTTGTAGGGTGTCAGGGAAGGGCCAGGCGGGATGTGTGATCCCAGCTTTAGTGCCTGCACCCCACTCCAGTCTCCACCCTCCAACCCACCCAGCCATGCCAGCTTGAGGGACCAATTCCTTGAGAACATGGCCCTGCCGTGGGTCCCCACGGCTGGAGTAAAAGGCTGGAGCCTGATTCCACAGCCCCCACCAGACTAGCCCCCCACCCTGGCCCTGCTGGGCCTTGTGCTGGAAATGCACCTCTTCTTCCCTAAGCGGAGGGGTGCACGTCTCTCTTTCTCCCCAGAGGGTGGGGCTCCCTTTGGGTCCCGCAATCAATGAGTCATCACTGCCTTGCAGAGTGAGATGAGCTAGGCCTGCTCAGCCCAAGCACCTGTCCCTGCCTAGCCTCCAATGGGACTCATAGTAGCCTCATCCCCAGACCCCATATCAATGCGCCAAGGAGGCCCTCTTCTAGGCTGCCCGTCCACAGACCCTTCAGGGAAGTGGAGACAGGTCCCAGCCCGTGTTGAGGGCTCAGGAACCTGTGGCCATCTGAGGATGCTGTCAGCTACAGAACTTGGCGGAGGGTCGGTCATGTCTGGGGACTCCTCCTGACACTACATAGTTGTATATCTGGAGGCATTTCCCCTTATTCCCCTCATTCTAGCCAGTCATTCAGGCAAACTGCTAGGTGATCTGTACTAAGAATTACCCCACCCCACAGGCCCTGTGGGTTTCTACTGTCCATGTGGTAGGCATTACAATCCCCGCTGCATTCTCCTGGGCATGCTTCTCTCTAATGGACTCCAGGAAAATAGACATGGGCCCTGTGCATGAGGTGGCCGGTCCAGCCTGAGTGCTCAAGGCTCTCTCCTCCAGGTGCTCAGAATAGCTGCCTCCAACGCTGTGGGGACCGGGGCGGGCAGTGCTCCTGCCACCCAACTTGCTTTGGCCTGGGCACCTGCTGCTCGGACGTGCGGGACTTCTGCCTGGAGATCGCACCCTACTCAGGCTCCATGATGGGTGGCAAGGACTTCGTTGTGCAACACCTCAAGTTGTCTGACCCCACCGCCAGCGTGATCTGCAGGTGGGAAGCCAAGCTAGGGGCTCAGAACCCCTGGCTGGCTGGGTGGAGTCCCAAGGACCGAGGACAGGGACAGCTGTCTGGACAGGTTTCCTAGGGAGGTCAGGGGCCCAGGCCTTGGAGATGGTCAGCTCACCCTTGCCCAGCCGCTCCTGCTACCTCTGCCCCCCACAGGTTTAAGGAGATTGTCGAGACCATTGGCCACTTGGACTCCTATGGACGTGTGCACTGCGTGTCACCCTTGCTCTATGAAACGGGACGCATTCCCTTCACAGTCTTCATGGACAATGCCTTCACCTTCCCACGCTCGGGCACCTGGCTGGCTGGTGAGCCCCACATTGCTGGTTTAGGCAATGGGGACTTTCCCCAGTGCTAATGTATGCACACCTGGCCCGCCCACTGGGTCCTGTCACTCTGGCTGAACCAGTCCCTTCAGAGGCCAGCCCTACCACATGGGCGAGGGTTCCCATAGCTCCTTTCCCCACCCCCTGGCATTCAGATGGGAATCTCAACCCAGAGGGAGTGGGGGCTTCAGGGAACCCCCATCAAGGTGGGCCAGTGATTGCCTGCTCAGCTGGGCTAGGCCGGGGGAATGGAGGAGCCAGAGGCCTGGGCGATGGAGGGCAGGGCCCCGCCTCTCCTGGCCTCTGTCCTTTCTACATCATGAGGGTCTGGGGACACCATAGCTCCAATGAGACAGCCATGCTTTGTCCTTGGGAGATTCCCACAGCTCTCAGAGCCCCAGGGCCTCCTTCAGTGGACCCCCTGGGTCCCAGGCCTTGCTTCACCTTACCTCCCCCTGCCCAGTGCACCCCAGCAAAGTGTCGGAGATGGAGAAGAGCCAGCTGGTGAACGAGACTCACTGGCAATATTATGGCACCACTGACACCAGGGGTAACCTCTCCCTGACCTGGAACGCCACAGTTCTGCCCACACGCTTTGTCACCATCGAGCTGTGGGGATACGAGGAGACAGGTGAGGCATTCTGCAGGCTGCCTCTGCAGGACCTGGTCATTTCAGAAGCTTTGGGCTTGCAGAGATGAAAGGGAGTCATAGGTGGGGGAAATCCCATGGAGGGGGATCCCAGGTAGGGCTTGGAGTGAGGAAAGTGCAGACAAAGAAAGGGAACTGGAACTGGTGGGGCTGGAGGGAAGGCAAGAGGGGTGGAGGGGAACAGCACAGGGAGGCTAAAGCCCCTCTAAGGGAGAAGGTGTGGATGGATGCTTAGCCCCTGGATACAAGGCTTGTCCTGGAAACTGAAAAAGCTTGCTCCACCCCTTTTCTCTCAGTCTCTGAATGGCTGGCATGACCCTGGGCCTGGCCTCGAGCAGGGACAGTGACTATGGAGTATGGGGGGAGGAGGTAGCAGTCACTCAAAGCAGGGTCCTTGTGGGAACAGCAGAGTAGGTCCTCCTATGGCAGCGGTTCTCAACCTTCCTAATGCTGCAACCCCTTAATACAGTTCCTCATGTTGTGGTGACCCCCAACCATGAAATTATTTTCGTTACTACTCTATAACTTTAATTTTGCTACTGTTATGAATCGTAATGTAAATATCTTTTTGTTTTCTGATAATCTTAGGCGACCCCTGTGAAAGGGTCGTTCGACCCCCAAAGGGGTCGCGACCCACAGGTTGAGAACCGCTGTCCTATGGGGATCATCTGTCCATACATACCCTGTCCATCTATCAGGCTGCTTGGAGCACTAAAGACTGGTGCCCACTCCTCCTCTGCCCTGGGGATCCTCAGACAGGCCCCAGGGCTGACCGTGGCCTTCTTTCCCTTAGGGAAGCCATACTCAGCGGCATGGACGGCAAAGTGGTCATACCTGTACCCCCTGGCCACAAACATTAGCAACTCCGGCTTCTTCACCTTCATCCCCAAACCCGCTCTTGAGAAGTACCAGAAATGGGACGTGGGCGCGCTTCGAATCATCAGCAGTGACCACCGCCCAGGGGAGATGTAAGGGCCATGCAGATTATGGGCGGAGGTCCAGCTGCCTGCTGCCCAAAATGCCTGACAGGGAAGCCAGAGACGGGCAGGGAGGGTGGCCCTTAGTGTGCGTGCATCCCCACAGGAATGTGCACGCGCTCTGGAGCAATGAGCATGCCCTGGCCTGGCATCTGGGCAATGACTTCCGGGCGGACCCCGTGGCCTGGGCCCGCACTCAGTGTCTGAACTGGGAGATGCTGGAGGACCAACTGCCCAACTTCCTGGAGGAACTGCCTGACTGCCCCTGCACCCTGGACCAGGCCCGGGCTGACTCCGGACGCTTCCATGTGAGTCCCCACCCAGGTCAAGGCCCAGGAATGGGCAAGTGGGGCCAGCTGCCCCCACTCCATGGACAAGGCGGTGACCTCACCCGCCCAGAACAGCACCAGGAGAGGCAGATAGAGGCCCCTGGGATGTGGGGCTAGGGTCTGAGGGCCCCTGTGGGGGATGGAATGGGAATGGCAGAGCTCGACTCTGGGGCTGGTGACAGCAACCTGTTGCTTTATAGACTGACTACGGCTGTGACATTGACCATGGCAGCGTGTGCACCTACCACCCAGAGGCTGTGCACTGTGTGCGTTCTGTGCAAGCCAGGTGAGCCCCCAGATGGTGGTTGGGGCCTGGGGGCAGGATCCCCAACAGTGGGCCTGACCTGTCCATGCCCCCAGCCCCCGGTATGCCTCAGGTCAGCAGTGCTGCTACACCAAGGAGGGCACGCAGATCCTGACAGCTGACTCCACCAGCGGCAGCACCCCAGACCGTGGCCACGATTGGGGTGCACCCCCATTCCGAGCACCGCCCCGTGTGCCTGGCCTCTCCCACTGGCTGTACGATGTCATCAGCTTCTACTACTGCTGCCTCTGGGCACCCGAGTGCTCCCGCTACATGCACCGACGGCCCTCCAGCGATTGCCGCAGCTACCGGCCCCCACGCTTGGGTGGGTGCCAGCCAGGGCAGGGCTCAGAGCAGGGCCAGGCCAGGGAGGCCCGTCTGACCCTCCATTCTCCCCAGCCTCTGCTTTCGGGGATCCGCACTTTGTCACCTTCGATGGCGCCAACTTCACATTCAACGGGCATGGCGAGTACGTGCTGCTGGAAGCCATGCTAACCAACCTGAGTGTGCAGGCACGGGCTCAGCCCAGGACAAGGCCCGACGGTGAGTCCAGGGCCCTGAGGGCTCAGGGTGGCTCAGGGTCATCCTGGGTGGGAGGCTGGAGATGAGTGGACACTATTCTGCACCCACCACCCCAGGCACGCAGGACCGAGGCACAGGGCTGACTGCTGTGGCCGTCCAGGAGGGTAACTCAGACATAGTGGAGGTTCGACTTGCTGGGGGGACAGGGACCCAGCAAGTGCTGCTGAACCAGGAGGTGCTCAGCTTCGCCGAGCAAAAGTGGATGGACCTGAAGGGTGAGTGAGGTGACCGGGCAAGGTTGGTGGGCTGCACTCCCTCCCTTTCCCTCCACCTGGACATCCACACCTCTCACTGGCCCTGACAGGAGGCAGAGGTTGTATCCAGGGCACAGATGTAGAGACGGAGGCCTCTTGTGGCTTGTTGCAGGGCGACAGTCAGCCCCTCTCCCCTGCACCCCACTCCAGAGGAGCCTGGCACAGTGGACATATGGCCCTGACCCATGGCTATCTGTGGACAGATAGTTCCAGGCCCCAGGTAGCAAAGTCCTGGTCTTGATCTTGAGCCTTCACACCCATGGAGCCCCGAAACACATCCCAGTCAGAGTCCCAGGATGCCAGGAGGGCTGGATGAGTTTCTCACTGCAACCCAGAGGAGACGGGAGGTACAATGTTTCAAGGAAGCTGGCCTGAGGATTAAGGATGGCAGCTCCCTGTCTACCCCCCTTTCTTCAGTAGCACTGCCTCAGGGAATTGAATGAATGAAATGACTCCTATTTGGGTTGAGTGGAGACCTGAGAAGGGCACTGAAGATAAAGGGACCTCTGGAGAGGGCGGAAGCAAGCACTTGTTGCTGCCTCCGTCAGGGAGCAAGGGCCAATAGGAAACCCCCATGTGTGGCCTTGGCATGGCGAGCGGGGTGGGGTGTCTCTTCAGGGTCTGGGCACCTCAGATCAGCAGGAGAGGTCCTGGCACAGGAATGGGCCCGGAGTGGTAGAGTGTCATGGGCAGGATTCGTCCTAGGAATGCCCTCCCCTCCCCCCTGAAGCCCAGGGGCACCAGCCCACCCATCCTGGGGCTACGGAGTCACCGCATGGTGCCCACAGGAGGCAACTCTGACCCCAGCTCCACCTGTATCCAGGCATGTTCCTGTCAGTGTCTGCCAAGGACAGCGTAACGATCATGTTGTCATCGGGGGCAGGCCTGGAGGTCAGTGTCCTGGGTCCCTTCCTGAGTTTGAATGTCCTGCTGCCCGAGAAGTTCCTTACCCACACTCAAGGCCTCCTCGGAACACTCAATGACAATGCTGCAGATGACTTCACTTTGCGCAATGGGCAGGTCCTGCCCCCCACTGCAAGTTCCCGAGAGCTGTACCGGTTTGGGGCTGACTGTGAGTGACCTTGAGACCCATGCTGGAAGAGAGACATGGCAGTGGCAGGATCAGTGGAGGTTGGGGGGGACCCCAGGCCCTAGGCCACCAACCAAGCCTGCTGCATGTCTCCCCAGGGGCTGTGAAGAACGCCTCCTCCCTTTTCACCTATGACTCCCGGCTCCTGGTCAACAAATTCTTGTATGGGCCCAAGCATGACCCCACCTTCCAGCCCCTCTTCCCTGAGGAGACCACCCCCAGCCCCAGCCTGGAGACTGAAGCAGCCAAATTGTGTGGGGACAACCATTTCTGCAGCTTCGACGTAGCAGCCACTGGGAGCCTGAGTGTGGGCAATGCTACACGGGTAGCCCACCAGCTGCACCAGCATCGCATGCAGAATCTGCAGCCAGGTGAGGCCTGCAGATGGCATAGGCAAGGGGGCAGACACCTTACACTGGGACACAGCCCCCCAAAGCCAGCAGCTGAAGGAGGTGGCCAGTGGCTCAAGGTTGTAATCTGCGCCCCATCTCTACCCCAGTGGTGTCCTGTGGCTGGCTAGCCCCGCCCCTCAATGGGAGCAAGGATGGCACCAAGTACCTGATGGGCTCCATGGTCTACTTCCACTGTAAAAATGGCTACAGCCTGGCCGGAGCAGAGGTCAGCACCTGCCTGGCGGATGGCACCTGGTCCAGCCCACCCCCGACATGCCAGCCAGGTGAGGATGCCCAGTCCACCTGCCCTTGGGCAGCCTGCAGCCCAGTCTCGCCTGGCCCCACCCACATGCTTGCCCCTCCCACATGCTGCACCTGCCCGCCTGTGGGGCGGGCACTCCAACCACCTGCCCTGCCTCTGCCCAGGGCCATTCTCACCTTTTCCACCCACTCACTCTCCAGGACGGAGCCATGCTGTGCTGCTGGGCATCATCTTTGGAGGCCTGGCAGTGGTAGCTGTGGTTGTGCTCCTCTACATGCTGCTGCGTCGGAGGAAGTGCAACATGTGAGAACCCCTCCACCAGGACCCAGGGTCCTGCCAGCAGAACCCTGGTCTGTGCCCCTCTTCAATTCCCCTGGGTCCCTGGGGCATCTGTGAGACTACCGTGCCTGCTCTATACTTGGTCTCATTTGCAAGGCCATCTGGAATTCACCCTGAGGGGAATGCTCTTAGCCAGCAACTCAAGTGCACTGGGCCACCCTGAGACAAAAGACCAGTCTCCCAGGAGAAAGCTCTGAACTCCCAAGAGCATGCACCCCAGTACTTCAATCCCCAAATCCCTAGTACCTGGGACCTGGACACCTGAAACCTGAGCCTTTAATGCCTGTGGACCTGAGGCCTGGTCCTCTGCTCTGTCACCTCAGACCTGGACCCTGAGCTCTAACTATGCAGTTCCCGAGGCCCTATTCCCCAAGTACTCGCAGCTCTAACTCCCCAGACTTGAGACTCCATAGCCTTGAATTCTAATACCTGTCCACCGAGCCCTAGTACTGCAGCACCTAATACTCAATTGCCAATACCCCAGGTCCTATGTCCAATGCCGTGCCCCTGATCCCTGATGTCCTGACACCTGGTGCCCCAACCAGAGCCCCAGTACCCAGCTGCCTTGATTTCTGGACCCTGGGCCCAGCTAAGACAGCAGGCGGGCCCAGCCCAGGATGTGGAGAGGCCCCAGTACCCCAAATCTGAGAGTCATCCTCTGAACTCCAGACTTGTTATTTTAACTCATTTGGAATGTCACTTGAAACACCCCTCCCTGCCTGAACAAGGAGAAAACAAGCCTGTGACGCCCACTCCCTGGTATCCTGGTGGCTAAGCTGTGCCTCAGTTCTAGGGTTCCACAGTTACCTTTGGAGTCCAGAGTGACCTGAGTCAGAGTCCTTCATCCACTGCCAGGTCACCTGGGACAGATCCCTCCCTGGCCTCTGTCTTTCCATCTGAAAAATGGGGTTGAGGACAGTCACCGCTTCGTGGGGTGGGGAGGAAAGGTGTGGTGTTTGGGAAAGGTGCACCATGGAGTGCCACACTGGGTGCCCAGGAGATGGACGGAGCCAGCCTGCCCTCCCCCAGAGTAGGTGCCTGGCCTTGCACCTCCCTGAAGCCAGTCACTGGTAGTGGCAGGCCCAAGTCCTCTGGCTGAGGCCCATGTTCTGGGTCCTTGGGCCCTCCACACAGTAGTGTCCAGAAGGTAGGTATGGAGTGTAGGCCTCATGCCACCTCTGCCCGCCTGAGCCCCTGCCCCTCTTACAGGGCCAGGTAGCTGGTGCAGAAACACAGGCTAGGAGCTGGCTTGAGGACAAATGACCCAAAGTTCGTGGCGAGGGAGCTGAATGCCATGGGAGAGAGTCTAGAAAGGGTAGGGTGGGGTCATTTGCTTTGTAGGTGTCAGACAGAGAAAGCACTGGGGAGGGCGGGGTTAGAGGTTAGTGCCCTCTGGACCAAGCAGGCAGCTCAGCCTGAGGGGCGGGGGCAGGATGGTACTGTGCCCACAGGATGAAGAGCTCTGGGTGAGAGGTGATGGGTTAAGTGGAGGCCCTCTACACTGGCCTGCAGCACCAAGAGTGACCACGTGGGGGCAGCCGAGGGTAAGAACAGTGAGCAAAGGTGAAGGCTGCACCAGGACCCAGACCATGGGAAGGGCAGTCAGCTCCAGCTCTGCAGCTGGGCCTGCAGGCTTGTGTTCACACCCTCAACCAGAGTTCAGGCAGGCCCCCCTCTGCACGTCTTTTCAGCCTGGAGGTCTTTGAGTCATCCCCCAGTCTCAGAAACTCAAGTCTTAGAGGGGTTGCACAGGTCACCCTAGGTCGTCCAGCTGGCACTGACCACTGAGTCGGAGCCCAGGTCTTCCCACCCCTCAACTTTGCCTGTGATAGAGGGTCCCTGGCAGCGGTGGGGAGCTGAGTGGCAGGGGCAGATCCTGTTTACAGGGTTTCAGGGAGTAGGGTGAGTATGCACCATGGGCATCCTGAGGAATTGGAAGACTCCCAGGGACGGTGCCCAGAAGACTAAAGGAGGAGGAGGGGTGGCTGCTTCCTTCCCTTCCAGACCCAAGAACTCGCGATTCCCTCCCTATGTCGGCTTCCAGCTCAGGGTGGGGCTGAGGGCCAGTGCCTTAGCTACTGGGCAGGAACTTTCTTCTCTGCAGACGAGGTAAGGCAGGGCTGGCCTCTCGCTGACCGGAGTCCTCCGTGCATCCCTGTGCTGAGCCAGGCCCAGCTGGGCAGGAGCAGTTTCATAGCTCCCATAACAGACCTCAGGGAACCAGGGGAATTCTCAGAGATGTGATTGGTCAGAGAGGGCGTTCCAGGGAGAGGAACGGCCTGAGCAAAGGCTTAGAGCAAGAGAAGTCCAGTTGGGTATGAGGAATAGTGATAAGGGGGTGGCAACCAAGGCTCCTTCCCCATCAGGTCATGACATTTAGGCTTCATCCTAAGAGGAAAGCATGGCCTCGCCTACTCCCATCCGTGTCCCTCTCGGATGGGCCATAGAACTGCCATTGCCACTCCCTGGAAGGAGAAGGGGTGCATTGTCTGGCTCTTACCCCACACATCAGGCCTTCCCAGTGCCAGGGGCAGGCCAGGCTGGAAAGTCCCAACACCTGACAGGGTTTTCCCAGGCCCCTAAAGGAGTCAGAGATTCTATTGGGCTTGTGAGAGTGGAAGATCCCAGAGCCCAGCACAAAATCCTTAGAGACATCAAAGGCAGGGACCCCCACCTCTGGAAGGTGGTCTCCCCAGTTCAGCCCCAAGGAGTCATGGCATCAAAACTCAATGGCCAATCCCCTACCCCCTGTACCTGTCCGGGTTTGGGAAATGGTGATCCAGGGACTCGGAAACACAAATGATGGGAGAGCTAGGAAGTCAGATGAGAGATGGTGAGGCAGCCACAGGATCCCAGCAGCACCCCTGGGCCGAGGGACAAAGGACAGGGGTGCTGCTGAGCCAGGCCCATGTCCCACACAGCAGGAACCATGCAAACCCATGGGGCTCTAGCTGGAGCCAGAGACAACAGTCCAGCCACAGACTCCCCTGTAGGCCTGAGGTGGGGGAAGCATCTCATCTGTCTCCAGCCTCCCACTAGGGCCTCCCATTGACTGAGCGCAGTGGGGAATGCTGACAGAGATGAGGGGCCAATAAAGCACAACAGGGTTGGGACCCCTCCTTGGCCAAGCTGGTTCCTTCTGTAAGTCCCAGGATGGCCGAGTGCCTGCCCTGAGCCACCTGTTTTCACGGGGTTCATGGCTTGATGCTGCCTGGGGAAGTGGGGGGGGTGTCAGTGCAGTGCATCGTGAGTGTGGGAGGTCAGGGGTTCTTCCTGGAAAAGTCTAGCTCAAGCTGAACTTCAAAGGATAAACATTAGGGACGTGGGATTGAATAGGTGCCTGCAGCTGTTCAGCAGCCCACATTGCCCGACTCCTCTCCTGGGTGGCTCACTGGACTACATTTCTCAGTCTCCGTTGTGCTTGTGTGACTAAGTTCTAACCAGTGCAATATGAGCAGAAGGAGGTGGGGCACTTCCAGGCTTGGCCCATAATCCCTCCCTCAGGCACCCCTCCAAGCTCTTAGCCCTGCTTGGGATGGTGCAAGGATGATTTTGGAAGCTGCGCCAACCTGAGTCCCCAGAATGTGGGAGGGCCCCCTGACCTGTTTACCTATCCATAAGTACTGCTGCAAGAAGAAATAAACTCATGATTAAGCCATAGTACATTTTGGGGTCTATTTGTTACAGCAGAAAAGCAAAAGAGGGCCTTACATTTTTCATTAGTTGAAAATAAATACTGCGCCGGCCGAGTGGCACGTTGGTTAAGAACTGGCTTGGGACGCCAGAGGGCCCCGGTTTGGATCCCACATATGAAGGCTAGTGACACTGCCCTCTACAGCTAAGATGCTGAACAACAGCTCGACCTGGAGCTGGGCTGCCGTGGGTCACCGGCGACGGCGTAGGCTGCAGTCCCCTGCTGCAGTTGGCTGCCATAAGCTACCATGTATAGCCAGCAGCCAGCGTGAGCGGCCGTCCAGAGGCCGGCAACTGATCTGCCTCGCCCAGGAAGAGTGCAATGATGGTGCCAGCTTGGGCCAGTGATGCAACATCCACAACTAGACTGAAGAACAACAACAACAACAAAAACAACAACAGCAACTTGTCTGTTCCCCTTCCCCCGATTCCCCAATATATATTTTTTTTTTTAGCTGAGCCATCCTGCCACCTGTTGGCAGCTTAGCAACAGCTCAGCTCGGGCATCGAACCACTGTTGTTCAGAGTTTGCACTCTTGAGTGAGCTCTTAACCAAAAAATCTTTAAAAAAAAAAAAAAAAGAAAAGAAATACTGTGCACAAGTTTTTAAAAATTCAAACAGATACAGCAATGTTCATAGCAACATTATTTACAATAAACAAAAGATGGAGGCCACCCAAGTGTCCATCAATAGATGAATGGATAAGCAAGTGTGTATCTTTTCAATGGAATATTACTCAACTTTAAAAAGGAAGGGAATTCTGGCACATGCTGCAATGTGGATAAACCTTTGAGTATAAACAATGAGGACATAATGTTTAGTGAAACAAGCCAGTCACAAAAGGACAAATATTGTATAATTCCACTTGTTTTAGGTACCTAGAGCAGTCAAATTCACAGAGACAAAATGATGGCTGTGGGAAGGGAATGGGGAGTCACTATTTAATGGGTACAGAGTTTCAGTTTTGCAAGATGAAAAAAAGTTCTGGAGATGGATGGTGGTGATGGTTGCTCAACAACATGAATATATTAATGGCACTAAATTGTACACTTGATGGTTAAGATGGTAAACGTTATGTATTTATGTATTTTGCTACAATTAAAATTTAAAAAATAGAGACAAAACAATTAACTAGTGCCCATTTGGTAGACATTAAGCTGTGCTTAATTTTTTGCTTCAAACACTTGTGCTTTGTAAATAAGTTCAAGTTTACCTGTAGGAGAAATTCACACAAAAGAATTGGCTGGTTAAATAGCACATGTGCTTTCCTTCTAGAGTTGTACCAATTGACACCACTAACCTAAGAGAAAGCCTGGTCCCCTACACTCTTGTCAGAGTAAGGAGCCTTCAAACATTTTACTCTTTACCAGATAGAAGAAACATGGTGTTTGTCCTGTGTCAACTTGGCTAGGCTGAATGACATTCCCAGAATTCCCTCCCCTGTACGTTTTGGGTTAGGATGGGCCACAAGAGAGATTCCTGTGTAAGATTGAGAGGGTCGAAGTGAATCAGCAGTCTTTTTTGTAGCTCACATTCATTGTGGCATGTCTGCTGACTCAGCTGGTCCGCAGGGGCAGAAGCCAAGCTTGCAACTGCTCCACCTGCCCCCAACCTCACTCCCCACCCACTTCGGCTTCCCAGACTCTTTTTTTTTTTTTTTTAAAGATTTTATTGAGGAATTGGGGAAGGGGAACAGCCAAGTTGTTGTCCTTAGATCTTAGTTGTGGAGGCCACCAGCTAGCTCAGCTCCAAGTCCAGTCACCATCCGGCCGCCCGTTGGGAGCTGGCGGCCACGCAGCTCAAGGTGCCATGTTCAATCCTAGTTGCAGGTGGGCATAGCTCACCATCCCATGCGGGAGTTGAACCAGCAACCTTGTTGTTAGGAGCACGTGCTCTCACCAGCTGAGCCATCCTGCCACCTGTTGGCAGCTCAGCGGCAGCTCAGCTTGGGCACAGCTCACTGTCCCATGTGGGAATCAAACCGGTGACCCTGTTGCTCAGAGCTCGCGCTCTTAACCAACTGAGCCATTCGGCCGGCCCAGCTTCTCAGACTCTTGGTCCAGGTGTGTGATGAAGGCTTTCAGCTTTTGCAAGAAATATTGTTGCCCTTGGTAACAAGAAGAGACATGGGTTTCAGCCTATCCTCATGGGCTCCAGCCCACACTGGGGATGCCAGCCAGCTCTGGATCTTTCTCTTCATTTTACATCCATCTTCCCCTGCCTCAACTCCCTGCCACATGGACCTCAAGCTCCAACATCAAGTCAAAGACAATACCCTTGACCAGCTCTCACAGTTGGGGCTCCTGCTTCTCAGATTAAACTCGGACTGACATAAATGTGATATCTTTAAATTTTATTTAGTATAAGTTGTATGTGAAAAATGTAATTTGGTGCAGCCACTATGGAAAACGGTATGGAGGTTTCTCAAAAAATTAAAAATAGAATTACCATATAATCTAGCAACCCCACTCTGAGTATACAATGTCTGACAATTAAGTTCGTGAGCTTGTTGCAACGCTGTTGCTAACCTTTTTTGATAATAGAATTTGTACCAACTGGACAAACAGTAAACTATTTGGAAGTGCTGAAAAGGTTTCATGAAAAAGTTAGACGACCCGAATTTTTCTCCAACAATTCATTGCAACAGTGCACTAGCTTACACAGCACTGTCTGCGAGGGAGTTTTTAGCCAGTAATCAAATAACTGTATTGGAACACCCTCCCTATTCACTTGATCTGGTCCCTAATGACTTCTTTCTTTACCTGAAGATAAAGGAAATATTGAAAGGAAGACATTTTGATGATATTTAGGACATCAAGGGTAATATGACAACAGCTCTGCTGGCCATTCCAGTAAAAGAGTTCCAAAATTGCTTTGAAGCGCTGGACTAGGCATCGGTACATAGCTTCCCAAGGGGAGTACTTTGAAGGTGACTGCAGTGATATTCAGCAATGAGGTATATAACACTTTGTCTAGGATGAGTTCGTGAACTTAATTGTCCTACCTTGTATATCCAAAGGAAATGAAAATAAGATATTGAAAAAATATCTGCACTCTCATGTTTGTTGCAGTATTATTCACAATAGTTAAGATATCAAAACAATCTAAATGTCCACCAACAGATGAATGGTTAGAGAAGTGTGATTTATATATACAATAGAATATTGTACATCCATGAGAAAAAAGGAAATCCTGCCACCTATAACAAATAGGACCTTTTTTTGGGTGGACCTTGAGGGCATTATGGTACATGAGATAAGTCAGACAGAGAAAGACAAACATTGCATGATCTCATTTATAAAGTGGGATCTAAAAAAGCCAAACTCATAGAAACAGAGTAGAATGATGGCTACCAGGGGCTCAGGGGTGGAAGGAAAGGGGAGATAGATGTTTGTCAGAGTACAAATTTCCAGCTATATAAAAAAATTAAAATTAATATAGTATAAGTTGTATGCAAAAAAGTGCATTCTCAGGGTATGTCTTCATGAATTATTCCAAGGTGAACATACCCAGTTAACCATTAACCACCATCCAGGTCAAGATGCTGAACAGCACCAACCCCACCTCACGTGCCCCCCCCCTGCATTTTCCCTCCTCCCAGGTTAATTTCTCACAGCACAGATTAGTTTTGCTTGGTCTTGTACTTTATATAAGACTTGTAGAGTCAGTGCTCTCTTGTCCATAGCTTCTTGGTGTTTCCATATGAATTTTAGAATCAGCTTGTTAATTTCCACAAAGAAAACACAAAAAGACCCCACTTTTTAGTATTTTGATTAGGGTTGCATGGAATCTATATGGTGAATGTGGTGTAAATGTAAGAAACGTCCAAACCTGTAGAGAAGTTTGATGATTTTATTTGAGCCAAACTGATGACAATTGCTGGGAAGCAAAATCTCAACGGATTAAGAAAATCCTTTGGAAAATGGTAGTTTTCCAGCTTATTTTATACATTAGAATCAAAGGAGGAGATGTAAAGAGGGTTGCATAAAATCCATGGGTGGTAGAAAGGGGGTGGGAGAAAGCAAAGCAGGGAAATCTCTGGGATTGGATAAAAATGAAGAGACACACACTTCTTTTACATTGGTGGATACAGGATAGTTAACAATTAACATTTTACAGCACATAGAGACTACTTGAAGAACAAGATAACAATGAGGGGTTCTGTAGTCTGGTGCCCTGAGGGGACCAGAAAAACAGATTACTGACATTTCAAGGGTATGTTATCTTAGATGCAAAAAGATAATAGGCTCACTGAAGATAAAGATTGATCTTTGTCAAGGAAGCTACAGGCCAAGGAAATGACTACTGGCCATGACCCGCTGTTAGGAATTTTTATGTTCAGACCATCCTATGTGGTTAATTTCAGTCTCTGAGTTTATAGGGCCTGCCATGCTGGCCTCCCCTGAGCTTGTCAGATTTAGTATGTGGCCCCTCTTTCATCTACAGTGGAGAGAATTGGCATCTTCACAATATTACGCCTTCTAGTCCCTGAACATAGTATAACTTTCCATTTATTTAGGTCTTCTTTAAATTCTTTCAGTTATATTTTGTAGTTTTCAGTGTAGAGGTCTTGGATCCCAATTTTAGTTTAACTTCTAGGCTTTGACTACTTTTATGCTATCGTTAAGTCATTTCAATTCAAAAAGGTGTTTTCTATTTGTGGCTAGTATGTAGAAATATCATCGATTTTTGTATATTTTCCTTGACTCCAGTGATCTTGTTAGATTGGCCTATTTCAAACAGTTTATCTGTTGAGTATCTACAAATAATGACAATTTTATGTCCTTCTTTTCAATCCTATGCCTTTTATTTATTTTCTCATCTTATGCACTGACAAGGGCTTCCCTTTACACTATTGAAAGGAAATGAAAGCTAAGACATGTATCTTTATCTCAAAAGTCTCCATCTACAAAAGGAAGGTTTTTCATGTATTACCATGAACTATACATTTACTGATAAATTGTAGCTGCAATATATCAGATTAAGGAACGTTCTTTCCATTTCTAGTTTCTAAGAATTTTTATTGTGAAAGTTGAGAAATTTTATCAAATGCTTTTTTGCATTTATTGAGATGGTCAATGATTTTTATTCTTTATTCTGCTAGTGTGTTAATGTGATGAATTGCATTGCTTGATATTCTAATGTTCAACCGATATTGCATTTGCAGAATAAACCCAGAATTAGTGGTTATGAATTCTTTTTTTTATATATTGAATTTGGTTTGCTCCTATTTCGTTTAGAAGTTTTGCATCTCTGTGCATGAATAAAATCGCCTTCTACTGTTCCTCTATGAAAATTCTTTGTCAGGTTTTGTTCTCAAGATTATCGTGGTCTAATTAAAAGTTAACATTTCTTCTTTTATGTTCTCTGGAAGAGGTTGCGTAAGACTGGTGTTTTTCTTCTGTCAGTATTTGGAAGAACTCACTGAGGATGCCTTCTGGGCCTGAAGCTATTTTCTTTGTCTCTGTAGACTCTCATTGTTGTTTTAATTGGCAAGGCTTACTTATGAATGAAGTTGAATAACTTTTTTAATGTGTTGAAACAACTATTTGTAGCTCTCTTTCTGTGGTCTGATGAGTCATATCCCTGTGCACCTTCCTAATGGATACTTGGTCTTTGACATTAAATATTTAAGTATATAAATATTAAAAGAGCCAGCCTCATCATATTATGTATTGAAACCATTTCTCCCCAAGTTTTTCTTTGGTCTTTTAAAATATTTTCCATGTGAAAAGTTTTAATTTTTGTGTGTTCAAATTTATCCTTATTTTTTTTTATGGCTTCTTGATTTTATGTTATGCCTAAAATGGCCTTCCCACTCTAAGAATATAAATAAACCATTCTTGTATTTTCTTAGGATATTTATATGATTTCATTTTTTAACTTTTTTTTTTTTTTTAAGATTTTATTGGGGGAATTGGGGAAGGGGAACAGCCAAATTGTTGTCCTTCAGTCTTAGTTGTGGAGGGCGCCAGCTAGCTCAGCTCCAAATCCAGTTGCCATCCAGCCACCCATCAGCAGCTCGCGGCTGCTCAGCTCAAGGTGCTGTGTTCAATCTTAGTTGCAGGTGGGCATAGCCCACCATCCCATGTGGGAGTCAAATCGGCAACCTCGTTGTTAGGAGCACGTGCTCTCACCAGCTGAGCCATCCTGCCACCTGTTGGCAGCTCAGTGGCAGCTCAGCTCCGGTGCAGTTCACTGGCCCATGTGGGAATCAAATCTGTGGCCCTGTCGCTCAGAGCTCACGCTCTTAACCAACTGAGTCACTCGGCCGGCCCTTCATTTTTAACTCTTAAATCTTTGATCCAACTGGAATTTATTTTGGTATAAATAAAAAGGTAAGGATCCCAGTTTATGATTTTCCCAGATGGCTACCCATGTGTTCCAATACCAATTGTTAACAATTCATCTTTTTCCGACTGATTTGATATGCTCTTTTAGCAGAGACAAAATTCTCATATTTATTTATATCTCTTTGTGGACTTCTGTGATTGGTTGATTGATTTTTTTAGGTATATTCATATACTACTTTAACTGCTGTATGTTTACAATTGGTTTTAAGATCTGATAGATTTGCTTACTTGATTTTTATTTCTTACAAAGGTACTTGTTAGGCAAGGTTGGGGGAATGAGTCGCCAGAGACCAAAATTGGTCTATTAGAATATATTTGGTATGCTTGAGCAGTGGGAGGTCAGGTTAGAAAAGACTATAACCCCCAAAGCAAAAGGGGTATGGAGTTTTTATAGGGAGAGGTAAACAAGGATGTTCCTCTTTAATGTTTCAGGGTAAACACGGATATTCTTCTTCAATGTTTCAAGATAAACAAGGATGTTCTTCGATGTTTCGAGGTAGACAAGGATATTTGTCTTCAATGTTTCAGGGGCTTTTCGTTGCATCATTCATCGCAACTGAGGGTTTCAGGGTATGACCATGACCTCTTATTCCATATCCTGGTTCCCATGCCGTTGTCCTAGAATGTTCATGTCTGTTGATCATGGGCTCCTGTGTGAAAAATACAAGCCAGCAGTTACAAGCAGGGAGGAAGGCGAGATGGCTTCTAAGATAAGATGGTTTCTCTTCAATACATTCCAGGCAGTTTCTCCAGGTGTAAGGCGGTTTCTGCTCCTGGCCTAACAAATTCCCCCTCTGGTAACTATTTTTAGGAAAAGGGGCAGTGGTCAGTCTTCTGTAGCTGCTTCCTGCTGAGCGGGGGCATCGATTGGGGTCCCTAATTAGAGTTTTGGGTGAGGGGGCTGTAGTGGTGCTTTTGTAAGAGCATGGTAAGACCTATTTGCCTACCGGTAACTTGGCTATGGTTTTTTTGTATAAAGTTAATCAGCAGACTGAGCAAAAAAGGGCCAAAAAGTAAGAGGAGCAAGGTGATCAAGGAGCCTAAGAGTGGGAGTAACCAAGAGAGGCTCAGGAACCAGGAGGTCAAGGAACTAGGAAAGGTGAGAGAAAGGACCACAACTAGGATCCTTAAGATTGAAAAGGGGGTCTCAAGGGTTCCATTGTGTAATGGTTAGCACTCTGGACTCTGAAAAGGGGGTCTCAGGTGGGGTGCAAGTAAAAAGGAAAACAAAAGGGCCGGCCGAGTGGCTCAGTTAGTTAAGAGCTCGCTCAAGAATTTGATCTCTGAGCAACAGCGGTTTGATTCCTGGCCTGAGCTGAGCAGCCACTGAGCTGCCAACAGGTGGCAGGATGGCTCAGCTTAAAAAAAAAAAAGAGAGAGAGAGGAAAACAAGACCTCTTAAGAGAGAGGTCAATTGGTTTACAGAAACAGGTGAACCTTCCTTTCTGGGGGAGTTCTGTGAAGACTTAAATGAAACTGGTTAGATTCGAGGGAAGGGGCCCAGCTTCTGATTCTCTGAAGCCTGACAACTGGGCTGTCAGGGACACTCCCCCACCCCCCGCCTTTTCCTTCTCTAGGCTTCTAACAATACTTGGTCCCGACTTTAGGGGGCTACAATGTGTAGAGGGGTTGGCCTGGAAGAGGTGCTGGTCCCTATAGTTCCTGAGTGCCTGCTGAACCTCTCAAGTTAACATAGGAAATAACAAAACTGAGGTCAAAATCTATAAGCAATGGGCAGTAATTCGAGCCAAGGCTTAGAGGTCT
>NW_017731793.1:1157838-1167756 GCF_001890085.2 Hipposideros armiger
CGCCAAGTAAGGTCATAGCTAAGGGTGAGGTATTCAAACTTTTTAGTAAAGCAGGAGGAATCAGAAGAAAAGGAACCTAGTTTAGATTCAACCTGTGTCAGACTTTGAGGAGGAGGAGTAACAGGAAGTATCTGGCGGAGATGCAGAGGTAGCGGGTTGATATGGTGGGGGGGGTTGAACTAGCGGAGGTCAGGGAGGAGAACAAAAATGGGGGGGGGTGTTTGAAAAGATCTAGATCAGGATTAGGGGGTGAGGACTCTGGAGCAGGGGGAGTAGGAGAGGCTGAAGTTAAACCCAAGAAGCATGGTCTGCTCTTAGGTGGGAAATGGGACAAGTCTTGTCACAACTCAAAGAAAGCCAGGAGGTAGGGGACCTCCTTCCATTTACCCTGCCGGTGGAGGAGGTTGTAAAGGAGGTAGTCTAGACCCTCTTAATCACCTGGAGGACAAGGAAAAGTGGCAGGGCGTTCCGCTGTGGGTTTCTTCAGGTCCAGCGGAGGGGAAGGGTGCAGACCGGGGCTGACCCAGGGGCCTGGTCAAGGGACACAGTCAGGCCTAGCACTAGGTCTTGTATTGGATGGCAAATCTGACCCAGCAGAAGGGTGGAAGAGGGAAGACTTACCTAAGTTGTCTGCCGAAGGGTAGACAAAGGCGGCTCCCTGTACGGACCACCAAATTGTTGGGCACAGCCGGAGGAATGAGTTGTTGTGGGAGACCAAAATTGGTCTATTAGAATAAAAAATTGGTCTATTTGGCATGTTTGAACAGCGGGAGGTCAGGATGAAACCGGAAGCCAAACAAGTCCGGGGGCTCGTGCTGCCTGTGCTGCTCAGCCAATAGATCGACACAGGAGTTGTTGGGTCATGAAATAAGTGTTACTATCAGAGCACTGGTGGTCTGAGAAGGCAGCAGGTTAACACCTTCAAAAACTGCCTTAACATTCTCAGACTAGCTTGGGGTTTTTGTTGTTGTTTTTTTAAGATTTTTATTGGTGAATTGGGGAAGGAAAACACAGTGTTTTTCCAGGACCCATCAGCTCCAAGGCAAGTTGTTATCCTTCAATCTTAGTTGTGGAAGGTGCAAGCTCGGCTCCAAGTCCATCCTCTGCTTTCAATCTAGTTGTGTGTGTTTGTGTGTGTGTGTGTGTGGGGGGGTACAGCTTACCATCCATGAGGGAGTCAAATCGGCAACCTTGTTGTCCAGAGCACACGCTCTCACCAGCTGAGCCATCCGGCCACCCTTTGGCAGCTCAGTGGCAGCTCAGCTCAGACACAGCTCATTGGCCCATGTGTGAATTGAACCGGCAACCCTGTTGCTCAGAGCTCGCACTCTAACCAACTGAGCCACCCTGCCAGCCCTAGCTTGGAATATTTTAGGAAAAATCTGGATATTCCTCCAGAGGCTACGTGATGGTTCTGGGGGTCTGCATGGTGCCTCCCTTCTGGTGATATGGCTCTCTAACGTGGTCACCAACCCAGAAGCAGTGATGGCAGTAACCTGGAAAGAGTGCTAGGCCATAGAGATTGTAACCGGCAAACACAAGGGGCATTGTGACTAGTAAGCAAGCATAAGTTTCTGGGTAATTAAAGCAGGGAACTGGGACAGGGGACATTCTAAGCTCAAACAGCAGGGAGGGGGTTGATCAATTGTTAAGCTCTAGAGCAGGGAGAGGTGAGGCCAGGGATGTTGCAAGGCCTGTTTTGTGGGGGTCCCAACCGGGCCCTGTTTCAATTCCCCACCGTCAAAAGGTAAAGTCCATATCTATGAGACTAGTTTGGGGTGAAATTGGTCTCTGCGATGTCGAAGAAAGGCTCGAGCTTCTGGTGTCTGTCAGGCCTTCAGCAGCCAGCTGGCTATAGACCTATAAGCAGAGACACATTGAATACAGCAGCAAGACAAATAACAGAAAAATAAGAAATGCTTTCCTTCAACCAGCAAGGTTGGGGAGCCAGATGAGTTGGGATAGATCAAGACCAAGGAACCCTTCTCTCTGTTTGATATTAGATACGAAATCATGGATTTGCTTAACGTTCCCCTCAATTCGGTGGGACTTATCGATAGGGTTAAAGCAGCAAAGCCCTATGAATTCTTCATATCAATGGTTATGTTTTAACAACAGATCATCTATAGTGGCCTGATTTTCAAGTATGGCCTCTCTAACTTGTCCTAGTTCTTCCCCAATAGCATGGATGACCTGAGAGGTGGCATTCAGCGCCTTTACCATAGAGCAGGCCATTCTGCTGATTTCTGTGTTCAGGGCAATAGTTATAGCTGGCATCACAAAGAGAGGTAAAGCTACATATTCAGCTGTACTAGATAAGTGTAGCTTGCTGTTGCAGTTAGGGCCTAAAGCAATTTCCCTGCGATGTCTGGTTGGGTGGGGTCTCTGCGGCAGAAAAACAGTAAGTCTTCCAAGGGAGCAAGGCCCCCCTGAACTATTGGTTGGCACATAGGAATAAACAGTTCTTCCACAGATGAGGAACCAGCCAGCGGGTAACTTAACATGTCCATTGGCATAACTCACTGAGGTGGTGGAACTGCAGTTCAGGTCTGCGTCGGCTGTAATGACAAAACAAAAGTGGATACGACCAGTAAACATAACACAACTCTCTATGGGGGTCACCACCAAGATCTTGAGGGAAAACATAGCTTTATCTTTCCTGGTAACGACAGGACGCCAGTTACAGATGTTAAGAATATGACATAAGCTTGTCAATGGATTAGAACATCGTGTGATTCCTGATAGTCTCTAGTGGGGTACAAATTACTATTAAGCAGGAGGTAAAGGTCTGTTCTACATACGCCCCTCCTGAAAGGCAAAAATCAGAGCTATTAAGTACATGTTTTGCCAGATAGACCTAGACATTTTCATTCCTTTCAAATAGTGTTAGTCCCTCCAAGGAACACCCTAGGAAGACTGCCGTGAGAACAAGTATTTGAGGTTCCCTAATAGCGTTGATCTTCATGTTATAGTATCTTTTCTTCTATCTTCTGGTTCTGTCTTTTTTATTCTGGTGTGGTGAATCCAGGGCTGAATTCCCTCAAGTTTGATGGCCAAGTTCATGGTCAGGAGCACTGTCCAAGGTCTGGTCCACTGTTCCTTTAGTTGGTCAATGGGTCCTTGGTGTTTCCAAGTTTTAAGTAGTACTTTGTCTCTAGTCTTGAACAGATGGTAGGGTCCCTCTGATGGGGCCAGCTCCCTGTTGAGGGCAAATTTATATATGAGCTCTACTGCCTGGGTAAGTTCCTTAAGATAAGTTCTAACATGTAAATCATGGTTAAACTCAGATGGAGCTATATCCCTTAGGGCCTGGAATTATCTCTCATAAACAATTTAAAATGGCCTTAATTTTAAGCCTGCTTCGAGGAGCCACTGGACTCCTAGCAGGGCAAGTGGCAGTGCTTGAATCCATGGTAACTGAGTTTCCTGGCAGAGTTTTGCTATGGCCTTTTTTTAAAAAGATTTTTATTGGGGAATTGGGGGAAGGGGAACAGACAAGTTGCTGTCCTTTTGTTCTTCAGTCTAGTTGTGGAGGGTGTCGCTTCACTGGCCCAAGTTGGCACCATCATTGCGCTCTTCCCGGGCGAGGCAGATCAGTCGCCAGCTTCTGGACGGCCGCTCACGGGGCTGCTGGCTGCTCACAGCTGGCTGCTGGCTACACACGGTAGCCCATGGCAACCCACTGCAGCAGGGGCTGCAGCCTACGCAATCGCCGGCGACTCATGACAACCCAGCTCCAGGTTGAGCTGTTGTTCAGCATCTTAGCTGTGGAGGGCAGCGTCACTGGCCCTTATATGTGGGATCTGAACCAGGGCCCTCTGGCGTTCCCAAGCCAGCTCTTAACCAATGTGCCACTCGGCCGGCCCTGCTATGGCCTTTTTAATGGTATGATTCATTTTTTTATTCTATTTTGCCTGAGGATTGGGGTCTCCATGGTGTGTGGAGTCTCCAGGTAATATTTAGGTGCTTACTCACATTTTGAGTGATGGCTGAGATAAACGATGGTCCACTGTCACTTTGCAGACTTCAGAGGAGTCCGTACCTGGGGATGATTTCCCGGAGTGGTGCCTTGACTACCTTAGCTGCCTTTTCTGTTTGAGTGGGAAATGCTTCTACCCAGCCAGAGAAAGTATTGGGTTGTCGGAAAAGTCTTGACGCATTTTTGCAATGAAAAACGTAGAAACAATACGTCATGACTTTTCCGACAACCCAATATCTATGCATGCAAGCAGGTGCCCGTAATTTCCCCGTGCCCTGGGCATTTGAGTGAAGTCAATCTGCCAGTCATCAAAGGGAAGCTGGCCTTGGTACTGACGACCTTGGCCTCTAGCGTCTGGATGTGTTTTTGGATTATTTTTCTGGCAAATTGAGCATTTATTGATAATATCTTGAGCTATTTGTGTCAAGTGAATTTTAGTGATCCAGGGGGCTACATAATCAAGTAAGGCACCCCTCCCAGAGTGCGTGGCCTGATGCATTTCTTGGAGCACCGATAGCAGGAGTGAGGAGGGGATGAAGACTTTCCCTTCCAGGTTGACCTTCTATTTCCCTGTTGAACTGTTCTGTGTGTAGCCCCTCTTGGATGCCTCTTGCAGGTCCATTTCTGAAGAGGTAAGTTGATGCTTCTGGAGAACTATTTTGAGAACCTGGGCCATAAATATATCTAGGTGGGTTGCCTCCTTGGCTGCAAAGTCGGCTCGTCTGTTTCCTGTTGCCAATTGATCTCCACCTTTCTGATGCCCCGGACAATGCATTACAGCCACTTGGGTGGGTTCTTGGACAGCCTCAAGTAGTTGTACAATTTCTGCGACATGTTTTATTTATTTCTTCTCAGCTATAAGGAGGCCACGTTCTTTCCAAATGGCCCCATGAGCATGTAATACCAGGGAAGCATATTTAGAGTCAGTGTAAATATTAACTCGTTTTCCCTTGGCTAGTTCAAGGGCACGGGTTAGTACAATGAGTTCAACTTTCTGGGTGGACATCCTGCCGATAAATGTCGCAGTTTTATCATTTGGTCCAGAGTAACCTTCTCATACCCCGCTTTTCGTCTCCCATTGTCGATGAAGCTGCTTCCATCCACAAAACGAGTGCTATCTGGGTCCTGGATGGGTTGGTCTTGTAGATCTGGCTGACTGGAGTAAACTAATTCCACAGTTTCTGTTCTCCAGCGTTGCCGTCAGGTCTTCCGGGAGCACCTGGAGTCGATATGCATTTTCAGTCTGAAGCTATAGATGGAGCTGGTTCGCTTCAGGAGCAAAGGTTATTTGAGCATGCAGTTTTGAGAGTAAATCCCAGCTGGGCAGAGGTATTGGGCAATCAGGCATACATAGAAACTTATGTTGCAAATGTGTATCACCAACTACACATTGTAATGGTTGCAGAAAATGTTGATATTCTAGCTTGCCTGTCACCCTAGTAATTTGAACATTTTGTCTCGAAAGTCCAGTAATTTTCTCATTCAGAACGGAGTATATAGTGCCAGTATCAAGAAGAAAGTCTACTTTCCTGTTCTCCGCTGTCAATTGTACCCGAGGCTCCTTAGGGGAGATCGCTAAGGTCTGTTTGGGGAACAGAGGAGACTCCGGGGCCCATCACTCTTCCTCAGAACCGGCCATCCTTTTGGCCATCAGGGCTACTGGTGCTTTCCGGCCCTTTGGTTTGCCTCGGTTAGGGCATTTCTTCTTCCAGTGTCATTTTTCTCTGCAATAAGCACACTGGTCTCTCTCTAGTGGAGGGCCCAGGCGCCGTCTATTCGTACTCTGTGGCTCATACCCCTTTATCTGATTCAGAAAAATGGCGCCTTTTGTTACTCATGGCTACATTGTAAGCAACATCTACAAGCTGGGCATGTGGCATGCTCATGACGCCATCTAACTTTTGGAATTTATTCTGGATGTCTGGGGTACTGTGGGAGACAAAACTCATACTGATCATGTGAGAATTTTCAGCTGCTTGGGGATCAATATCAGTTCATTGTCTTCAGGCTTGGTAAATTCTCTCTAAAACCTGAGGAATCCTCATTTGGTTTCTGTTGGACCAACTGTACCACATTTAAGCTCTTTTGTTTTGGCACCCCTTTACGTAGCCCCCTTATAAGACATCGCAGGTAATGTTCTAATCTGCACTGATCATCCCTGTCATTGGGGTCCCAGTCTGGTTCAACAAAACGGATTGCCCCTTCTGGTGCCAGGGTCCCATGAGGGTCCTCCTGGTGTAACCTCTCAGCTTCTTCTCTGGTCTTGCCTATCACCAGCCTTCGCTCATCTGCAGTCAGCCGCATGTGGAGCAGGGCTTGTACATCTGCCCAGGTGGGCCGGTGGGTGGAAAACACTGAGGAGATTAGATCAGCCATCTTTTGGGGGTTATCTTGCTAGAAGGGGTTAAGGTTTTTCCAGTTCGTCAAATCTGAGGTGGAAAGGCAGGTATGTGCTCAATAGTATCCGGCGGACTGTCCCCCAGGGCCAACTCCCACAGCCAGCGACCACAGAGGGTATTGCCCTGGCGTGGTCCCTTGGCTCTCTAGCCTTACTCTGAATTGGGTACCTTGTCCGGTACAAGACGGGGAGACCATGCCATCAACCCTGTCTATTTCAGACACCCCTGGCGGTGGAGGATTGGTTGGACATCCTGAGTATCGATTTCCAGCCACCAGGACATTGAGTTCCTCCTCATCCTTTAGTTCCCCTGGTCTAGAATCAGAGGTTGGGGCAGCTGCTGGTTCCGGCACCGAGGCAGTCTGCCTCTGAACCACCAGCTTGTTTCCCTCTTTGCTAGTTTCCAAATTATGCAAACTCATGAACATCTGTATTTAAGGTATTTCATTCCATTTCCCAGACCTCTGACAGAACAATTCTAGTTGCAAGATAGTATAATAATTCAATGACCCGTTGAGTGGCCAACGCTCTCCAGAATCTGATATATACATTGGCCAAACAGTATGGCAATAGGACTTTAATTTCTTTTTGGTCAACGGCTTACAGCCTTAGTTTTGCCAATGTACCTGATACTCTGCCCAATGAGCTCCCAGCTGGGATTGAAACCTTAGATCCCATTATTGAGATGGAACAAATGCAGCTGCTCTTAGTACAAACCCACACACACAGACACAGATCCAAGTATTGCCTGGCTCAGACAGACAAAACCCAGAAAAACCAGATTCGGATCTGAACACCAGCTAAACCAGACCTAGCTAGGTACCAGATTTGGATGCGACATCGTCTTACTCTATATACATGGTCCATCGACCATGAATCAGTCAGTGGGCTAAAACCAGAAACCAGATGTGACCTTAAGACCACCAGATGCCCAAAGGCTGAAACCAGATGTGGTAGCTTTTGCAGTGCAGTAGATGGGCCCCACGTCCTGGGGAACAATATTGCCAACCACAAGTGCACTTCCAGAGCCAGAGCAAGCTTGCAACCAGAACCCCTTACTAGTGGGGGTGTTATGCCTTGCTGAATATTGCAGCCTCACTTATTGGCGCCAATGGATCCATATGACCCCCAGATGGCCCTCAAAGAGGAGCCTCAGACGGTGAGTGCAAAATCCTCTGGCTGTGCACGCCACAGCCATCCCACTTCCAGAACCAGTAACTAGAGCAGGAAAACAGAGCAAATGCTGCTTATTCTATCTCAACTGAGCAGAAAAGGCATCCGTGATGGGGGGGGGCAGAGGAGGGACGGCTGGCACAAACCCCACCTAGGCGAGCAAAATCGCTCAGCAGCTGCTTCCAGAGGTCAGTCCTGCGCCAAGAAATCCACCCAGTCCCAGTCAGCCTCTGAGACCCTCCGAAGCCAAAAGACTTACTGGAGAATCCTGAGGCCATCCCATCTGAGCCTCCAGAAACTGAAACCGGAGGGTAAACGAGTCCAAGGGCTCATGCTGCCTGCACCGCTCAGCCAATAGATCGACACAGGAGATGGGTCATAAAATAAGTGTTTATTATCAGAGCAGTAGTAGTCTGAGAAGGTAGCAGATTAACACCTTCAAAAACTGCCTTAACAGTCTCAGACCATCTTGGGGTACTTAAGGGAATGTCTGGGCATTCCTTAAGAGGCTACCTAATGGTTCCTGGTTCCCTGGGAACCAATCCAGGAGCAGTGATGACAGTAACCTGGAAAGGGTGCTAGGCCATAAAGATTGTAATTGGCAAGCTGGGGGGGGGGGGCGGAGGGGGGAGGGACATTGTTACTAGTAAGCAAGCATAAGTATGAGGGTAATTATCTAAAGCAGGGAACTGAGACAGGGGACATTCCAAGCTCAAACCACCGGGAGGGTGTTGATCAACTGTTAAACTCTAGGGCAGGGCCAGGTGAGGCCAGGGTCATTGCAAGGCCTCCTTTGTGGGGGTCCCAACCAGCCCTATTTCAAGGTTAGAAAAGACCATAACCTCCTGAGCAAGAGGGGTATGGAGTTTTATAGGGGGAGGTAAACAAGGATGTTCTTCTTCAATGTTTCAGGGGTTTTCGTTGCATCATTCATCGCAACTGAGGGTTTCAAGGTGTGACCATGACTTCTTGTTCCATATCCTGGTTCCCATGCCATTGTCCTAGAATGCTCAGGCCTGTTGATCATGGGCGTGAGAAAAATACAAGCCAGCAGGTACAACAAGCAAGCAGGGAGCAAAGAAAGATGGCTTTTATGATAAAATGGTTTCTATTCAATACACTTTCTATTCAATACATTCTAGGCGATTTCTCCAGGCCTAAAGCGGTTTCTGCTCCTAGCCTAATAGAACTGATGTAATTCAATGAGGAAAATGAAGGTCTTTATAATCAATGATGCACAGGCAATTGTTTTAGCTTTTCCACTTGGGCCCAAGATTTATCTTAATTTTTTATATATGGTGTGAAGTAGGGGTTAAGATTCATTTTCTCCATCTGTCTATCCAGCGTCCACCTCTGGCACTTATTCTGCAAGACCCTTGGAGCATTAGTACTTCAGTATTGTCATCTGTAAAACCGGGATCATCATAGCTCCCCTTCCTTAGGGAGAATTCTATTAATTGAATTAATACACGTAAAGCAATAGAATAGCACCCAGCTCATGGTCAATGGCCAGTAGATGTTGTCATTATTATCTTTTTTTTCTCCTGGTTTTATTTTATATATTTATACCTTAAAAAATACACAGAACTACATGATATATAAATACATTGTGCTTTGAAATAATGAGCACAATATGGAATAAGCTAAATCTCTAATGACCACCATTTCAATTCCCAAATTCTCCCTTCCATCCAGAGATACCTTTAAGTTTGGTATGTATTCTTCCAGCATTAAAAAAAAAAAGCCAAAACATACATATATAAAATATATGAAAATCCTGTATGCTTGCTTTCTTTACATAAATAGCATCATGTTGCATGTATCATTTTGCAACTTACTGTTTTTCATTCACTGTATTTTTGAGATTTACACATTTTGATACATATGGATGTAATTGATTCCTTTTAATAGTATTCTATTGCATGAATGTACCACATTTTATTTATAAATAAATGCATTTGAATTTTCTTTTTTTTTTTTGCTATTAAACAATATTAAAATAGACATACTTGTACTCAGGACTACCATGCTGCACAGCCCTGGAAAGTTCCACTCACATGTATGCGAATGTGCCTTCTGGGGTTGTGGAGCACACAGCCTGTTTTACTGACCTTTGCCCTGCCTGTGTCTCCTTCATTTATTCTTTTAATAATATTTATTGAGTACATAGTGAATGTAAAACATTGTTCAAGTACTTTGCTTGTATTAATGTATTTAGTTCTGTGAAAAGTCCTAAAAAGTAATACTGTTGGGCCCGCCGAGTGGTGCGATGGTTAAGAACTGGTTTGGGATGCCAGAGGGCCCTGGTTCGGATCCCACATATGAGGGCCAGTGACACTGCCCTCTACAGCTAAGATGCTGAACAACA
>NW_017731793.1:1167861-1171162 GCF_001890085.2 Hipposideros armiger
AACACGCCACTCGGCCGGCCTACCTCAGGCTTGATTTTGATGTCCTCTGTGTAACAAGGTGTTTAAAGAGCCAGCTGTAAGATGACCTGGCTGGGCTGGGAGTGTGCCTTGGCTGGCATTGCTGGTGGTCTAGGCAGGATGTGGACAGGAGCTGGGCAGGTCCCCAAGGGCAGGATGAGCAGGAAGGGAGAGGACTGGGCTTCCTCCAGGGGCCCCAGAAGCCAAGGAGGGCCCCGTGCTGCCTCGTGGCACCATCAGGTGTGCATTTTGCAAGGCTCATCATTGCCATGAGTCAGGAGTGGATGGAAGTGGTGGCAGCGTTGAGAAGGCTGAGAGGGATAAGGAGACGGAGCCAGAGCTGAGCCACCCACATGGAAGGAAAGCAGTGAGTGAATAACATGGGAAGGGGGAGAAGCAGACACCAGACAGCTTCTGGCTGCCTCAAAGTTGGCTTCCATTTTGGTGTGTTGAATCTGAGGTGTCTGTGGACCCCAGATGTGCTGGAGGTGGGTGAGTGGCTATGTGGGTCTGATGCTCTAGAAACCCGGGCCATAGCCTGGGTGAGAACCCATCAACTCACTAGTGGTGACCGCCCCAGGGATGGCTGAAGGGGAGTCAGGAGGGCAGCACCAGAGTGCAGAAACAGTTATCATGCTCTGTGCATAACACTGGGAGTCACTGCAGAGAGGGACTGCCAAGGCCTTCACAGGCCGGCTCAAGCCTCACTGGTGCGGGTCGCCTCCCTGGACCCAGGTCCAACCACAAGTCTGGTCTGGCAGCACAAAAGCGGGCTTCTGCCGCAGGAAAGCTGAAGCGCATGTGGAACAACCTCCTCCCTCCCGTGGGGTTTGTGATCATTCCTAGCGTGGGCTCCATTGACTTAAGCCAATCAGTCCTCCCCACACAGATGGCTCAGGGAGGGACCCGCTGGGCCCATGAGGGCTGGGCTTGGGACTTTTGTTAAACTAAAAGGGGCTGGAGGCCAGGGTAGAAGCTTTGTCACCCCTGCTGGCTATGAAGTCCAATGTTTGTGCTAGAGCCATCGGGACAGTAGCGGGGAGTCTGCCCACGGTAAGGCCACCCTGTGGAGTGTCCTGATGCTGTAGGACCAGCCTCTGGATTCCCCAGGTCTGAAGCCCCTCTGCTCCTGCTTCTGTCTAAGCCCACCTTGTGTGCAACCCTGACCCCTGAACTGAACTTGCCATTTCAGAAAGTCTGTTCCTTACTCACTCCCAAAGCCAGACCCTGGGAGGGGCTGATGGCCTCCAGGCTGCCTGAGTGCATTTCAGAGTGCACCTGTTGTCCCCAGACCCCCCAGCTCCTTCTCCATCCCCTCCATCCCCCTCCTGACAGGTGGAGTAGGGGGACGGGGGGAGGCGGGGGAAAAACCTAGTCGGACCAAAAGTAAGCAAGCAAGCGAGTGTGAGGCTCACAGGAACTAAAAGATCAAGTTCCGGCAGAGGAAAGACTGCGGGGGCCGGACTCTGTTCTGCCCTTCACCCTGCCTCCCCTCCCTCTTTCCGGCGGCAAACACCAATGGGGATGAGGTTTTCGAGGGGGTCACTTTGGGGCCAAGCGAGCTGCGTAACCCAGGCGTCCCCACCCCGCGGTCTTATCTTGAGATATATACTCATGTGTAAAAAATGATATAAATCCAGCCCCTTTAAATGAAATTGGAGCTCCCATCCCAGAGGAACTGCCTTGCATATCTTACTCCTCAAACCTTTGGAATGTTAAAACTGGATAAAATAACCTTTGGACTGTACCTACAGCGGTTTTGTATTCCAAACAACTGTTCGCAAAGATAACAAAGCGGACATATTATTTTCCTTCCCTTTCTCATAAATTTCTCTCTCCTTCACTTCCTCGTCATCAGAACACTGATTGGGTTTCTGCCTGAATCAGTGCTTCCCAGAATTGCAATTTGAATTGTAAGTAAACGCTTGTTGCTTCTTACCTTAACTTTTTTATTTTTAGGTTAATACAGTTAAGGGAGTAGCCATTCATCCTTATTTTATTCAGTGGGTTTTGTTTGTTTGTTTATATCAAGAATGGGTGTTGAATTTCGTCAAATGTCCCTTCAATCTCAATGGAGATGACCGTGTGACTTTTCTCCTCTGGTGAAAGATACGAGGCTGAGTCACACTTGTGGACACACTAGGAGAAGACCTTCCTTACAGTACTGGTGATGTCTCCACTGGGGTAGACAGAACATGTTGTTCTTTTAAATGTGTTTCCGGATTCTCCTTGTTAATATTTTATTTAGGGATTTTATGTTGACTTTCATAAACAGAATTGGTCTGTGGTTTGCTTTGCCAGGTTTGGGGTCAGTGCTACACTGGCGTCATAAAGTGAATGTAGGCATTTTCTTCCTTGCTGTAAACTGTGGGAGCTTAACCGGCAGGAGAGATCGCTGGTCCTAATGGCAGGACACACTTCACCTGTGGAACTTTCTAGAAGAGCGTTTGAGGTAGGCTAATGTTCTCAATTTTTTTTTAATGATTATTGATGTGTCTAGCTCTTTGCCTCTTTTTGAATCCATTTGTCATTTACATTTAAGGTTGCTAGAGTTCGAAAATAAAAATACAGGCTGCCCAATTAAATCTGAATTCCAGATAAACGACAATTTTTTAGTGCAAGTATGTCCCAAGTGTTCCAAGTCCACTTACATTGTCTTAGAAAGTAATTTATTTTGTCAACGCTTTCAAATTTATTTGAACAAAGGTGAGTAATCTTTTATAATACTTTTAACTTCTTTTATATCTTAGGCTATTTCTCATTCCTTCTTTCGTTTATTCATACTTCCTTCATTTTTACTGATTGGCTAGCTAATAGTTTATCTTTTTATTTTTTTTTTTAGCTGAGCCATCCTGCTACCTGTTGGCAGCTCAGCGACTGCTCAGCTCGGGCTGGACTCGAACCACTGTTGCTCAGAGCTCAAACTCTTGAGCGAGCTCTTAACCAACTGAGCCACTCGGCCGACCCAATAGTTTATCTTTTATATGTAGTTTTTCAAAGACCTGTTGTTTCTGATTTTAAATTGATCAATTTCTGCTTCGGTTGTTACTGAGTCCTTCCTCTTGCTTTCCTGATTGTTATGAATTCACCTTTACTAATTTCGTAAGTTAGCTGCTTTATTTATTTTGATTCTTATTGTTACTGTAACTATTCAAGGCAATGAATTTTCCTCTTAGCCCTGTTTTAGCTATTATTCTGTGGGCACTGATCTGTACTGATGTCAATGTTATTTTGAAGATATCTCAGTCTTGTTTTTTTTTTTTTTTCAAAGATTTTATTGGGG
>NW_017731793.1:1171612-1176158 GCF_001890085.2 Hipposideros armiger
AACACGCCACTCGGCCGGCCTACCTCAGGCTTGATTTTGATGTCCTCTGTGTAACAAGGTGTTTAAAGAGCCAGCTGTAAGATGACCTGGCTGGGCTGGGAGTGTGCCTTGGCTGGCATTGCTGGTGGTCTAGGCAGGATGTGGACAGGAGCTGGGCAGGTCCCCAAGGGCAGGATGAGCAGGAAGGGAGAGGACTGGGCTTCCTCCAGGGGCCCCAGAAGCCAAGGAGGGCCCCGTGCTGCCTCGTGGCACCATCAGGTGTGCATTTTGCAAGGCTCATCATTGCCATGAGTCAGGAGTGGATGGAAGTGGTGGCAGCGTTGAGAAGGCTGAGAGGGATAAGGAGACGGAGCCAGAGCTGAGCCACCCACATGGAAGGAAAGCAGTGAGTGAATAACATGGGAAGGGGGAGAAGCAGACACCAGACAGCTTCTGGCTGCCTCAAAGTTGGCTTCCATTTTGGTGTGTTGAATCTGAGGTGTCTGTGGACCCCAGATGTGCTGGAGGTGGGTGAGTGGCTATGTGGGTCTGATGCTCTAGAAACCCGGGCCATAGCCTGGGTGAGAACCCATCAACTCACTAGTGGTGACCGCCCCAGGGATGGCTGAAGGGGAGTCAGGAGGGCAGCACCAGAGTGCAGAAACAGTTATCATGCTCTGTGCATAACACTGGGAGTCACTGCAGAGAGGGACTGCCAAGGCCTTCACAGGCCGGCTCAAGCCTCACTGGTGCGGGTCGCCTCCCTGGACCCAGGTCCAACCACAAGTCTGGTCTGGCAGCACAAAAGCGGGCTTCTGCCGCAGGAAAGCTGAAGCGCATGTGGAACAACCTCCTCCCTCCCGTGGGGTTTGTGATCATTCCTAGCGTGGGCTCCATTGACTTAAGCCAATCAGTCCTCCCCACACAGATGGCTCAGGGAGGGACCCGCTGGGCCCATGAGGGCTGGGCTTGGGACTTTTGTTAAACTAAAAGGGGCTGGAGGCCAGGGTAGAAGCTTTGTCACCCCTGCTGGCTATGAAGTCCAATGTTTGTGCTAGAGCCATCGGGACAGTAGCGGGGAGTCTGCCCACGGTAAGGCCACCCTGTGGAGTGTCCTGATGCTGTAGGACCAGCCTCTGGATTCCCCAGGTCTGAAGCCCCTCTGCTCCTGCTTCTGTCTAAGCCCACCTTGTGTGCAACCCTGACCCCTGAACTGAACTTGCCATTTCAGAAAGTCTGTTCCTTACTCACTCCCAAAGCCAGACCCTGGGAGGGGCTGATGGCCTCCAGGCTGCCTGAGTGCATTTCAGAGTGCACCTGTTGTCCCCAGACCTTCCTCTTCAAGTTGTCAGAATACCTCCTCCCTGCTCCCAGTCAAGCCCAGATCAGGGATTAAGATCCCTCTCTCCGCATGGGTGGTCAACTAAATAACGGTCCCCAGATAGGTTCACATCCTGATCCCTGGAACCTGTGAATGTTACCTTATATGGCAAAGTGACCGGTGATTGAGTGAAAATGTTGAGATGGGGAGATTATCCTGGATTATCTGGGTGGGCCTTACATGTCCACAAGTGTCCTTACACACTTCCTGAGGGTTCCTTCTCACCCAGATCTGCCTGAAGCAGAGGGAGATTTGACACACACACACAGAGGAGGGGGCCCTGTGACCACAAGGAAGGGATTGGAGTGATGTGGCCACAAGTCCAGGAACACTGGCAGCCGCCAGAAGCTGGAAGAGGCAAAAAGGATTGTCCCCCAGAGCTCTGGGGTCAACACAGCCCTGTCCACACCTTGATTTCTGCCCAGTGACACTCCTTTAGACTCTTAGCCTGGAAGAGAATAGATTTCTGTTGTTTTGAGGTACTCGGTTTGTGGTGTTTTGTCTCAGTAGGCACAGGGAACTAATACCCTCCCCCATTCTGCTTGGCCTGACTCAGGGGCGGAGAGGGAGGCGATGGCTCAGTGGTGGAGTTGCTCCTGGGCCTGCCAGGTGGAGGCATGCCCTGGCAGGATGTTTGGGTGGAGTGGGAACCCCCAATGCTCCCAGGAACCAGTGTGGGGCAGGATACTCAGGTCAGTCCAATGAGGCCCCCCAAGAAGGGTGGCCCACCCAGCAGCAGGTCTCAAACAGGGGCGATTTGGACATTGGTTGTTGTTGAGGCGTGTGGCTTCATCAAATGAGTAGAGGCCAAGGATACTGCTCAACATCCTACAATGTGGGGAAAACCTCTACAGCAAAGAATGCTTCACAAAAAATGTCAAAGTGCCAAGGGTGAGAACATAGGCTATTGGGGCTGGGGACTAGGCTGGGATCTTAGATCTTACTTCATCCAACATTTTCCTGGCACGGAGGACAAGATCCAGAAACAGGCCTCGGCCAAGGGCTCCCTGGTCACACCCCTGTCTTCCCCCAACAGGTGGCCCTGGGCAGTGGGTGCTGCTTCTGTTCAGGGGTGGCCTGGATGAGGCCCAGACTGTCTCAAGGCCTCAGTTTTCCCACCTCCATGGTGATGCGTTACAAAGGAGCTCAGTGTATGTGTGTTTTCTGAGGGTTTCCTCCCCTACCTTGACCTTGCATCAGGCCATGGTCCAGCCTCCTCTTTAATTTGAACAAGAGGATATACAGATGGGGAGCAGGGTCAGAGGGGGAGCGTGTGCCACAGTCCTGGGTAAGAGGGCTGAAGAAGGCTAGAGGGGCCAGGGCAGAGGTTCTGGGGGAGGGGTCAGCCCCCACAGTCATCTATCTGCCATGCTATCTCCACCTCTTGTAGCCCCAGGATGACCTCTAGCCAAGGATTCCAGATCCTGTCAGAATGCTTAGTCCCACGGCCACAGCCACGGCATGCCTGGGCCACACACTGACATTGGGCCGAATCCCAGCTCTCAGAAGCAGTGTTCTCAGTAGCCTGAGGCCTCCCCACCCTTCCTTGGGTCCGCCGCAGCATACACACAGGCCCCGTCCTGGGCCACAGCCTGGACCACGTTCAGGAAAAAGAGCCGCCTAGTTTGGTTCTGGCCTCGATCCTGGAGCCCCTTCTGCACCTCCTGGAGAGGAAAAAAGGCCGCTGACAGGTGAAGGCAGCTTAGGTTTACCTCCAGTGGGGAAAGGGCCCAAGCAGGAACATGAGCACCCTAACAGGTCTGGGCAGGGGCGGGAGGTGAGGATGGGAGGGCACTGGGTGAAGCCTTGTCTACAGGGCATGTAATCTACGCCTCCCACTCAAAAGGCCCTAGAGAAGGAACATGGCGGAGAGGACATCACCCAGTCCAGAAGACGCTCAAGATGCGTGGACAAGTACCGGCCGAGTGNCTGATCTGCCTCACCCGGGAAGAGCGCAATGATGGTGCCAACTTGGGCCAGTGAAGCAACGTCCTCCACAACTAGACTGAAGAATGAAAGGACAGCAACTTGTCTGTTCCCCTTCCCCCAATTCCCCAGCACTGTTCCCATCTCCCCGATTCCCCAATAAAAATCTTTAAAAAAAAAAAAAGTACTACTGTTTTCAGCAGTCTCAATTTTCAAAAGAGGAAAATAAAGTGGGGTGGGGAAAATCAGTTGGCTAGTCACATGGTCAGTAAGCTGCAGAGCTGGCATGGGAACCTGGACAGCCTGGCTCCTGGGTCTGGGAGCTGAACCATTGCATCATCTGCCTTATGTTTAACTTTATACTACTTAGTTGATGTCCCTCTCTCAACTATTGATCCCTGAGAGTTGGGACCATGAGGAGCCACTTATTTTGCACCGCCAGTGTCCAGACGTGCCTGACCTCCAATTAGGGGATCAATAATGCTCTATTCATCGCTTTCCTCATTGTGCAATGCTCCTTTCTTACCGTGTTTCCCAAAAAATAAGACGGGGTCTTATGTTAATTTTTGCTCCAACAATCTACGTTTATTCATGTATTCATATACAAAAATCTACATTTATTCAAACAGTCATGTCTAGCTGACGATCTTAACTGGGGCTTATGTTTGGGGCAGGGCTTATATTAGGAGCATCCTGAAAAATTGTGCTAGGGCTTATTTTCCGGTTAGGTCTTATTTTCGGGAAAACACGGTAGCTAACTTTTCCTTTTCCCCTTCCCCATGTATCTCTCTCTCATCATGAGCATCCTTCTCCCGTGTCCCTCCCCATAATATGCCTGTCCCTCGAATGGGTTTTGAAAAAGTGACATAGGTACATCCAGATGCACGGAGAAGAAAGCTTTATAAAGTATCCTAATTTGGGAATGAATATTTTACCAAAAGGCAAAAGCGGACTTGAAATTTCTTCTGCCCTCAGGAGGCCCAGTCTTGCAACCCTGTAGGTCTAGAGCTGAACAGGAGGTACTGTTTTGTTCAAACATTTAGTCAAGAGTACTGCCAATTCTGTCCTTCAGCCGTCAGGCACGTAGGCAACTTCCTCTTATACAGTTGGTGGTTGTAACTAAACAGGTGCAGACTTGAGGAAATGCAAGCTGACTCGAATAAGTCTCCGCTGCATGTGAGATGAAATTCCTTCCTTACTTTTCTGGCTTCAGCCTCTCCAGTCTGCCCTGGGCACGCCCCCCTACAGCCGCTTCCACCC
>NW_017731793.1:1182186-1196535 GCF_001890085.2 Hipposideros armiger
ACAACACCTGAGGAATCCAGGGGTGTGAGTGGAGAAGGTAGACTCAGGCTGAGAGGCCTTCAGTTTTGAGGACCTTGAAAGCAAAGCCTTCAAGAAGGTAGAAGCTGGGCCTTTGGAGTCCCAGGTACTGCTTAAATAAGAACTGCCCAATTCGACATCTCACCCCCACCTCGGGGTCTCCATTTCTGGGGACCCTGGGACACGGAGGAGGAAAGGCCTGATGCCAGCTCTGTTGTGCTGCATAGGACCTTCCATCTCAACACCCACATGAGAAAACCCAAAACCTTAGACACCAGGAACATGGGAGTTTAATTCCTCAGGGCTTGAGGCCCTGCAAGCTTAGGGCCCAATTGGTTGAGGAACCAGCTAGAAGAAAGACACAAAGCTTCTGACAGTTTGCTCTGCCATTGCCAACAAGTCCAAGGATATTGATCCCCTGGCTAAAGGCACCAGTGGTCCCCAAGAGTGAGGTGCCCTGAACACCAGGCCCTAAATGTTCAGGTTTGAGACACTAAGTCTGTAGAATTTGAAGGCATCAGGGACCCAGGTGCTGGTTTCTAAGACACTGAGTACCTTGCCTCAAGGTTATGGTGCCAACACATTTGCTGGTCTGTAAGGGGGCACATATCTTGAAATGTAGGGACCTGTGCTACTTGGGCCCCACATTTACAGTTATCATTTTGGACCAAGAATCCAAGGACCTTAGCTGACCAGGGCCTTAGATTCCAGACTTCTAGGTACAAAGACCCCAGTATATTATAGTCCCCAAGACCAGGGCCTCTGACCTGAGATCACCTGGTGAGGCCATATGACCTGAGCCGCTCACAGGGTGAGGTCTCCAGAGGGCTCCACACTTTCTCTGCCTGACACACGTATTTCCCAATGTCCTTAGATTTGAAGGCCAAAATCCTCACTGCTAAGGACACAGAGGGCCTGCAGTTCTCAGAGACTCTGTCCCTTATGGTCAACTAGCCAAACTCCAAGGTCCTGAGGAACAAAGACCTGCTTGGCCTCAGTCCCTGGGCTTTTGTGTGAAGAACCTTGGAGACTCACAGTTTCTACCCAGCATCTAGGAATTTCTCCACAGAACAGCCTAGACCTGCATGGCTAACACTCTAACTCTGAGAGAGCTGAGGATCTTGGGTCGCTGGGTTCCAGGCTGTCATCTCTGAATCCATAAAGTCCAAGGTCCTTTGAGTAAAGACCTTCAGTCACGGTCAAGGAGACAGGCCTAAGAGGATGAGCCCTGGGGAAGTACTCGACATACTGCCATGGGGTGGACCTTACAGAGAGAGGAAAGGCCTCGGGCTCCCAGAGTTTGAGGTCCTCAGTCTCCAGGCCCACAGACCAAGGTTCTCAGGGATGGCACACCTCCTTTGGAGTCAAAGCCTTGTACTCAGTTGTCATTAGAGTTTTAAGGGCCATGGGAGGATCATAACAGGAAAGACAGCTTTGAGGACCTTGAACCCAGCTGGATGAACTGGACCCAGATATGAAGCTAGGAGCCTTTAAAAGCTGTCAGTCTTTTGAATTAGGTCTTAGCAAAAGGCATCAGCCCAGGGAAGCTCTGAGAAAGCTGACCATCAGAGGCGGGGGTGTGAGTGGGGGACGGAATTCAGCTCCTCTACCTGCTTGTGTGAGGCAACTGAGAAATGTTTATAAGAACTAGCACCAGTGAAACCCCAATTCCTCAATCCCTTTGCAAACTCTCATGGAAATAACAAACTCTTTTACAAATAAACTTGCATATAAAAGCTGCAGATCACATGAGGAAACAGATTCTAATGAGGAGAGCCTGAGAGGCCACAGCCAGGAAAACTAACTTGTAGAGAGAAGAGCACAGACATAGCAGGGACCAAGGTGCTGAGGTGCTCAGCCTGGGAGAAGTATGGACAACACCCTGTTCTCTGCCTTGGAGGCCACAAGACTGGACTGGTGCTTCTCCCACTGAGCTTCTCAACTCCTGATGGCTCCCAAAGCTGAAGTGTGCTGGGCCTAAGACATTCAGTAGCTGAGATCCACCCCGGAGGATTTGACCAGCATGCACTGAGGTGTCCAGCCTACAGGTGGCTCGGACCACGGCCTCACCTCGTTGAAATTGGACTCGTACTCCACCTGACCCTTGTCGTTCACATGCAAGATGGGGGCAGCAATGGCTGCTTGCAAGTCAAAGCCAAGCCACAGCTTGTTCACGATGGCCTGGGGGAGAGACATAGGATAAAGGGAGGGAAGGAAGGAGAAAGGGAAGAGGGAGGGCGCGTGTACCAGCCACTCCACACCAGCCCTTCTCTGCTCCCAGGAAAGCAGAACAACAGGGCTGCTCAGAGAGGGGACATCCCAACCCGGAGTCCCCAGACTCACTTGGGCCACAGCAGAGATGATGAGGTCTCCACCAGCCCCGCCAATCACCAACTTTGACCCCTGGGCTGCGTTGACCAAGATAGAAGGAACCATGGATGATGGGGGCCGCTCACCTGGAACTGGAGGCCGGACAGATATCACCTGCAGGCTGATTTTCAAGCCAGCACCCTACCGGGCTCCCACTTCCACCTCTGTCTCCATTCACCACCTCACAAACCATGGCTGGGCAAGTAAGGGTGGTTGCCCCAGGGGACACCATGCGGCACACACCTTGCCTGCCTTCCCGCCTCTCCTCAGTGGGGGACCCCCTACACTTACCTGGTGGGGGGATGACATGGGAGCCTGGCGGTTGCCTCCAGCATAGGTCTAGGAGTTCGTTGTTGAGTAGGATGCCCGTGCGCGGTGAGTAGACCATCGCTCCAAAGCTGCAGACGGGGAGGTGAAGGCTGGGCTCAGGCTGCAAGCTTCCATCTCCCTCATGGGACACGGACGCCCATTTGCCAGCTTCCAGGATTCCCTCGTTTTAGCAGCTGCCCTCCAGCATGCTGGAGCCCTTATTCTCTCTGTGGTACCGCCCCCAAAGATCCATCCATGAACCCCATCAGGGTGTCCCTCTTGGTAAGGCCCATCCCTGGGTGGGTCCTGGCTCAAGGCCACCCATCAGCAAGCAGCCCTTTCAGCCAGAAATGTCAGGGGTGTTAGAGCCCCTTTTGACAGAGAGGAAGACAAATGGGAAAAGCAAAGTGTTGCCCCATGAAGACAACCAACGGGAGGCCTAAGGCTGGGAGACCAGGCTGAGGACGGAAGTGGGTACAGGAAGACTCAGGTCTAGGGGGCAAGAGTGGGGCCTGCCCTCATGCCTCCGGGGCACACGCACGGAGTGTTGATGGTGCTGGTGGCAGCCACGGCACTGCCATCCTCCCCCAGCACAGACACGTGGGCCGTGCCCATCCTGTGGCCCCAGGCCCCGGTCAGGTTATAGTGGCTGAGTTGGTGGTCACCCCGGGCGTCGATCTGCTGGCGGATGTGCTGTGCCAGAGCCTCTCCAAGCAGGTCCTGGGAGGTGTTCTGGGGTGGGCAGTCAGGTGATGAGGTCAGTGAGGGGCCCGGTGGAGCCCACAGAGCAGAGGGCCCCCCCTTGGGAGACCCTCTCCAATCTGTCCTTCCTCAAGCTCAGACTACCCCAAGACCCTGCTCACACTCTAGGTCCTCTGAGGTGTGGTGCCACCACTCTGTCCCATACCTGCCACTATAGGGTCTCTTCCAGTTCCTAGACCTGATGCAACCTTCCTGCCCTGGACCATTACTAGGCTGTCCTGTTCTAGAACCAACCTTGTATGCACCCCTCCAACTTCACCCAGCCGGGCTCCCATGGCCTACGGACATAGCACCCACTGCTCCAACCATCCCTTCATGCTGAGCCCTGGGCTCAGCCCAGGCCACCTCACCTGGACCTCAGGGTGGCTTCGAGGGTCCCACAGCCTCCACCTCAGCCCTCCGGCAAACTTGAGCGTTTCCACAAAGTGATGGTACAAGTTCACCCTTCCCTCGGTCCTGACCACCGACTCAGCAGAGACGTTGAACCCTGGAAAATGGGTGGGCGCAGGTCGAGGTCACCCTGTGTAGTGGGTTGAATGTTAGAACCCCCTCCAAAAAAAAAAAAAAGATTTGTCCACGTCTTAATCCCCAGAACCTGTGAACACTACCATATATGCAAAAGAGTGAATATTACTTTATATGGCAAAATGTGTGATTAAGTTAAGGATCTTGAGAAGAGCAGATTATCCTGGATTATCCGGTGGGCTCTAAATGTAATCACATTGTATCCTTATAAAACACACACAGAAAAGGGAAGGAGGCCGTGTGACCACAGAGGCAGAGACTGGAGTGATGCAGCCACAAGCCTAGGAATGCCGACAGCCACCAGAAGCTGGAAAAGGCAAAGAACAGAGTCTCCCCCTGAGCCCCTAGAGCAGCGGTTCTCAACCTGTAGGTCGCAACCCCTTTGGGGGTCGAACGACCCTTTCACCGGGGTCCCCTAAGACCATCGGAAAACAAAAAGATATTTACATTACGATTCATAACAGTAGCAAAATTACAGTTATAGAGTAGCAACGAAAATAATTTTTTTTTAAGATTTTTTTTAATTGTGGGGGAATTGGGGGAGGTGAACAGACAAGTTGCTGTCCTTTTGTTCTTCAGTCTAGTTGTGGAGGACGTTGCCTCACTGGCCCAAGTTGACACCATCATTGCGCTCTTCCCGGGCGAGGCAGATCAATCGCCGGCCTCTGGACGGCCGCCCATGGCGGCCGCTGACCGCTCACGCTGGCTGCTGGCTATACACGGTAGCCCATGGCAACCCACTGCAGCAGGGGCTGCAGCCTACGCCGTCACCAGCGACCCACAGCAGCCCAGCTCCAGGTCGAGCTGCCGTTCAGCATCTTAGCTGCAGAGGGCAGTGTCACTGGCCCTCATATGTGGGATCCGAACCGGGGCCCTCTGGCACCCCAAGCCAGCCCTTAACCAACGCGCCACTCGGCCGGCCCGCAACGAAAATAATTTTATGGTTGGGGGTCACCACAACATGAGGAACTGTATTAAGGGGTCGCAGCATTAGGAAGGTTGAGAACTGCTGCCCTAGAGGAAATGTGGCCTGGCTGACACCTTGATTTTGAACTTTTGGCCTCCAGAACTATGAGAGAATAAATTTCTGTTGTTTTTAGCCACCGGATTTGTGGTAATTTATTACGGCAGGCCCAGAGAATGAATATAGTCAGCCTCGAGTAGCCCAGCTCTGGGCACTGCCAGGGTCCCCCTCACCATCCTGCAGGCTGCGATAAGCCTGGCTAGGCCTCACATGATGCTTGCACTGGATGGGCAGCTCACCAACTGCAGGGCCTACCTGCTCCTGTGTTATGGGACTAGGTCACCTAGGGGGAGGACTCAGTGGGTGGAGAACGTCAGACCCGTCAGCAAAGCCCCTAGGCCAGCTGTAGAACACACCATCTTGACCCATTTTCACAGCCCTGTCTTCAGCATCTGAGGATGGGGCTGAGCTGGAAAAGGCAATGGCCGCCCAAGGGTACAGGTGGGCTTGGAGTTCAGGTTCCCAGCAGTGCAGGACTCTGGGCTGGAGGCCTAGAGCCTCACCTTTGAGCACATTGAGGATGAAGCTGAGAATTGCACCCCCTGCAGGCGGTGGAGGTGAGTACAGAGTGTAGTCTCCCAGGGGCATCTCCAGAGCGTCCACCACCTCTGGCTGGAATGATGCCAGGTCCTGCAGAGTCAGCTGGCTGCCTGAAGTGAGACAGAGAAGGCTCAGTGTACAGATGGGACATAGGAGAAGCGTGACAGCCACTGGCCCCTCCCTGGTCACACAGTGAGGCTCCCCTGGTCCCCTAGATTCTAGATCCCCAAAAGGGTGAGGGTGGATCTGTGAGGGAGGCGTGGGTGGGCAAGTGAACAGGGCTCAGAGGAATAGAGGTTAGGGGGGAGTAGGGAAAGGTAGGAGAGGCGAGCTGACCTCCGGGAGACTGTGAGAGTGGCCAGCTTCAGGCCCAGGAGCCCCCATGGCCCACCATGGTCACCGATAACTCCCTTCTGTTGGCTCTAACCCACAGGGGCTCTGCTCCTCAAGGACCTTGATGGTGGGGTCCCTGCCAGCAGTGGGCAGGAGGGCACACAGCTTCTCCAAGCCCTGGGAGCAGCCGGCACTTCCTCAGGGCCTGGGAAGAGCTTGCCCTCAAAAACCAGTGGCCAGAACCAAGTTCTTTCTCTGGCAGGGCTGAGGGCTTGGGGACCTCCGCATGGCTCACCTTCCTTGGCAATGTCCTCCAGCAGTGTCTGGCCCAGCCTCCCTGTATAGAAGGCCTCTGCACCTTCTGTGGCCACGGTCTCCAGGGTGGCGGCCAACGCAGGCCAGGAAAATGGGTCCTGCTGCTTCAAGGGTTCATTCCCATTGAAGAAGAGCTGCCTGGGGGCGGGCGGGGGTGGGGGAAGCAACCTCCGAGTGGGCCTAGGTCCCAGAGGGCAGCCACACTCCTGCAGGGGCTCTCTACAAGGAAGTAGTCCTGGTCTGGGGTCCTGAGGGGCTGGGGTAGACATTTGAGGGGACAGATTCTCTAGGATTCGGTGGGGCTAACGCCTCTCACCTCACTCATAACCCTGCCCAGGGAGGTCACACTCCCCAGTAGGGCCTGTGTCCACCCAGAGCCTGTCCTCCCTACACTCCTGGGATGGTAGGGTGGGAAAAGGTGGTGGCCAAAGTCCTCCTGCCAGCCCAGAAAGTGAGAAGGAGGGCAGGGCCAGAGGACAGTGGCAGAGCCCAAATCCATACCCTTGAAGTCATCACTTGGGCACAAACTCCCTCTGGCCTGAGCTCTTCCCTTTAGGTTTTGCCACGTGGACCCCAGAGGTCTGAACTTAGAAAGTGAAGTGATGGCCATGCGAAGTCCCCTGACACCCACACAGGGTCAATGTTCCAGAGCCTCAGGTGGAGCTTGGTTGGGGGCTGGGCTCAGACAGGTGGTGGCCTGAACCCAGGAGCTGAGGTGGAGCCCTGGCACCCTCTCCCCACCCCCCCACCCCCACCCCGGGCGGTGCTCACCTCAGGGAGGATGCATGCAAGAGAGGCCTCAGGAAGCTGCTGTTCAGGAACAGACTGAGGACAGCGGGCATGCGGTAGCCCCCTCGGAGCAGCTCAATGGTGGGCTGGAACAGCTGTGCCCAGGGCAGGCGACCGTGGCGGCGGTGGGCCTCAGCGTAGCCACGGAGCTCCCCGGGCACCCCTATCCACTGGGCCCCTGCAAGGTGTGGCAGTATCATGCTCCTCTCCCCACGCTGCCCTCACCTGCCCTCAGCCCCATGGGTTCCAGGCCTGCCTCAGGGTTTTCTATCACCCCCACACTTGGCCCCACCAGACTTGCCCCCCAGCCATGGAAGCCAGAATGTGCTTTCTGGAGCCCACACCTGACTACATCCCTCCTCACTCAAACCCCCCATGGCTGCCCACTGCCCTCTGTACAAAGTCTACATCCAGGCCCATGGGGCCCAGCACAAACTGGCCCCGGGACCCCCTATCCCCATGACCCATCTCCACTGAACACCCTGGCCTTTGTCTGGCTTTGTCCCTCTGCTTGGATCACCCCTCCCTATTCAGAGAGTCTCTTCCCCAGGAAAACTCCTCCAACCCCAGTGGTTTGGGACCTCTGTGGGGTTCCCCATCCCCCAGCTACTGTCCCCCAGTGCCAGATGTTTCAGCTTGTCCATGAGGCACACTGTCCCTTCAGGGGGTATTCTGGTCAGCCCCAGAGGCCCCTCCCGGGGTCTCACCTCTGCCCAGCGGCCGGGCCTGCTCACACTGATCCAGCAGACCCTGGACATGTCTGGTGGGCACCGTCTCCCTGGCGTTGATGACTTCCACCTTCTCTGGAGTCAGAGCAGGGCATGTGAGTGGTCGGGGCACTCCTATGACTGCCTGGTCTCAGCCCACACCATGGTCTCCCTCAGACATCCCTGGACCTGCTCTGGGCCTCTGTTTCTCTCTCTGTGTCATAAATTGGCCTCTGTGCTAATACTCAGGATAGGACCTGCCATGAAGGTTTTGCACAGATGAGAGTAGGGGGGTGGGGAGGCAGGCGACACCAAGAGGACCCAAGAAGGGACATGGGAGGACACAATAGTCTTGGCCAGACATCCAGGATGTTACAAGCACCTCACCATCAGTGCTTGTGGACAAGTCCATCCTCCCCATGGGGGTCCCGTATGGACTCACCCGTGGTTGCATTGTAGATGGTGAAGATGACGCCTCCGCCCAAGCCCATGCTCTGGGGGTTGACGACGTTGGTGCAGACCAGAGCTGCAATGGCGGCATCCACGGGAGAGCCCTGCTGCTGGAGGATGGCTCTGGAAAACACGGCACAGAATAAGGATCCTGGCTCTCCTGCCCCAGCCTCCCTACCTGGGCTTGCTTAGCTGGCTGGCATTCACTGGGGAATGGTGACAGGTGGGTGGCCCATCTGTTGCCACCAAACTGCCTGAGACCAGACTGGGCTGCCGCCTCAAGTCCAGCCACTCACAGGTCCACAGCACTCTACAGATGCAGATTGTGATGCCATTTACACTGTCTCTTACCATATATAAGGTTCTGCTCAGTTGGCAAAGTGTTTCTGCTGCCATTATTCCCTAGATCCTCCCAGCAGCAATGACTTATTTGTAATAGGCTTGGGCCAGCCCCACTCTCCCTCCCAGCGGCCCCAGGAGCCCAGCCCAGGCAGCCACCACTCCCCATCTCATTGGGGACACATGAGCTCCAACACCTTTAAGATTGGATTTTTTTCAAGTGATCCCAGGAGCCTGCCTTACTATCAGGTCTTAGCACTTGCATTGATGGGTCCCACAGCCCCTCTCAGGGCCCTAGTGTCTATGGGAATGCCCTCTGGCCTCAGTTTCCCCACCTATCCATGGGCAACAAGGCGTGGGCCCTTCAGGTCCAAGGTGCTGATCAGACTGGCCTGTGTTGAGGAAATGACCCTGTCTCTGGGGCACAGCCCTGCATAGCTCACCGGGTTCTGTCTCTTCCTTCACACTTAGGAAGTCCCCCCCAGCACTTCTGGAAAGCCAGTATTTAAGCCTCAGTTACAGATGAGGAAACCAAGGCTCAAAGATGGAAAGGACTTGGGCCCCCTTCTCCCATCCTGTGGGACCTCTGACCCTAGCACCTCCCTCAGCTCCAGCACCTTGGCTCAGCCACTCCCTCCTGGACTCACACCTTTCCCTGAGCCATGTGTCCCTGCTCTGGGCCAACATATGGGCACACACAAGTACCACATGGACATACATTATCTTGGAATGAGAAAGAGGACGTGAACCAGAAACATGAGAGAACTAAGAGCGTTACACTCAGGCACAGAGAAACACAAGAATAAAAGAATAAGAATAAAATACCATGAGGTCAAAAGACAAACCGAGGAAAAACAAATTTTAATTCCCATCACAAACAAAGGCCTCATCTCTCTTGACCCATTCATTGTTCCCTCCTCCTGGAGTGCTTTCTGCATTAGGCTTCCAGGAGCTGTGCTCCACCCTCTATGCTCCAGGTTTCCTCCTACCACCCTGACCTCATGATGTCAGAGGCCCTGGGCTCAGTCCTTGGTCCTTGTGCATCTTTACCCTCTCCAGAGTGAGCTTATTCAGGCTCAGAGCTTGAAATGCATCCTCTATGCTAATGGTTCCCAAATTTTATCTCTAGCCCAGTTCTCTCCCCTAAATTCCAGACACTTTATCTCCAGCCATCCACAAGATACCTCCCCTAAGTGTCTAAGAGGCATTTCATTCTTAAGATGACCTAAACTGAACTTTTTACTTCCCTCCCACATCTGCCCTCTAAATGGTTCCTAGTCTTCACTGTCTTAGAAAAAGACACAATCATTTACCCCTTTGCTCAGGCCATAAACCTTGGAGTCATCCTTGGTTGGTCAATTTCTTTCATCCTCATATTTAATTCCACCAGCAAAATCCTGCTAGTTAGTTAGTTATACCTTCAGAATATACCCAGATTCTGATTTCTTCTTATCACCTCCATCACTACCACCGCCCTGGTCCAAGCCACCAGCATCTCTCACCTGGGTTATTGCAATGGTCTCCCACCTGGAACCTGCATCAGCCTTGCTCCCTTATGTTTTAACAGAAGAATCTGTTATAATGTAAATCATACAGACCATAATGGGAGACTAAATAATTCAGATGAAACTTCCTGAAGACAACGAAACGTGAAACAAATAGAAAACATCTGATTACAGGTATCAGAGGCAAGGAAGAAATATAGGACTAGGGAGAGAGGTGAGTGTGGCAGTTGGAGCTGTTTTTTTTTCAAGATGATTGTCAGTCCTGGAAGAGGTGGCTGAGAGACCAAGTGTTTTTGACAACTCTGTGTGTCCGGGAGCTGGGCATACTGGCTAACCATGCTTGGAAAGGGGTCCTGACTCTGGGAATAACAGTGAACTAGAAATAGATCAGCCCATACAAGCACATTATCTCAGTCCACTCAATTGGATTAATGTGATTAAATTGTGATCCCACAATGTTGGTATCTTAGACTTCAAATTATTTCTAAAAATTATTTTAAACAATTTTTATATATACTTTCCAGTGCTAAATTAAAAATAACCAAGCAAACGATAATCTGTTAAAATGTAAATTAGCAGTAAGATGGCACAAACAAAGCCCAAGAAAAGGCACAGATAATGAAGGACAAGACCCATAAGATCTTCAAATTATGAAATTGTCAGACCACAGACTTTAAATAACTACATTCAAAGATATAAAAGACAAGATAAAGAATTTCAACAGAACTGGCAACTATAAAACATAGAATTAGGGGCCGGCAGAGTGGCATGTTGGTTAAGAGCTGGCTTGGAACTCAAGCTCTGAGCAGCAGGGCCCCAATTTGGATCCCACATGAGGGCCAGTGACACTGCCCTCTACAGCTAAGATGGTGAACAACAGCTCGACCTGGAGCTGGGCTGCCGTGAGTGGCTGGCGACGGCGTAGGCTGCAGCTCCTGCTGCAGTGGGCTGCCATAAGCTACTGTGTGTGGCCGGCAACCAGTGTGAGAGGCAGGCAGCCGGTGTGAGCTGCCAAGAGCTGCCGTGAGCAGCCGTCCAGAAGCTGGCGACCGATCTGCCTCACCCGGGAAGAGCACAATGATAATACCAACATGGGCCAGTGAAGCAAAGTCCTCCACAACTAGACTGAAGAACAAAAGGACAGCAACTTTGTCTGTTCCCCTTCCCCGATTCCCCAACGCTGTTCCCCTCCCCAATTCCCCAATTAAAAACAAAAACAAAAACAAAAACATGGAATTAGGAGCTCAGTGGTAACAGTAGATTAACAACAGATTAAACATAGATTAAAAAAAAAGATTTATTCAATACAAATACCCAAATTTAAAGAGAGAGCAAAAAGGATAGAGCATTCAGAAAATAGCTTAAGAGACATAGAGGATAAAAATGACAGAAAATATAGCTTGCAAACACTAATCAAGAAAGCTCATATAACTATACTAATTTTATTTTATTTTATTTTTATTTTTATTATTTTTGAAGATTTTATTGGGGAATTGGGGAAGGGGAACAGACAAGTTGCTGTCGTTTTGTTCTTCAATCTAGTTGTGGAGGATGTTGCTTCACTGGCCCATGTTGGTATTATCATTGTGCACTTCCCAGGCAAGGCAGTCGCTTGCCAGCCATTGGACGGCTGCTCACGGTGGCTCACGGCAGCTCACAAAAGCTCACACCTGCTGCCGGCCAGCCCCACTGCAGCCTACGCCATTAACGGCGAGTCACGGCAGCCCAGCTCCTGGTCGAGCTGTTGTTCACCATCTTAGCTGTAGAGGGCGCAGCATCACTGGCCCTCATGTGGGATCTGAACCACGGCTCTGCTGCTCAGAGCTGGCGTCCCAAGCCAACTCCTAACCAACGCGCCACTCATCTGGCCCATAACTATACTAATTTTAGACAAAGTAGACTTTAAAAAGAAAAGTATTATTATAAATTATAATTGTAAAAGCTCAATTCAACAGAAAGATGTGAAAACCTAAATGTGTGTACACTTACAGTTTAAAAAATACATGAAGCAAAAATTGGCAGAATGAAAAGAAGAAATAGTGGGAGACTTTAACACACCCCTCTCAGTAACTAAGTGATAGAATAAACAGGGGGAAAAAAATCAGTGGGACTTCAGAAGATTTGAATGAGACCATTATAGTAAATTCACTGAACCAACATATATAGAGCACAGTGCTCAACAATCATGCTGTTGAATACACATTCTGTTTCAGAACACACTAAATATTTATAAAAATTGATCATTTACTGGACCTTAAAGCAAGTCTCAACAAGTTTAAAAGAACTGAAAACAGAGAAACTAATTAGAAAATCCCCAAATATTTGGAAATCAGGAAAAACACTACTAAGTATCCTATGAAAGAAGGAAGACATTACCACGGAAATTAGAAAATATTTTGAACCTAGTGTAATGATATTGCCATACATCAAAAGTTGTGGGCCGGCTGAGTGGCTCAGTTAGTTAAGACTTGGCTTAAGAGCACGAGCTCTGAGCAACAGGGCTGCCAGTTCGATTCCCACATGGGCCAGAGACGCTGTGCCCGAGCTGAGCTGTCGCTGAACTGCCAACAGCTGGTGTAACAACAAGATTGCCTGTCCAATGGTAGGCTACGCCCACCTCCAACTAAGACTGAACTCGGCACCTTGATCTTAGAGGTCACGAGCTGCCAACGGGAAGCCAGATGGCAACTGGCGCACTCCGCAATGAAGATTGAAGAACAACAACTTGGCTGGCTCCCTTTCCCAATTCCTCAACACTGTTACCGTCCCCAATTCCCCAGTAAAATCTTAAAAAAAAAAAAAAGTTGTAATGTTTTCAGCAATTGTGTGGAGGGAGGGGAGGGAGGCAAGGAGCCTGGAGAACTCCCATCCCCAAAGGTTTTCACAGGGAAGCCTGGAAGATCAATCAATCTGAACACATTTTCTCAGATGACTTTTACAGACTGAGTTTTGCAGCCTCCAGCTATAGATGAGTAAAAGGGGACCAAGGGAAGGTTGGATGAGCTCTGGGTCTTGAGAACTCTCAAAATGAGTAAACCAGTGCTCTCCTCCAGGGCAGAGATTTGCACAGAGGAGAAGCTGCTATGAGTAGAAGTCAAACTGAGCAGGACAGGAACAACAGGGGCAAAAGAAAGAAAAGAGATACAATGTTTTGAAAAAGTTGTGGAGGTGATCAGAAAAGACAAATACCGGAAAGTAGGAGGCCATATATATATGAGGACGAACAATTAAGTTCGCGAACTCATCCTAGAAAAAGTGCTATATATACCTCATTGCTGAATATCATCAGTACAGTCACCTTCTAAGTACTCCCCTTGGGAAGCTATGCACCAACGCCAGTGCCTAGTCCACCCTACAAAGCAATTTTGGAACTCTTTCTGGAATGGCCATCAGAGCTGTTGTCATATTACCCTTGATGCCCTGAATGCCATCAAAATGTCTTCCTTTCAATGTTTCCTTTATCTTCAGGTGAAGAAAGAAGTCACTGGGCACCAGATCAGGTGGGTAGGGAGGATGTTCCAATACAGTTATTTGTTTACTGGCTAAAAACTCCCTCACAGACAGCGCCGTGTGAGCTGGTGCATTGTTGTGATGAATTGTTGGCAAAAAGTTCAGGTCGTCTAACTTTTTCACCCAGCCTTTTCAGCACTTCCAAATAATAAACTTGGTTAACTGTTTGTCCAGTTGATACAAGTTCATAATGAATAATCCCTCTGATATCAAAAAAAGGTTAACAATATAATTGCAACAAGTTCGCAAACTTAATTGTCAGACTCTGTGTGTGTGTGTGTGTGTGTGTGTGTGTGTGTTTAATCTGTTTGTGAAAACAACGGAAGGAACTAAAGGCAATGAAGCTATGAAAGCTATTTTGACCCACTTTCCATCCTCAAAGTACTGAAAATTCATCTTGCTTAAACATGAACAATAAACAGGATTGAAGTCACACCCCATACTAAGTTGTTATTAAAAAAAAGAGATAATGAAAAAAAAAAAGATGATGAAGAGCAGATATCCATGGAGGCATGCCAGAAAGACAAGCCCACAAGTAGATGCAAACTACAACTCAGTGTTTCAAAATGTGCTAAACTAAATTAAAAGAATTAGAGAAGCTCTGAAAAAAAAGCATACATCAGAAGTAGAAAAACCCTAAAGTGAAGTGACTGGAACAAATGAAGACTGAAAAAACAGAATTACAGAACTCAGGAAAGAATGAAGCATAAAAGAAAACATTCTCAGATACCAGACAAGAAAAAGCTGAAGAAGTTCATCACCACCAAACCAGTATTACTAGAAATGTTAAAGTGACTTCTTTAAGAAGAAGAAGAGAAAAAATAAAAATACATATGAATAAGAAAATATCGCA
>NW_017731793.1:1198850-1201206 GCF_001890085.2 Hipposideros armiger
CTTCGACTCCCGCATGGGATGGTGGGTTATGCCCACTCGCAACTAAGATTGAACACAGCACCTTGAGCTGAGTGGCTGCATGCTGCTGACGGGCAGCCGGATGGCAACTGGATTTGGAGCTGAGCTAGCTGTGCCCTCCACAACTAAGACTGAAGGAAAACAACTTGGCTGTTCCCCTTCCCCAATTCCCCAACACTGTTCCCCTTTCCCAATTCTCCAATAAAACCATTTAAAAAAATGACTGAGAAAAATAATAGGAACAGCTAAAACTATGATGGGTGGTGAGTCTGTTGTGTGGAAATAAATGGAGGGTAGAATGAGAACGGAAAGGATATATGAAAAATAAAATATGATCATTGATTGACTGATAGGTATTAACTGAGAGTAAAAAGATATCCTTTCAAATCCTATGCTGTCCAGGAAGAAAAGGAGGAAGAAGAGGTTACTCTGTAGTTTCAGTATTACTCATAGTAGGAAATTGTATCCGTCAGGGTTCTCAGAGAAACAGAACCAAATAGGATATACATATTTAGAAGGATTTTTATTTTGAGGAATTGGCTTGTGTTTATTGTGGAGTCTGGCAAGTTCAAAATCTGTGGGGGAAGCCAGCAGGTTGGCAACTCTAGCAGGATTTCTATGTTCGTCATGAGATAAAATTCCTTCTTCTTCCGGAAACCTCAGTTTTTGGTCTTCAGGACTTTGACTGACTGGATGTGGCCCACCCACATTTTGGAGGGTAATTTGTTTTACTTAAAGTCAACTAATTCTAAATGTTAATCACATCTATAAAATACTCTCACAAAAACATCTAGACTAGTATTTGACCAAACAACTGGGTACCATAGCCTAGCCAACTTGACACATAAAAATCAGAGGAGCCAATAGAGAATACCCAAAAAAGGAAAGAACTAAGTACTATATCTTATATCTCTAATATTGTAATTACATATAATATATAATATAGTAAAGTTATTAATATACATATAACCATTAGTGCAAAAATATAAACTTTTCTCGATATCAAAGCTATATAAAAAAGAGAAAATAAGTGATATATTTGCTTGCTTTGCAAAAAGAAACACAAAAATGATAACTAAAAAAGAAATAAAGGTCTGCCGGTTCAATTCCCACATGCGTCAGTAAGCTGTGCCCTCTACAGTTAAGATGGTGAACAACAGCTTGACCTGGAGCTGGGCTACCGTGAGTGGCCAGCAGCCAGTGTGAGCAGCTGGCGAGGGCTGCCGTGAGCCGCCGTCCAATGGCTGGCGAGCAGCTGCCTCACCCGGGAAGAACGAAATGATCACAATACCAACATGGGCCAGTGAAGCGGAGTCCTCCACAACTAGACTGAAGAACAAAAGGATAGCAATTTGGCTGTTCCCCTCCCCCAATTCCCAATAAAATCTTAAAAAAAAAAGAAAGAAAAAAGGAAAGAAAGAGCAAAAAGAAAAAGAAAGATATATAAGCTTTAAAAAGAAACAGGAAAAAATAAATCAGAAACAAATGAAAATGATTCCTTTTAAAAGAGTGATTAGGAACAGGGTGAAGACAATATAAATGAGAGTGAGACTTTTGAGAACACCTTCTTATATAGTTTTGACGTGTTCAAAAACAAAATTAGAACAAGAAAAAAATTAAGCTAATACTATATAAACTGATAACATAACCACACAGGAAAAAAATTTAATATACTGTGCATCTTTTGTGGGATATATCCTGAATCTGATCATAGAGAAATAATCAAAAAAAGCAAGACTGTGAAGAAAGGCTGTGATTCAACTGGACTGACTTCCTTAAAAGATCATAGAAGATCAACTGATTTTTCTTTTTTTTTTACGCAGGGGATTGTTCTAGATCAGAGGTTCTCAACCTGTGGGTCGCTACCCCTTTGGGGGTCGAATGACCCTTTCACAGGGGTCACCTAAGACCATCGGAAAACACATATTTTCAATGGTCTTAGGAACTGAGACACTGCTCCTCTATCCGTCTCCAGGCTGGTCTACCCACATGCAGATACGCCCACATACAAGTACCGGGAGTGATGACATCATCGCACCAACTCCATCACATACACCCCGTACAAATACAGGTGTAGGTGACAGGGTTGGCGCCATAATGTACTTATGTGGACCAGTCACACGCGTAGAGAGCAGCTACTGTGTAGAAAGCAGCTGCTGTGCTGAAAGCAGCAGTATTGGAGGTAAAATGACACTTCGTGAATTATAAATATTTCACAATATATAACTACATATTGTTTTTGTGATTAATCACTATGCTTTAATTATGTTCAATTTGTAACAATGGAAATACATCCTGCATATCAGATATTTACATTACAATTCATAACAGTAGCAAA
>NW_017731793.1:1203653-1204680 GCF_001890085.2 Hipposideros armiger
GTCTTACCACTTGTGAAAACATGGATGGACCTAGAGGGTATTGTGCTAAGTGAAATAGGTTGGACAGAGAAAGAGAGATACCATATGATTTCACTTATATGTGGAATCTAAAAAACAAAATATATTAACAAGCAAGACAAAAGCAAACCCTTAGATACAGAGAACAAACTTATGGTTGCCAGGTGGGAAGGAGGTTTGGGAGCTGGGTGAAAAAGGGAAAAGGATTAAGAAGTACAAATTGACAGTTACAAAATAGTCACAAGGATGTAAAGTACAGCTTAGGGAATATAGTCAATAAAATTGTAATAACTATACACAGTATCAGGTGGGTGCAAGACTTATTGAGGGGATCACTTTCTAAGTTATATAAATGTCTAATGACTATGCTGTACACCTGACACTAATATAATATTGATGTCAATTGTAACTGAAAAAAATTAATTAAAAAAGATTCTCAGAAATGAAGGCTACGGATAAACACAGAGCAAATACCTACAGAGATGCCTTAAAATAAAGATAAGTTGAAAAGGAGAAAATATTTTTTTAAACCAAAGTGAAATGAAGAACAAGATTATAAAATACAGATATGGAAGACGGGCAAAGATCAAACATACACTTAATAGGAGTACCAAAGAGGAAAGCCAAATCTATGGATCAGAATAAATAACAAAAGTTACAACTCAATAAAACTTTTATGATTTAAAAAAAAAAACCAACTTAACCCTGTACTGAAAGTGCACTGCACTGTATGGAAAAATCAATTCAGAATAGCAGAACCATATTCTAATAAACCTATTTGACTTCAATAAAAATTAATAATTATTTGGGCATCTAGGTAAAAAGACGAAGCCTCTTATAAGAAAAAGAAAATCAGATTGTCATCAGGCTTTTCAACATCAATTCTTTATGTCAGAGACAATGGAGTGTTTAATCATACATTCAAGGAAAGAAAATGAAAGCCAAAGATTTTATATCCAGCTAAACTGGCCTTCACCTACAAGAGCCACAGACTGTCATAAACATGTAA
>NW_017731793.1:1208480-1235800 GCF_001890085.2 Hipposideros armiger
TCCCATCCCCTAATTCCCCAATAAAAATCTTTAAAAATAAATAAATAAATAAATAAAATGGACACAAGAAGAAACAAAAACTTGGTGGTCTTATATTTACTAAAGAAATAGAATCTATTATTTAAAAACCTTCACATACACACAAATACCTCAGTCTCAGAAACCTTCACCAGTAAATTCTTCCAAGCATTTAAGGAAGAAATAACACTTGTCTTAAAAACAACAAAATAAAGCCTACTCTTCCAGAGCATGGAAAAAGAAAGAACACTTCCCAGCTCTTTTTATAAGGCCTTGATACCAAAACCTGACAAAGATATTATAAGAAAGGAAAATTACAGCCCAGTATCTTTCATGAACGTAAAGACTCACAAAATGTATTAGCAAATCAAATCTAGTGATAAATAAAAATGACATCAAATCAGGAACAAGTGGGGTTCATTCCAGGGATGCAAGTGTGGTTTAGCATTCATTGCATTTCTTAAAAGGCAGAAAAATTATTTGACTGTTTTGATAATGCAGAGACTGCATTTGATGTAATACCTAATAGGAAAAGGGGCAAAAGATTTTAACAGAAACTTCACTGAAGAGGATATCCAGATGACCAATGATCACTTCCAACCCCTCAGCATTAGGTATGGATGTGTTTATTGTCTATCTTCCCCCACCACAAAGGCAATGCTTTGACCATCGGGATAACCACTGGGCCTCAGGACACTGGCTGTCAGATGGTAGGGGTTGCATTCCTATTTGACGAAGGATGCTACAGGTTGAGAAGCATACACCTTCACGCACCCATGATGCTCACTGACCATGCCCATATACACCTGTGTATGATGACACAATGGCTTGGGCTTGGGGTTACCCAGGCTGGAATGCCTACTCACCAGCTGCATGACACTGGCCATGTGACTCAACCTCCCTGAGCCTGGGTTTCCTCAGCTCTGAATGGGGGCAGTTCTTGCTAGAGAGCCACAGTGTAGAACAATCACACATTTCCAACATGCTTGTCCCCAAGAAGCCAGGAGGCTGCTGTCACACACCCATTCTGACATGCACATTCACACAAGCATGTGCTCACAGAAACGGTGCCCAGTGCCCAGGCACACAGGCCATTTTCTCCAGAGCCCCAGAGGGGAAGCAATGCAATAATTTCCTGGCCAGCTGGCCAGGAGTATAGAGAGAGCCACTAGGGTGACAGCTGGGAGGGAAGGAAAGGTTGGGGCCACACCCTAATCCTCTATGAGCCTTCCAGTAGGGTCCCCTGCTCTGACCCTGAGCCCTAACCCCAGGTCCTGAGATCTGCTCTGACTCGTGTCCAGTCCAAGCCACTAAAACAGTCAGTGGTCAGAACACCTGCCATCAAGGAAGCGCCTCCTATGGGCCTGGTGAGCTCCACACCGCCCCATGAGGTTAGTCCTGACATGAGCCCCCTTTCACATATGGGGAAACTGAGGCTCATAGGGTACAGCAAAGTGTCCAGAGTCCCTGCTGTAGTCTGCACTAAGAGTGCAGCCCACAGGCCTCTGGAAGGTTTGGAGCATCTGACAAGACTCATCCCTCAGGGCCGTCCCCATCCCACCCATGCAGCCCACTGCCAGCCCAGACTCCGATGCCCCAGAGGGCGAGTGACCTGGGCTCCCACCAGCCTCCTTTAGAACTACTCACTACGACTACTTGGCTTACAGGCTGAGCCTGAGGGCTGGACAGGCACTGGGGTCCAGGGCGAGATGCTGGGGGCTCTGGGAAGACCTCACCCTTCCAGTAGCCCTGGAGAGTTTCCACCTTTTCAGGGGCAGCAGAGAAGGGCAGTCCCAGCTGAGCCTACTCATTCTGACACCAGGCAGAGCCCTTCTGTGCAGGCCTCGTTTCCTCATGAATCAAGCAGAGCCATGAATCCCACTGGATTCAGGGAGGAGCAGGGAATCCTTCCTCCAAGGATCGGTGGGAGGGCAGGACTCTCTGAGTGGTCACAGCAGACATATGTCACAAAGCCTGAGAACCACCACTAACCCCGAAGTTCACAGGCTCCCTAGAAGACAAGCACTTACTCAGAGCCTCAGGATACCACGTCTGCACACAAACCTAACACACTGGGACATACCCTGGAAGATGACAGGCCAGAGGGGAAGAGACCTCATTGTCACCATGCATCTATTTTATGTCCATGACCCAGCATGGTGCTGGGTCCTCACTCACGTAAACCTTCAGAACCCTCATCTTGGGGCTCTGGCTGCAGCAGGAGGACCAGCCTGAAATGAGAACACCTGGTGCTGATAGGGGAGGAGATTGGACCTGGGAGGCCCTGCTGGGAGGGAAGGTGGTGGAGACCCTAGGAAAGAAGGGGAGTGGGCTGCGGGCGGTGGCCCCCGTCAAACCCAGCAGCAGCATGACCAGGCACAGCCCAGCTGGGGTCACATGGCCCCCTGTTCCACAGAAGCTGGGGCCAGCTCCAGGCTCTCGCCTACTCCCAGCTTCTTAAAACAAGAACAGGAAGCAGAGAGTGCTGTTTGACAAGAACACAAACACTGGGGACAAACCATATCTGTTCTCCTCACCAAGGGAGGGTCGCTTGGAGCTCCTTGGGCAGAGACCCAAACCCCAAACCCTCACATGCACAGTGAGGCACTCCATAAAAACCCCCAGACAAAGACTTAGGGAGACATGGCAGGCCCAGATCCCCTTGGAGATAAGTGGCAGCAGCCCCCACTCTTGGGGGCTGTGTCCCATCAGTGGTCTCTGGGGCCTGAAGCCCCTGGTCCTGTTTGCATCTTTGCAACTGTGGGTTCAGGTAGGCATGGCACCTCTGCATGTTCTCATGACCATGGTGGGGCTCACTTCCCTCCTGTCCCCTGGGAGCCCCCTGGGAGACCAAGCAGCTGGCCCCCCACTTGTCCCTGAGCTGCCACTCAACCTCTGTCATCTTAGAAGGAGCCCTGAGGGAGGGGACAGAAAGCCCTAAGAAGACCCCAGAGGACAAGGTCAGGAGGGGGTAGGACAAGGATAGACAGACAAAGGGAGGAAGGAAGGAATGAAAAGGTGAATGAATGAAACAGAAAAAGAAAGCATGCGGAAGGGGTGAAGCCACAATGAAGGGAGCAGGGAACACTATCTGCCCAGTGACGCCTTGGGCCAGGACTCAGCCACATTCCTCCTTGCTTTTGCACAGTCCTTTGGTTTACAAAGCATGCCTGATCCTGACAATGCCCCCTGAGGCAGATATTCTGGGAAGCAGACCCAAGCCAGCAGGGAGGGGGTGGGGAGACTGTGGGGGTGTCCTGCCATGTTCTGTCCCAGTGCGCAGCAGAAGCCTCCCATGGGGTGGGCTTCTTGGAAGGGGGTCAGGAACACCAGCTGGGGTCCCTCTCCACTACCCCCATTTACTCCAGCTCACCAATATAAAAAAAAATCACTCTGCTTACTACTGTCCCAGCTCCAAGCCCTGACACAAGGAGGGGAAACCCTGGGAAACATGGTGCCAGCAGTGGCAGGTTTCCCGGGTCCCAGGCCAGTGTGGGAAACTGGGCCTGGACAGCACTGAGTGCACCCCAGCAGGCCACTACTCACACATGGAGCCCCCAAATCCCCTCAACCATGTCCCCGGGGGAAGACCCATTCTTGGAGAATGAGCATGGCGGACTCTGAAGGGGGCAGCTCTGGTGATTGAGGTCAACCTGGGCCAGACCAGTGACACTGTGGCAGTGCCTTCTGTGGGCTTCCTGAGGCCTGGAACTAGGAATAGACTCACATACCATCTCTGCTCTGCCTACACTGTCATTGTCCCCAAACCGACATCTGTCCCATGCGCACGTCTGCCGCCTGCTCTATGCAAGGGCCCTGGGGCTGCTCCTTGCTGGAACCCAAACTCACTGGGTCCCCAGGTGCTGACATGCCCCCATATGCGCCTTCTCCATGCTCTTGCCACTGGTGACAAAGTCTCCAGGAAGGGCCAGCTGTTGAGGGCCACCCAGCTCCCACCCACCTCTTACTCACCGTCCAATGTCCGAGCAGACCTTGGAGTCGGCAGCAACTGCAGCATGGGCAAAGGCCTTGGGACCGCAGGGGGCATGGTGTCGAGAGAGGACCACAGCGGGCACGATGATGGCCAGGGCCAACCCCAGCCCCAGGAGCACCATACTGACTGTGGCCCCACGGCCCTGTGCCATGGCTCTACAGCTCCGGGGAGAGGGGAGGCAGGTAGGTAGACAAGCCAGTGGACAGACAGATGCACAGACAACTGTGTGGATGAATGGACAAGATGATTCACAGATAGACTCACAGATGATTGGATAGATGGACAAATAGATGAGGTCCAGAGGCAGACAGATTGACAGACAGCTGGAGAGAGGATAATAAGAGAAGGACAGCCAGATAGACAGTTGGACAGAGATGGAATTACCGATGGACAGACCGACAGGTTTACAAAGAACAGCGAGCAACCAGGCAGACAGGTGGATACATGCACAGACAGCTGACGGCGACCACCAAGCTGCTGCTTTTTCAAGCGCTTGCTACAGTGGCAGAGCTGGCCGCATGGCTAAGTTTCCAGTTCTCAACCCCTTCTCTTGCTCCTGGCAAAAGGCCAGGAAGAGCAGAGCATTTATAGGGAGTTTTTTTCTTTCAGAGAAGCAAGCAGCTACAGTTAGTTAACTCCTTCACTGCCATTCCCACTGCCTGCCCCCAGCAAACTTTGATGGTACGCACACCCCTCCTACCCGCCCGCTGGCACCAAGGGCTGCCCCAGGGCAAGTGCTTGAAGACTTGGCGCCTACTACTCTCAGGAAGCTGGGTTGCAGGGCTCCCAGGGCCCCCCAGGGCTGCTCCACTGTATCCAGCAAAGCCAGGAAGGCAGGGCTCAGACCTGCCCCGGCCCCTTTCCCTGAATCAGGCTCAGAGAAGCAAGGGGGACAGGATGGAATCCTGCCCTTTGCGCATGGCCCTGGCCAGCAGCAGCTCCTCTTAGCACTCTCAGAGCCAGAGGACACTGGGGGTGTCCAGACACAGAGCTGGGGCTGAAGGAGGCCAGAGACCGACGGGGGAGCCAAGGCCATGTTGCTTAGCACCCAGGTTCAAGTCAGCTCAGCCACAGCCTGCCTGGGAGATGAGGGTGGGGAGGGGGAACAGTAGGGTGGGGGTGGAGGTGGTGGTTTAGGCGGAATCTTGGCTTCTGGGTCTGCTTAAGGGGCAGGCCAACTCAAAAGCAACACGCGCACCAGGGACTACAAAATGTCTGTGTGGAGAGTGCAAACAGGGTGTGCGTCCAGCCCTTGGCACCCAGTGCCCACCGGACCATCTACCCCCTTGCTTCTCTGAGCCTGATTCAGGGAAGAGGGCTGGGCAGGTCTGAGCCCTGCTTTCCTGGCTTTGCTGGGAAATGTAGAGCAGCCCTGGGGGGCCCTGGGGGCCCTGCACTGTGGAAATGCCACCGTGGGCCTCTGGGGAATGAGGCTGCCCTTTCATCTGCATCGCGGCCCCGCCCTGACTCTGTCTGCTTCCCTGTGTCCATCCATGCTCTGGATTTTTCCTGTGCTGGTAGTGTCTCCTTTCCTAGGGACACTGACCTGGGCCCTGCCCTGCCCAGGCTTCAGGTTACCCAAATGGGAAGTGGCTGGGGGGAGTGGGGGCCCACAAAGGTACGCCATTGACCAAGCTCAGCAAGGGCACAGGGTGTAGGGGCTTCAGGCTGGACTCCCACTTACACCGTCCCCCACAGTCCCCATACTGTCTCCCCACTCCCTTCCCAGGTCTCTTTACACCTCCAGGTACAGCAGAGAAACAGGCACAGAGAGGAACTGTACCTGCACAGCCACACAGCCTGCCAGGCCCTCGGTGCAGAGCCCCGGGTCAGCCTCTGCTGGAGAGACCACTGGGGCAGTCTCTCCTGTTAGCCTGTTCCCACAGCTGCCTCATGGGGTGGGGAAGGCTGTGGGCGCCTCCTTACTCCCACCCCACCCACCCCCAACCCCGCAGTGACATTGCTCAACCAAGAACCAAAATGCATTCTTGGGCCAGGGCCAGCCCACCCCATTGTGAGGCAGGGACAGCAAGGATTGGTGGGGGAAGAGGTTCAGCAGGGTCGTGGAACATTCCGCCTCCTCTCTTCAGTGACTCTGGTCAGGCAGAGGTCAGGGTTATAGGGACCGCTGGAACAAAAGCCCGGGAAAGAAGCTGACATCATGCTGGCCTGGCCAGAGGCGCAAACCGAGAGGCCCAGGCAGGGAGGGGCTTGAATGTCTTTCCAGGTGGTGAGGGTCAGAAGATAATGGGAATGAAAAAAAGGGGAAACCAAGTCCCCTGGCCCCCAAGGGAGCTTCTGATGAGTCCAACGGGGCCTAGGGAACTGGGGCACACCTTGTGTGCAGGTCGAGGCCCAGGGAGCTTTATGGCCAGTCCCCACTTCCACTGGGAACAAGGTCCGCCCCTCAGGCTTCAGTCTTCTCCTTACAAATGAGGCCAGGCCCCTTCTTCTGGGGCCCAAATGAGGGCTAAGGCGTGACTTGCGCATTCCATCAGCCTAGCCTTCATACCATCGCCAGGGATTCCAGAGGCAGGGCTCAAGCTCTGCAGGCACAAAACCCATCTCCCTGCGGACACTTGCGCTCACTGAGCAGGGGGCGTTATCGGGCTGTGGGGCTGTGACCCGCTCTCTCCCTCTGGCCTCCACCAGCCTTTCCCTGTACCCCATTTCAGGTGCTACAACTGTGCTTACAGGACGAGTTAGCTGACCCTGAGGGAAGGCGAGGGACTGGTGCATGGTGGGGAAAGCAGGGTGCTGTGTCTCCCCCCGGACCCGCCCTCCCTGGGCTGCAGTTCCCCAACCCTGACCCTTGAGGATCTGGGGACCTCTTCCAGTTAGTTCTCTGTTCTCTGAAAATTGGACCTCCTTCTGGAGTTGATCACAGCTTGGGTTTCAGTCTGGGTTTGTGCTTGGAAAGCCCCCCAGGCATGGCTCTGACCAGCATGTTTTGCTCCAGCCTCTTGCACAATTCCACAATTCAAACCTCAGCTTCACCTCCATGTGTCCTCAGCAGGGTGATGGACACCCACCAGGCTGAGGAGGCTGCCCAGCTCCTAGCAACACAGGCCTGGTCTGAAAGGTAGGGCTATGGCACCCCCTGGTGGTTGATACTGTTCTAGTGATCAGGGTAAGGAAAGAGTGTTTGGCATGGGCTTGCCCTGTGCCCACCTCCACCCACCCAGCTCTTCACCCTTCCCTGCCAGATGGCTGTTTCACACACAGGATGCTGAGGCCCAGGAAGTTGGGAACCGGCCCGCAAGACTGCCCAGAGCCTGGCACTGCGGCCCCCATTTATTGCACTGCTTTGCCACTCACAGGGGAAGTATATTCCCCCAAAGTCCCACTCCTCTCTGGCATCTCATCCCTGGGCTGCTGGTCAGTCTTGCCCACCCTGAACACTCAGTAGCCAGCAGGCTCCCCGCCTTTCCTGGAGTCTGAGGCAGCAGCCCAGCCGCCAGCTGTGCGGACGATGGCCTGCACCACAGCGATGAAGGTAGGAGTGATCTGGGTGTGGTGGTGCCGGGTCTTCAGGGCTGTAATCACCGCCTGGGGGTGGGAGAGGAGAGGGAGACCTCAGCAGGGCCCGAGATGCCCTCTGAACCACACCTGTGTGGTCATGGGCTTCACACACCTAGGTGATGTCGTTTCTGTGGCCAGGAAAAACAAGATGGGGCAGCTGAGCCTGTTGGGTCTCATTGGAGCAGGTGGCCTGGCCCTCATTGCACAGGGGCTCAAGATAGCCCAGGAAGTGGGGATGAGGATCAGCTGCTCTTGGCAGAGGACACCAGCCAATATCCACTCCATGATGACTCAGGAGATCCAGGCCTTCATCCCAGGACACTCTGTGGCCCCCACACTGTGACTCAGTTTCCCCACCTCCTACCCCACCTGGTCCATGTGTCTCTCCAGCGTCGTGGTATTAGGCAGAAGCTGGTTATGTAGCCGGGGCTCCTCCACTGCCTGCTTCACATCATAGCCGAACCACAGGTTGTGGATGATGGCCTGGGGTGGGGGTGAGGATGGGGTTAGCGTGGCTCAGGGTCAGGGGCTGGGGAAACAGGTGGGTGGTACACACCAATGCGGTCGCCGTAGTGATCTGAGTGCCCCCGGAGGCACCCACCACCATGAGGACCTGTCCGTTGCGGTCCACGATGATCGCTGGGCACATGGATGAGACTGGCTGCTTCCCTGAGGTTGTTGGGCAGTAGAGGACAGAGATGCTGGTCAGCTGCCTGCCCAGGACACCAGCTCCCTCCCCACCCAAGCCCCCGCCCCACACCTGGCTTGATGAAGTTGGCTGGTGAGGGGGGCACCCCAAAGTCGTTGGTGATGTTGGGGGAACTGAAGTCATCCATCTCATCATTGAACAGGATCCCACTGACCGGCGATAGTACCTTGGAACCAAAGCTGCAGACCAGCTTGGTCAGACAGCTATGCCCTGCCCAGTCCTACCTGGCCCCACCCAGTCTACACCCACCCACCAAAGCTCCAACTTGTGCTCTGTGAGGTCCAGGGCAAGTGCTCTACCAAGGTGGGGCCTCGGTTTTCCACCATGAAAGGGGTTGATGGAATCCCACTTCTGGGACATGGGGGCAGCCCCTGGCCCACCCAGGCCACCCGGCATCCCCTACTAGAGGTTGATGGTGCTGGTAGCTGACACGGCGCTGCCATCCTCTGCAACCACAGACAGGTGGCTGGTGCCCCCATCATCCGGTATGTAGAAATCAGGCTCATAGTAGGAGGCCGGCTGAGTGGTGTCGTCGGAGATCTGGGCCCGGAGTTGGGCAGCAAAGAATTCGGAGCTCATGTTTCGGACCACCTGCCAAGACCCCAGAACTGGCCTGAGGAGGTGGGGAGGGGAGGGGCGCACAGACTTGTGCAAGCAGCTCTCAGAGAACCCCTGACCATGGCTCTGACCACAAGCCTCCTGCACCCTAAACATCAGGTGGCCTCTCTGACTCCCTTTCTCCAGCCTCTGTCTCTGCTGCAGTCCAGCAATTCTGAATGTCTGTCTATCTGTTCCCCAAGCCCCCACTCTCACTGCATTCATTCATTCATTCATGGAGCTTATACTGCGTGCCTGGAACTGAGGGATCAGCAAGGAACAGACACACCGGTACCCACCCTCATGGCAGGGAAGGCAAAGGCAGGCAGGGATGTGCTAGAACATGCCAGATAAGGGTAATGGAGAGGGACAGGATGGGACAGAGTGGTCAGGGAGGGCTTCTCAGAGGAGGTGACATCTGAAAAGAGCCCTGGATGGCAAATGCAAAGGCCCTGAGGGAGGCCTGTGAATGACAGACAGACAGTAAGTTGGGTTAGGGAGACAGGAGATTGAAGATGCCAGCAGGGGCCAATCCCATAGGTCCTCATAGGACCCATAAAGACTTTGGCTTTTGCTCTGAACTACCTGGGCTTGGGGCAGAGGAATGAGCACCCCATGGGTGTTTTCACAGGATCCCCCAGGAGGCTGTGTGGGGGAAAGGGTGGAACCCAATAAGGGGGCTATGACATCAACCGAGGAGAGAGAAGGTAGCTCGCTCAGGTGGGAAAGAAAGAGGAATTGAGAATGGCCCCGAAGTCTTTAGTCCAGAGTGCCCTTTAACTAACGAGGTGAAGACTGCAGAGGGGACAGGTTTGGGAATAGTTAGGAGCTTGATTTTAAACATTGGGCACTGAGGAGAGCCTGTCTCAGGTGGGTGGCAAGCCCGTGTCTCGAGTTCATGGGCAGGATGGAGCTGAGACGACTGCTTTAAGCCATGAGCTTGGATGGGTAGGCAGAGGGGAAGGACAGACCCGAAGAGGAGAGGAGAGGAGAGGAGGCAGCAAGGATGGCCATGGGGAGCCCAGCAGAGGAAATGCCTCCAGAAGGTGCCAGCAACACCCCCTCGGAGTAACTGACTAATCCAAGGGGAAAACGTTCAGTCAGAATCTACTCCCGAGTAAACAACGTCCAATCTAGGATGTGGGACATTCTGCAAGACAACCGCCCTGGGCTTTAAAGCTCAGCGAGTCAGCAAAGGGTGCCATCGTCGTATAGGAGACTGGGGAGACAGAGCAGCAACTGCCAGCGGAGCCTCATGGGCCCTGGGCCTAAAATCACTAGGACCCTCCGGGAAATCCCGACACAGCTTCTAACAGGCCACATGCCTCAATGTCGCCGTGTAGGAGAAGTCCTCGCTCAGGAGATATAGCTGAAGTGTGAGATCTGTAACTTGCTGTCTACCGACTCCGAAAAACACACAAATATCGATGCCAGAGGCCGACGGAAGAGGGCTCCAGAGGGGACGGAGCCAGCCACGTTTGCTCTCAGGGGAGCAGAGGAACAGGGCAGCAGATAGAGGATTCTGGAGCAAGAACAGCAGGCTTCTCCGAGGAATAATCCGCCAGAAAAGAAGAACGGTAACGCAAGAGGCAGAGCAGCATTGTAGGTGGGGTGTGCTGAGTCAGCCAGTGATGAGAAGAAAAGGCTGGCCTTAGGCAGGAGGGAGGGCAGAGGGTGCACGAGGCCACGGCTTCTGTCCCCGCAGGGATTCAGGATGCCAGGTCACTGGCTGCGGTGGGTAATGGGGGAGCAAAATGGGGTCACCAAGAAAGAGGAACGACCTGGGAGACCAGAGGGGCTGCTGGGCAGCTGAGGCCCCTCCTGGGAGGCACAGGTCAGTGTGAGGGGTCTGCAGGTCTACTCCAGAATGGGAGGATCCAAGTAGGTAAGGAAGGATGTGATGGGGCTCACAGTGGAGGCCCAGCCTGGAGCTAGGGTACCTGTTGGTGAGTAGGCCGGGCAGTGCAGGGCCTGGGTGGGGATCTGGAAAGCATTAGTTGCTGGGTGTGACCAGGGAGCAGGTGGCCAAGGCCCTCCTGAAACACTGTTCTCCTCCTCCCGTCAGCCATCCTTCTCATCACCCCTGAGGGCTACAACACCCCCATTCATTCTTCACCACAGCACTGACCAGAACCTTCCAGGCAAGGGCACAGCACATGCAAAGGCCCTGAGGTAGGAGTGTGGCAGAGGCGGGGGGGGGGGGCGCTAATTACTCATTGTCAATTCTGTTACAATTCTCTGTGGGGTCGAGGTCTGCACTTGGAGTCACCAGTTGGTGGTAAACCTGCCACCAGCGTTGGTGGGAACAGATAATAAAGCAGGTGTGAGGCTTTATTACTCCACAGAGGGCCCTAGGGAACCCTCCTGACACCTCCCCGGCAGGCCCCGCCACCCATCTCTGGCTATCCCCTGCCCCTTACCTCAGTCACGTCGACAAACTTGGGGTCCGCAAGCAGGGTCCTCTTGGCGTAGGCGAACCGGAAGGCTTCCACGATGCGGTGGTAGGTCAGGCCCTTCTGCTCGGGCGTCTCCACACTTGCCCGGGAGAAGTTGTACCCTGGTAGGGCAGAGCCGAGTGCATGTTGACAGTCCCAGGGTTTTCAGGACATTTCATCTGGGCTGGGTGCCGGGGGTGAACTCACCCCCCTGAACCACCTGGCCCACCTTGAGAAGGGGAACATTTAATAACCAGCAGCAATGGCTGCTTCAGCGGGCAAGGGACCCCTGGGCCTGGGCCTCACACATCCAGCCAGAGGGCTGCCAGTCTACAGGTTCACAGGTGAACTTCTGGCATTGGGTGTCGAGGGCAAGCCAGATACTACTGCCTCTGAGTCCTACCCCCAGGCACAGCTCCCCGGCCTCCCTTCCTCCCAATATTCCCTCTCCTCTAGCTCCTGTGAGAGTCGCCCCTGTGGCCTGGTAGCTCGACACTGCCCTCTTCAGGACTGTGGTGGACAACTCACCCTTGAGGATGTTGAGGATGAGGGCCAGCACCGGCCCACTGAGCGGGGCGCTGGGCACGTAGAGCCGGGCATCCCCAAGGCTGATGCTCAGTGGGTGCTCAATCAGCTCAGCACGGTAGTTGTTCAGGTCCTTGGCTGTCACAATGCCCCCTGCAGGGGGACAGCAGCTCAATGGGGGAGTAAGGGTGGACACGGGGTTGGAGCTGCACTATTGGGGGGGGGTCCAGGGCTGCCATTTGGGGAGGATGGGGCCACATCATCAGAAGGAGACCCTGACTATCCTGGAGGGCCCCACCCCTTCACGTCCACATTGGCCCACACCCGAGCCCCTCTGTCCTTGCTAGCAATGCCACCTCTTCACAGCCAGGCCCAGGCCGGCTGCCCTCGACCTGCTTGCCCCATTGGCCTCCCAGTTGACTGTCTCTCCTCTTGGCAGGCAGAGGGTTTTCTCTAAGTGGGAAATATCTGCTCACATCCCCCCACACACACCCCACCCCCTGCTCAGCCCCCTTCTCCCATCACTAATGGGTAGGTGGAGGGAAGCTCTTAATTCTCCCAGGGAACGGCTCCAGACATACAAGTATTTACAAGCTAATTTTCGGCGTCAGTGGTAAATGTCAACATGCCAATCACCCTCCTCCGTGACACATTGACAAAAAACACATGCAGAAGGCCACAGTTCAGGGAGGAAGAGGCAGCCTCAGGCTCCATAAGGACCTGCCCCACAAGGTTCCAACCACAGGACCCGGTATCCAGCCCCTCCAGCGCCTCTCTCACCAAGCCCGCCCTCCTCCCCTGTGGTCTTCCTGGAGAATTAAGCCACCCCCTCCAAGCCTTAGTGTGTTCCTTCTACCAGGAACACACTTACTGTCTCTACCTATAAAGTGCAACCTCATCTATAGTTGAGGCACTGTCTCCTCCAGGAAGTCCTCCCAGGCCTGCACTTAGTGCTTCCCTAGCCCCAGCTCCTGCCTACGTCTGTATTTACCACCCTCCCCCCCCCAGGGACTTTCTCTCCTGAACTGCACCTTCTCTGTCAGCTTTAACCTAACCAGGAGCTGTGGATCCATGGCTTGTCACCGACTGCAAACACATCTGTGACCTTCACTGTCCAGGTGCTCCCTGAGGGCCCAGGACTCAGCCCAGTCATGACCCGAGGACCCCAGACCTCTGGGCCCTCAGCTCAGGGATCCCCCTGTGGAGTTCCTCACCCAAGGCCCCTAAGGTTGCCCACTCACCAGCCTCCCGGATGTCCTTAACAATCTGGGCCGTGAGGCTCCCGTTGTAGAAAGCCTGGGCGCCCTCGAAGGCCAGCGTCTTGTATGTTTCAGCCAGATGCGGCATGGTCACTCTGTCCCCCTCCTGTAGCACCTTCCCATCCCGGCAGAACACCTTGCTGGGGCAGAGAGACTCCCATGAGGCAGGCAGTTGTGGTGCACTTGGCCAGACCACCCTCCACAGCCACCCAACAACACGGGGAGATAAGAGCAAAAGACAGTCAGCACCTGTCCACAGGTGGGTGGCCCTGTCACTTGGGGCTCGTCCTCCAGTGTCCAGCCCAGGCCTCCTAGAATCCCCTGCCACTCAGGACACACAGGCCAGAACCCCATACACCAGTCTCAGAATGTGTCCCCACATGTGGTAAGAAGGGGTTTGCATCGCCTGGACCCCAGACCTGTTATCAGCACAGGGCCCTGAAAGAGTTCCATCAGCCCTTCAGGGTCTGCGGGAACCTGGAGACATGCTTGCCCCACCTGTGCCCCAGGGCAGGCCAGCATCTGCAGACATACCACAGGGTAGGCTGCTGCTCAATGATAGCCCGGTTTTTCTCCAGGGCTGCCGCCAAGCCCTTTCCCACAGGGAAGCCCTCGCGGGCCAGCTGGATGCTGGGCTGGAAGAGGCGAGCCCAGGGCAGCCGCCCATGTCGCTGATGCGCCAGCTCGTAGCCACGGATCTCACCAGGAACTGCCACCGACAGTCCCCCTGCAGAGGGAGAGGGACACAGTTAGTGGCTCCAGACAGGGGACATCAGGGCCTCTCTTAGGCAGCATCCCAGGCACAGTGCCCAGGTAGGACCAGTGAGGCTTAGGAAGGAAATTGATTTTTTTTTTTTTAAGATTTTTATTGAGGAATTGGGGGATGGGAACAGCGCCGGGGAATCAGGAGAAGGGGAACAGACAAGTTTCTGTCCTTTTGTTCTTCAATCTAGTTGTGGAGGACGTTGCTTCGCTGGCCCAAGTTGGCACCATCATTGCCCTCTTCCCAGGTGAGGCAGATCAGTTGCCGGCTTCTGGACAGCCGCTCACAGCGGCTGCTGGCTGCTCACGCTGGCTGCTGGCTACACACGGTAACCCATGGCAACCCACTGCAGCAGGGGCTGCAGCCTACGCTGTCGCCGGTGACTCACGGCAGCCCAGCTCCATGTTGAGCTGTTGTTCAGCGTCTTAGCTGTAGAGGGCAATGTCACTGGCCCTCATATGTGAGATCCGAACCAGGGCCCTCTGACATCCCAAGCCAGCTCTTACTGCGCTACTCAGCCGGCCCAGGAAATGGAATTTTGAGGTCACATCTGGACTCGACAGGGAAGAGTGCGGATCGGCTAGGGATGTCTGTCTAACAGAGCACAGGAGTGTAAGGTAGCAGTGTGAGTGCTGGGTTTTGCTGTCCCAGGCCTAGATGTCTCTCTCCACAGGTGCCACCATGTCTGAAATCCTATGGCAGGCTCACAGTTGCATAGTGACACTATAGAGAAGCCAGACCCATACCATGTCTCAGTTGGAGCCTCCCAGGCAAAAAGGCTTCTTGTCCCATGAGACTCAAGGGTTCCACCAGAATCGGCCAGGGCTCCCAACACAAGCCCAGGCTACACTCAAGCCCAGGTCACCCTCAAGCCCGGGCCAGTCCCAAAGCAAGAGCCTCTCAGGCCAGCTGAGTGGCTCAGTTGGTTAAGAGCTCTCTCAAGAGTGTTAGCTCTGAGCAACAAGGGCCTGAGCTGAGCAGCCGCTGAGCTGCCAACAGGTGGCAGGATGGCTCAGCTAAACAAAACAAAACAAAACAAAACAAAACAAAACAAAACAAAACAAAACAAAACAAAACAAAACAAAACAGAGAAAAAAGAAACAAAAAAGAGCCTCTCTTCTATTGTCCTAACTGGACCTGACCCCAAATCCCTACCTTGTTCCCTCTCTGGGTCTCAGTTTCCCCATCTGAGCATAAAGAGTTTTGTCTTCCAGCTCTGACCTTTGAGAAGCCCATGATCCTACCAGAAACAGACCCCTGGGCCCTGCTCCCCCACCTTGCCCCACTGCCCACCATGCTCTTAGCTGCACACTGACATGGAAAGGTTCAGCCATTGTCCCCACTGCCAGGTACCCTCCTGCATTCACCACTGAGATGACCAGGGTCATTTCTCCTCTAGAGCAGAAGTTGGGCACAAGGTTCCAAGAGCCAGGTTGGTACGACATCTGCACATCTCAGATCTGACACCCAGCACACAATTCCTCCCACCTGAAATAAATTCTGCCCTGACCTAGGACCAATCAGGCTCTCGCACCACAAAGTCACCAGTGACCCCATGCTGCCAGACCAGGTGCCACCCAGCCTCACCTTACCTGGCCTATCACTCTCTCTTCCCAGATCACTTCTGTGTCACACCTGCCTGGCTTTCCTCACATCTCCCTGCCCTCTCCTCTCCTCTGTCTACACTCACCCTGCCAGTGAACCCCAGATCTGGGCTTCGGGTTTCATTTACATTCTGACAACTCCCAAATTTACCCTCTGGCCTGGCCCGCATCTGAGGATGCATCTGCCCATTTGGAAAAGGCATCTCAGACTTCACATACCCCAAACCCAGCTCCTGGTTGTCATCTGTCCTCTCCTGCCATGCCGCCTTGACGGGCTCTATCAGAGCCACCCCATCCTTCCAGGTTCAGACTAAAGACCTGGGGTGATTGGAACTCCTGGCAAACACGACATATCCACAGGCACCACCTCCCACATGTGTTCAGCACCAGCCACCAAGCACCACCCTCATCTCTCCCTGATTATCTCCGAGACCTCCTGACTGGTCACCTACCAGGCAGGCAGCTTGCTCCCTGTCCCTTCCACAGAGCCCAAGGCATCCTGACAGACATAGGCCAGATTCATCCCCACCTCCCCACATGCAAACACTCCAGAGGACACCTCTACTCCCCTTAGATAAGAAGCATGGTCTTCGCGATGACTGATGAGGTCCAAAAGGACCTGGACCATTCCACCCGATCCCATGTCTTCTTCTTCCCTTCCTGCGGCTCCCCTCACCCCACCCCACCCCAGCCTCTGGGTCTTTGCTCAGATGCCCCTTCCCTGACCAAGCTACCCTTGGGGAATCCGAGCGCCCTCTGGCCCCTTCTGCCTCTGCTGTCCCAGCAGCAAGTGGCACACTTGCAGCCTCCTCAGACTCTCTTCTCCACCTAGAATGTCAGCTTGACCAGGCCACAGGTTTCATCTGTTGCCTTTGTTTTGGACTCCGGCTTAGGGAATAGCCCCTGACACTTTAGGGAGTGCCCAACCAGTCCTAGATAATAAATGAATTCCAAGTGTCCACAAGATGCTAGGTCTATAAGATTCTAGCAATCTCACACTCTGATTTCATTTCTACACATTTTGAGTTTCCCAATGGGTAAAAATTCAAAGATTCTGCACACTGGAGAGGACTCCAAAGGGGCTACTCATAGGGCCCCGACCTCAGAGGCAGAGTAGAGGACAAGGCCCGCTGTGGCTGGTGTGCCCTGCCCCTACTCCTCTTCAACCTCTTTTCCTGAAACCCATTTAGGGGTCCCTGGAGCAGCACCCCCTGGTGGCCACTGGCTTCTCCTCAGCTGCGTAGGGAGTTGCGGGCCTCCTCTTGGCTTATGGCTAGATTAGAAAAAAAAGACTCCGCCCCATATTCACCCCCCCCCAAATGAACAAATGAATGAATGAATGAATGACCTAGATGTGGCTTTACCACGCTAGAACTGTGTGACCTCAGCCGGTTTGCCTGACCTCTCTGGGGCCTCAGCACCCCCACCTATAAAATGGGAACCAACACGGCACTCCCCCACCAAGGGTACAGGGAGGATTCAAGGGCGTCCTCAGTGAAAACGTCTGAACAGAGTGGTGACCCCAGTGACCCCTAGTATGGCAAACTAGTGCAGTAATAATTATTCCCTCTGTGTACTAGCACAGGGCGGCCCTGGAGGGACCTGAGCAGAAATAACAGAAGCTCTGTCCCTTTAACCTCCGTGATGATGGTCTTGACCGTTCGTTCATTGTGGTGGACGTCAGTGACTACCAGAGCTGTTCCTGGCCCCAGACAGAAGCATGCTAAGCCCTCCCATCCCACACCCTGAACCTGCCCCTCACCTTCCCGCGACTGCTTCGAGTTGTTGAACATGCCGGCGAACGCCAACTCAGGGGCTACCTCGCGGGCGTTGATGACCTCCACTTTTCCTGGAAGGAGAAGCAGGTGGGCAGGCCGGACTAACACCAACCCTTCACCCCGTGTGAGCCCAGGTACCACCCAGCTGTGCTCTCCCCAGCCCAAGTCCAACCTGACGCAGACACCCTGCCATTTGCCTCCCGCTCCCATGGGCACTCACGCGTGGTGCTGTTGTAGATGGTGAAAAACAGGCCACCCCCGATGCCCATGCTATGTGCGTTCATGAGCCCCATGCACAGCAGGGCCGCGATGGCGGCGTCCACCGCCGAGCCGCCATCCTGTAGCACGTCCCTGCCCGCAGCACATGGAGTGGAGTGAGAGAGACCCTGCAGGCGCCCCTACCCCATGCACACCCTGCCACCCACCTCCACCCCACCTGGCCACCTTAGCCTTGACAGAAGAGAAGTCAACAGGGGTTTTTGTTTTTTAAACGTAACTCTAAAACTGATGGGCTTATATTTTCCTCTCTTTCAAGCAAACAGATGTACGTCACTTTTATAATGGAAAAAAACGAAAAATTGTTACTTTTTATTAATAACATTTTTGTCTGTTTAAGTCTTTAAGTGGGCGCTAACCTTTGAATACAATGTGAGATAAGAATCAAAAATAGTATCAAACAGCAGAGTTTATTCAAAGAGACAGACACCCTTAGGCATGAGAAAAAGGCCCAGCTAAGCACTGGGAGACCCGCACCCTGCTCTTGGGGGTCAGTGTCCCCTTTTCCTCTGACTAGAGGCCGCTGAGAAGGTCCAGGGAAAGGATGCCCCTTGTCCAGGCAGCCCGTTTACGAATGGGGAAACTGAGTCTCAGAGGTCCACTTACAGGGTCTGTATCCCCACTCTCTGTCCCACTCACCTCCCAATCTCTGAGCAGGGCTTGGCGTCTGCGGCCACTGCTGCCCTGGGGTACACGTGGTTGGCCGGCCTGGAGGTGGAGGGGAGCCAGAGGCTGAGGCCAACGATGAGCAGTAGCAGGGCTATCGCCACCAAGGCCAGCACCACAAACCGCTTCTTCATGATCTGTGGGCACAGGGTGGGGGTGGGGGGAGCAGGGTCAGGGCACCGCGTCAGGCTGGCCTTGAGCACATCCTGACCCCCGCCCCCACAGGGCACAGTTCAAAGTCAAGCCTCAGAAATCTGTCCCTGTGTCTCCTTCCTGCCACCCAGAACATGTGTGCGTCAGGTCACTCTCTCTGACAGAAGTTCCTGGCCCCGTCTCTGCCTTCCCAAACCCTCTCTGCTTATCCTCGGGGCCCCACCCCAGTAAGGACCCCGTCTCTAGGAGGGAGCCCTCCTGGTAGTCCCCACATTTCACATGCCTCTGCCTCTGCAGGGCCTTGTCTGTCTCCTCCCAGTGACAGAGCCCTCCACTGCCCATAGGTTGCTCTAGGAGGGACAAGTCTGGCCTGCTTCCTTCTGTGTCCCCCACCTCAGCCCAGGCCCCGGCACTGTCAATGGGTCCCCCAGACTGGCCTGCCACAGAATGTGGGGTTTAGTGTCTGTCCTGCCCTCAAAGGGGGCACCTGCAGTCTCCTCCTGAAATCATCAGATTAGCTGCCACAGGGCAGGGGTCTACCTTCCACAGCGATGGGACCCCCCCCCCGATCCTCACCTGGGCAGGGGGGTGTCAGGAGTAGCCACAAAAACTGGGAGAGTTTGGCTAAAACAGCTGGCAAAATAACTGAGGTTTCTCACTCACTGCAGGAGCCTGTGACCCCAGAACCTGCTCCAGAATGACACCCCAACCACGTAGCCTCCTCGTTCTCCTGGAGAAGGGGTACCTGAAACAGGCCCAGCCCTCCTCAGGGAGCTCTGTGAGGCTTCTCTGCCTCCAGGTGAGCTCTGGAGTTAAAGAGGAGACTGTCAGCTGTTCACATGTTGGCATGAATTCTCCCAGGCACAGCCGAGAGAGGTTTGCACAGAGCAGGGCAGGGAGCAGTGGGGGACATTCTGTACAAGGCCGGGGTTCTGTGGTGAGCATGTCATGTGAGTAAGTGGTGAAGCCAGGCCAAAGGCATGGGGAGAATGGGCCCTGGAGCCAGCCTGCCCCATCTGAGCCCGGACTCGCCATACCTGCTGTGGGGCCTTGGGCAAGTCACTGACCACCCGTCCTATGGGAATGACAGAGGCATGCCACTCGGAGATGTTGTGAAGATTAAGTGGATTGGAAGGTGGGAAATGCTACCCAGAGGGTTGCCCTGGAGGCTTTGCTGGTCAGCCTCTTGCTCACCGATTTCCCTGTTGAATTCCTTCCGGGGTACACTGGGAAGGACAGCAGTAGAGAGTAGGGGCTAGATTGAATCTTGGCTTGGGTCTCCTGGCAGTGGAAGCAGGCGAGGGGTGTGACCCCAACAGGTAAGGAGAGGTATAGTGACAGAGGCAGGGGTCCCCTTCCCCCAGACTCAGTTCCCTCCAAAGGGTGGGTGTTTGTCGGTGAGCCCCGGGCTGGGACCCCTCTGGCTCACTCCGTCCTTCTTGAGGGCCTGAACACCAGGGCCAGAGGTGGTGTCCCAAATATGGCTTAGGAATGGAGTCCCACCCCCGTGTGAGGGGCATCCAGACACCAGCATGGAAAGGCTTTCTCCTCCTCAGGTTCAGGGGCCAGTCATATAGCAGAATACTACCCCACATTCCCGGGATTCCAGCCGGCCCCTCCTCCCCACCTTGACTGAATCTACCACCGTTTCTGACTGGACTCCACACAGCCCCCTCCCGACTCTCCCCCGCCACAGCATCCCCTGCCCTTTAGTCCTCTGAAAAGCAGCCAGAGGGCTCTCTCCAAAGTGTCAAACAGGTCCTGCCCCTTGCCGATGCCCTGGGGACAGTCCGTGCCTTCTGCCCTCTGCCTCCGCTATGCCTGACAGCCCTCAGGGCACACCCTGGGCCTTGGCAGAGAGGCCAGTCAGAGGGCAAGGGCTCCTGATGGAGACAGCTGTGCTGGGAGGTCTCAGGGGCCTCAGGGGCTGGACTGGCAACATGCAGCGTCTGTTCCAGACACAGGACTTGCCCATCACATGGGACAGGTAGGGCTAGACAGGTCAGGGGCCAGTACCCCTCTTCCCTGGAACAGGCACAGCCTCACCCACCAACGAGGCCCTTCAGTCCCGTCCACTGGGGCAGGCCATGCTGGGCACCGAGGGGACATGGCCTGGCTTCATTTTTCCTGGGCTTAGGCTATCAGCTGAGACTCCCCTCAGGCCCCTGGGATCAGGTAGCCACGATCTCCTAAGGTCCACACTCCAGCCTCCCCTGTCCATCCATCTGTCCATCTACCCACCCAAAGGCCTTGAGGGGCAAGGGCACCCAGTGAGGCTCAGATTGCCAGGGTGTGTGGGGAGAGGGTAAGCAGCACTGAACCCCATCTCCTCCTCCCTCGGCAGGGCAGTGGGAGGCCTGTCTCAGCCTTCCACAGGCAAACATATCCAGCCTTGCAGAAGACACCCTGCTGGGGGACTGTGCTTCCGTTTCCCACCCCACGTTTTTCTCTAAGACTCACTAAAAAGCGTCCGAGCCCAGAGGCCTGGTTCCCACTCAAATCGGTATCAGGAGGGGAAACCGAGGCCAGAGGGTGGATCTGGTACAATGCCTGGCCTCAAACCCCAGCCCAGCTCCTCATAAACCCTAGTGGGCTTACCTGAGGCCCCGGGGCATCAGGGGCCCAGGAAAGCCCCTGTTCCTCAGAAGACAGCTCTGGGCTGGGGCACAGCAGGGGAGGAAGAGGCAGATTTGTACGCCTGGGAAAGTCTTAGTCACAGTGCCGCTGGCTTCCTTATTCCCAGGGGAGCCAGCTGTGTGGGGAGGTCTGAGGGACCTCAGGAGTCAGAGCCACGCCTGCGGCCCCTGCAGACTCCTCAGGGAGCCTCTGAACTGGGACTGAGATCTGGGGACGGTCACCTCTGAGGAAGAACAGAGGCAGGAAGAACTGGAGGAACTCATGCTCACCTAGAGGGGGCCCAGAGGGGACAAGAGGTTGGCCAGGGAGCTCCCAGCATCCCCATGGGGCAGTGGAAGGCCCTTGAGTAGGGTGGAGAGCAAGCAGTCCTCTAAGGGAGGTCCAGCCTGGCAGGGAGGCCGGTAGGAGATTGCTATATGGGCAGCAAGGAGGCGTGGTGACTAGGCCTGAAACCAAGCGACTAAAGTTCACGAAATCCTAGAAGGTTCTGTGACAGCAGTGACTCTTGGAGTCCCCATGGCATTGGCAGCAGGTGAGGGTGTGGCCCCAACAGGGAAGGACAGGTATGGTGACAGAGGCAGGGGGTCCCCCTCTGCAGGATTCAGATCCCTCCAAAGGGTGGAGTCGGCCGTAAGCCCCTCTGGGGAGCCCCAAGCTGGGTCCCCATTAGCAATCTCTGTCCCTATTCAGAGCGTCTGAACTCCAGGGCGACACAGCTTCCCAGAGATGGTTCCTGAGACAGTGCAGCATGAGTGCTGCCAGCACTAGACTAGAACCCAGATCTAGGAGGCCTCACCACAACACACAACCCTCAGCTGGTTACCAATGGAGCCTCTCAGGAACACAGCCTGGGGCTTGGGTCAGGACAAGTTCTACTGCTTATCCAAGAATATCATTGCCTCAGGCCCAAGGAACTACCTGAAAGCCTGGAAGGCAGTGCCCAGGGAGGGCCAGAGCTGGTCCAAAGTCATATAGCCTAGCAGTGCAGGCCTGGTCACCCTGTACCTGCCACCAAGTTACTGCGTGTACCTGACCAGCCCTCCAAGGAGGTCCTGAGTCAGGAGGCCTGACCCAGGGGACCTTAGACACTGCTCTCCATTCTGCCATGCCCTTCATCTGCTAAGGACAAGGACAAGGACAAGGACCAGCTGCTTCCTGAGTCATGGCTCCCACCAGGTTCTCTGGCCAGCTGTGTCTAGGCAGCCTGGGAGCCCCTGCAGCCTTCATCTCTAACACCTAATCCACAACAACCCTGCAAAGCTGCGCCATCTGAGAGATAAGAGACATAGAAGCTGACCAGATATTGCTGCCTGCCCTGAGTCACGCAGCCAGAGCAGACCTTGTTCTGTCACCCACTATCCTTGAGTAAGCTGGAGACACTATAACTGAACAATTTGCTTGGGCATCACCTCAACTGCACACCGGAGTGACTGGGAAGATGGACAGGGAAGGAGCCAAGGACCAAGGACCAGGGCCTCTCCCTGAAGGCTGGACACCAACCAGCCAGGAACATCAGGGGATTTGGCCCTGCCTGAGTGACTACATTGCAGGGCAGTCAGCTGGGAGGGGTCTGCAGTGCTGGGAGAGGCTCTGTCCTTAGCCTGAAACTGCTCAGCAGTTTTCTCTCTTCCTGGGATGGCATAAGACACGGCAGTATCAGCAACAGCGGAAGCATAAGAAGAATATCTGAGTGGGCAGAGGATGGTCCAGCCCCCCCTCCCCCCCCCCCCCCAGGTAACCACAATAGGAAAACCCTGGGCACACCGCACTGCCCGTGATGGGCCTAGCAGCAGCTGCAGGTTTCAGGGAAAGTGGACAGGAGGGAAGGCAGCTCATCAAAGTCCATGTCAACAGAAGCATGACATACAGAACAAAGAAGCCCCCTCCTCATATGTCGAGTGTGTCATGTTCTGTCCCGGTCAACCCCCCAATCCCCCTACATGCAGAGAGGGGACCTGGGGGGAGTGGTCTGGGGAAACCATGTCATCCCAGGTAAGGCTGCAGGGACTGGGCTGGAGATCCCTTCCAGACGCTCTGCCTCCCGTCCTAGGCACAAAAGGTGGTGAGCTCCTCATCCCCCAAAATGTGCAAGCCTCACCCACCCAAAGATACTGACACTGCCATTAGCATCACCCCCTCCCAACACACACACACACCCAAGCTGAATCTAGGCTAAACCAAGTGGGTTCCCAGGACACAGCAGAGAGGAGCATAAGGAAGAGGAAGACAGAGTAGCCAGAATGGAGTTTCTCTGTTAATCCTCCAACCCAGCCCCATGGCTGTGTCACCAAAACCCCAGAGCTACAAGGGTTGAAAACAGCCCAGCCCCAAATCCATTTATAGACAAGAAACCGAGGCTTAGGTAGAAGCAACTTGGCCAAGGTCAGCTGGCCCTGGGAGCCACATGGATGGGCAGGTGAACCTAGGCCCCGCCCCCTTTACCCCACCACCATCAGCCCACAGAGAAGAGTCACCTCCCTCAGGTATGAGAACACAGCTCTCAGCGGCTTCCCCAGCCCAGCCAACACCCCTGGACGGAAAACTTACCGGAGTTGGGATCTCTCTCCCTCACGGCCCACCCTGGTGGCATAAGGTTGAGAATTAGTTAAAGGCCTCTTCCTCAAGACTCGATAACCACTATCTGATAGAAACCTGTCGAAATAGGCCTAAGATAACCACAAGGTCGTGGGTGCCCCCTAGAGTTGTGCAGTGACCCTTGCACAACTGACCCTGTCCCACCTCCACCACAGCCACAAACCAGAGCCCCAGAGGGTCAAGCACAGCCCAAGGACACAGCCCCCTCACCGCTCGGGCTCCACTCCAGACCTGACCCCTCAGTGATTCCCCCACCCCAGGCTGCCAGATCCTTCTGGGCCTCAGTTTCTCCATGCTGCACTTCTGCTTTTTAATTCTGACAAGTGCACTTCTTGGATGCCATGGCTTCTTCAAAGCCTTCTTCAGAGAAGTCAAGTGGCTCTACCTGGCTCTCCTCCACCCACCCCATACCTGCGGCAGAGTGAAACAGAAAGCTTCAAAACAGAAGCGGTCTCAAAGCCACTTGTGAGACAAGAAACAGAGGCTCCCAGCCCCAGACTCCATCAGACAAAGAGCCTATAGCTCTGCCCACCCGCGTGACCCCTCCTCTGTATCCGTCCAGGTGGCCCTGCCTCTGTCACTCTGAATTGCAGTTCATAAACTGAAGCCCGAAGAGGAAGAGGGGCTCCTACAGAGCACAGCCAGCGCATGGCAGAGCTGGGGCCGGAACCCAGGCCTCCAGACATTCCCAGGAGGCCCTAAACCCAAGCTGTCCCCACCTATGATGTCCAAAGGCTCAGAGAGGGTAAGCCACACTCTAGGGTCACACAGCATTGGGGTATAGCCAGAGCCTGTTCCATCCCAGCTCACCTGGCTCCAGGGCTGGTCCTCCTGCTGCACTCCAGCATAGAACTAAGTCCCCAGGGCCTAGCTGTGACCCAGCTCCTCCCCTCCTTCCCAGTGCTGGCCTTGGGTGGGGGAAGGCTTTAAAGGCACAGGAGCCTTTCCAGGTGGGAAGAAGGCTGGCTCCTGGTCCTGTCCCTGTGTCTGTGTGACCCAGAGTAGCTGATGACCTCTCCCAGTTCAGTGGGGTCCCAAACCCTGAATGAGAGACCTGAGCTTTGAGGGACTCACTGGGGCTGAGTGAGGCTGGGTTTCAAGCAAAGACAGGTCAGACCAAGGGTTTCCTGAGAGGAGGTGAGCTTCCCACAACTTATGATGTTCAGAGAGGAGCCGCATGGCACTGGGGTGCCGCCAGATGCTTATAACAGCAGGGGTTGGGAATGTAAGCATCTGAGACCCCACCAGGCCTGAGGAGCTTAAGATTTTCTCTACAAACATGCCCTCTCTCCAACCCTTAGGGCTGGTCCATTCCAAGGACCCTGGTCACCTGGACTGAAAGGAGTCATTCACGTGACCCAGGGGAGCCTTTCCTCATCCCCCAACTTTCTGGGGTCATGAGCATTCAGGCTGATAGAGGACAGGAGGCAGGGATAGAGGAGGGATGGTCAGCCAAGGAGGAGGAAGACCCCAGGACTCCAAGGGAGAGGCAGACACGGTGGGGGTGAGGGGCAATTTGGGCAGAGCTGGGATTGGACTGGGGAGGACATGCCAGGTGGAGGGAACAACTTGAGCCTGGAGACTAGGCACTGAGGCATCTCCTGAAGCAGTGAGGGCACAAGGGAGACACCTGACCTCCCTGGGTCCTTTTGAGCCCCGAGGAGTCAAGGCTGGAAAGGGAGGTGTCTGAGCTTAAGGTCAGGTGTCTGGACTTTGAGAGGGAGGCTGGTGAATGTGTCACCGGGCTGGGTAACCCATCAACCCCAGCTCACTCATTAAGACTCTTGTGGGTGACCATTAGCTCCTCAGTCAGCCATGCAGTAGCCAGGGGCTGTGGGAAGAAGGGAGTGTTCATGGGGGCATTGGTTGGGCACTGGCCAAGCCAGGGTCTCTGTATTCTTGTTCCTTGAAGAGCTTTCCTGGGCTGAGCTGGCCTCTAGCCAGGGATGGCTGTCAAGGCATCATGGGGGCTGGAGGGGTGCCACCTCACCATCCCAGTGCTTTTCATCTCCTAATCACCCCTTCTGTGCTGGCACCAGCAACCTAGAGTGCCTCAGGGGCCTTGGCCAGACAGGAGGCTCAAGGCACTAATCCAGTGGGTAGAGGTGGCTGAGCACACGGCTCATCTCCTCCTCTGAGAAATGGGATCACAGTGGCCTCCAAGGCCCTTCCTGTTCTGACAAGCTCAGATTTGCCCCACTTCTGTGCCAGGGAAAACAAGTCACTGGTGGTGAAAGAAGAGTGCTCCCAGCACAAGGACTCTGCAACCTGAGAGGGGAAGGGATGTGCCCAAAGCCACTGGGCAGGGCAATGACCTGTGACAAGGGGAAGGCACCACAACCACTTCCGTCATGCCCCACCTTGCTGTCAGGTCCTGGGAGAGGCTGTGCCTGAGTCCCAGGGAGTGCCTCGTGAGCCTCATGCCCTGGGTGGGCCACAGCTGGTAGAGACACAACATCCCCAAATGCAGTCATGTGCCTCACAGGGAGTGAGCCCAGATGCAAGCAGCGCCTGATCCATCCTCCAGAACGGCTGGAACAGGATCTCAGGACCTGCTGAGAGCCAGGAAACCTGATATCATCCAGGACATTTTGTGTCTCCTGGTATCTGCACCAAGGAGACATTTGGAAAACTGACTGAACAAAAGTGACTGCAAATCCAATCATTGTAGCATCTTAACTTTAGGATCATAGAATCTCAAATGTCTGGTCTCTGATCTCCCATCTCCAGCACCCCAAAAAAAGTCATCTTGCACACCTGCCCTGATGGGGAACTCGCTATCTATAAAGATAGCAAGACTGTGATTGGTTGGCAAGTTCTTCCCAGTGTCAAGACCCAATCTGCCTTCTTAGAATTCTTTCTGCAGCTGTGAGAGTTGGCCTGCTTCATATGGGCCTGCCTGCCGCTGTCTAAGGCCACAGAGCAGAGGAGCAGGGGCCACTCCAGGCCCCGTGGCTACCTGGACACAGCCTCTCAGAGCCATGCAGACCACACTGAAGGGATGGAAGGAAGACTCCAGTGTGGTGAAGAGGCTGAAGTCACTGAGTGCTGGTGGGGAGGTGAGCTCTGGCCAACTGCAGGCACTGGCAGAGTCCCCGCATCCCTAGAGCCTGGCCAATGCCCCTGGAGCCATACAGCATTCATCATTTCAGCGCCCACCTTTGATTGGAGGGTGGAGGCTGGAGCACAGCCATGTGCGTGGGTCTCCAGAAATGTCAGCTTGTTAACACCTGGGGACGTCCAGCAGCAGGGCCGGCCTGGCACCTGGTGGACCCAGTCCAACTCCCAAACTCAGAGGCAGAATGGCAGCATGGCTCTAGAGTCCCTAGTATCAAACTCTACCCCAGCTACTGATGGCCCAGGGTCTCCTCTTCCTGTCCTCAGTTTTCTATCTGGAGAACAGGGATAATTAAAACAGTTGGGTGGATTCACTGAGACAGTGCACAGGCTACAGTAAGTGCCTGCTTCTTCCATGGCTCCTACACCGGGTCTGCAGCCACCTCTCTCCCTGCCTGATGAGCAGCCCAGGGGTCATAAGTGCCCCCCTGCTGGCTGCCCAGTCCTCCCTGCCCACGGCACCCAGCACAGGTAGCATTTATCACATCACCTTGTAATTATCTGCGGTGTCTGGGAGCTCCAGTGGGTGGGGGAGGAAGGCTGAATCTCATCCATGCCCAAGTCCCCACCACAGCTCATGGCGTAGACTCCCTAAAAGCCAAATATTTTTGTCTCCACAGCCATGGCCTCGGGGGTCCCACGCCCAAACCCGCCTATTCACCACCACCCCAG
>NW_017731793.1:1235820-1245492 GCF_001890085.2 Hipposideros armiger
CCCCAGACCCCCCTCATCCCCCTCCCGCCTTCAACCCTGCACGGGGCTAAGTGGACATGTGGTTTCACTGATGACAAAACTGCCCAACATTTTCCATGCACACCCTGGATTTCCAGGGGCTCCATCTCCCACCCCCTTTTTCACAGCACATCCTTGGCCTCCTTCACCTCTGCAAGCTGGACTCGGTTCCGCATTAGCTGACTCCTGCTCAAATGTCCTCTTCCCTGACGTTTCAGATACCTCAGATCTACATGCCCGAGCCTGAGCTAAGCAACTAACCTCCTCAAACCTCCACCAGTCACGGTAGTCAGAGTCTAGTTCAGTGTGGCCACCTCCACTTCCTGACTGGCCCCATCCAGTGGTCCCTACCTCTGTACCCCCTCATGGCTGCACCTGACCCCCATCCCGTCTCACCTGGCGGCAACTCCTCCTCTGGGTTCCCAGCCTCTCCTTGGTTTCCCTACTGCAGCCCCAGTGCTCAGCCTGCAAATTGGAGCATGCCCCTCCCCCACTGAAAACATTCAAAGGCCCCCTTTGCCCTCCGGATAAATTCCTGCCTTGCTGAGGCTCTGCCCTGTTTTCCTGCTGCTGTATCATGCTAGCACTCTTCTTTTAGACCCCAACCAAAATGTCACCTCCTCCTGAAGCCCTCTTCTACCTCCTGGTCAGCTGCCTTCCTTAGCTGCCTCGGAGGGGGTGGCTGATCACAGCGGTTCCTGTGACCTCCTCTGACTGTCTTAGCCTCTGATGTAACCACAGTGCCCAGTAATCATCACTGAATGGAAGAGGATGGTTGTTGGGTGGCTGGGTGGATTCAGGATAGAACTATGGAAGGTTCATTAGTAAAAAGAGCAGACACCTGTCCAACAGTGCTGTGTACCAGACTCTTTTCTTGTACGTCTAATCCTATGAAACCTTTGCAAGATGGGCATTTTATTTTCCCCATTTTACAGATAAGGAAACTGAGGTTTGCAGAGGCCATTGTGGAGGGTAGAATAGTGTTTCCCCAAATTCATGTCCACCCAGGAGCTTAGAATGTGACATTATTTAGAAAGAGTCTTTGTAGGTGTCATTAGTTAAGATGAGGTCATACTGGATTAGGGTCTAGGACTCTAAATCCAACGACTAGTGTCTTTATAAGAAGGACATGTGAATAGAGACACAGACAGAGGGGAAAAGGCCATGTGACAATAAAGGCAGAGGTTGGAGTGATGCAGCTACAAGCCAAGGAAAGTCAAGGACTGGGGCACTACCAGAAGCTTGGAAAAAGCAAAGGGATTCTTTCCTGGGGCCTTCAGCCCTGCTGATGCCTTGATTTCAGACTTTTAGCCTCCAGAATTGTGAGAGAATCCATTTCTGTTGTTTTAAGCCACCAGGCTTGTGGTAATTTATGACAGCCACAGAAAACTCATACAGCTACCCACTTTGCCTATGTTTGCACACCCCAAAGGTGTCAGGTCCAGGGGATTTTAATCCAGGTCCTGAACCTACACCTGTGACCCCCATGGAGATTTCTGGCCCTGTAGAAGGCTGACAACCCACCCCTGCAGAGCTGGCTCCAGGGAAAACTGCCTTCATAGAGCATCTGCTTCCTTCCACCTAGCGAGTCCAAAACCATCCTGCCTCCTTTGAATTGGCTGCTAGGAGGTTCAGTGTCACCTGGCTACTTGCTGAGGTACCATTAGCCCTGTGCTGACTTTTCTCCTGGGCTTGGACTTGGACCACTGGTGGGCAGAGAAGAAGCCCAAAGGTGGGACAGGTCCAGTTCCAGCCACAGCCCTCCACCCCACCTTCTGAGTCATCTGGACATCTGGTTATCTGTCACTCCAGCTGAGTCGCCACATGGGTGGCCAAGGGTTTGGGAAGCCAAAGGTGTTCCTGTCATTGTTACTTATCTCTTGCAGGCCCCACTTGGGGCTCAGGTTGCCTCTAAGAGGGCCTGGGGTCTGGCTGTCTCCCCCCATGGCTCTCTGCCTCCCCAACCTCTGCCTCACTGGAGGTCCAGTGAGTAGGGCTGCCCTGAGAGAGCTGGTACAAGTCTCTGAACCTCCACATCAATCCTGGGGGCTAAGAAGGCAAATTCACAGCCCTCCCCCTGCCCCATGGGGTCTCCACAAACACAGTTCTGCTGCCCAGGAAAACTCCAGGGAATGGGGCCAGCAGACTTTAGTTACGTACACATGAAGGCTAGTGAGGGAGAATGAAGTCCCCACTCCCCATGGCACAGGCTTTGGGGGCTCCTACCCAAATCAGGTTAGGCCAGAAAGAGTCCCCAAAAGCCAGCTCAATCTAGCCACCCCCCACAGAAGGCTGAAGGAAAACCATCCAGGGATTGGATCCAGACACCACCCTCCCTCCTTTCCTGGAAACACGTTCTCCAGGAATCTCCCAGCCAGGGACATCGAGGGTGGGGCGTGGGGTGAGGGATGGGGCTAGGGTTAGTTCTTTCCTTTCCACAAGACTCTAAACTCTGGGCATCCCCCGTATGCCACTACCTGGTTTGCCCCCTGCATGACCTCAGGCTCAGCTGGCCTTTCTCCCACCCTGCACCCCCACCTCAGTCTTCTCACATTCAAGGTGACAATGTCCAGGCCTGGCTCAGCCTCTGGAAGGATATGATCAGGACCTGGGAGCCATCCCAGCTCTGGCTCCAGCCGTGAGGATGTGGGGGTGGGGGAGGAGGGTCTTACCAGGCTGCCAGCTCTGGAAAGGGGGGTCTTAGAGGTCCCTGGGGCACTCGGGCCACTGCTGAAGTCTCTGGCTCCCTCGCCACCACGTCAATTCAGCGACAGTGCCTTGGCCCAGAGGGAAGGCAGGCCAGGCAGTCATGCAGGTTTGCCAAAGAGGAAACCTGTGGTGCCAAGGTGGCCCCAGGACGGTGTTGACTATACAGGAGGGAGGGGAGGCTGCTGGGTCCAGCCAGCAATTGCCAGGAGAGAAAGGAGCCCAGGATAGAAAGTCGCCAGTGGCAGCAAGGGTTGGGGTTCAGTGGGTAGTCGAGGGGTGAGGACACTGCCTTGTCTCAGGGGGGATCACAGAGCCAGGTAGTGCTTAACCCAAAGGAAGGAACCTGACTCTGCCCTCACCATGTGCCCTTGGATGGTCGCCTCTCACCCCACTCCCCTTCTGCACCTGTGCCCAGGCACACTGTTCTCACAGTCTGGACATGCCCTGGTTGCTGTGGCAGTTGGGGACAGAAGCCTAGTATCTCAAATGCCCCCTACCCAGGGAATGTGAGGAGTCTAGAGCTGAGTGGGGGCAGCAGAGGGCAGCAGGCCTCCAACAAAGTCCCCAGACTCCTGCTGGGAGAGTCTCAGAAGGTGGGGACACTCTTTGAGTTGGATGGGTCCTTAGCTCAAGCCTCGTCCTGGGAAGAGCCAAGGTTCCCCTTCTTATATTGCCCCTCCCCCCTTGTCAGGCAGTAAAACCCAAAGCCAGGGGCAGGTGCAGCCAGCCTGCTGCCATTCTACCATAGCTGGGCTTAACGGTTAACCAGCACTCCTCACCCAGTTTATCTCCCAGGCTCCAGATTAGAGGCCTGGGTCAGAGGGGGGCGGGCTGCAGCCAGCCTGCGGTGGCCTGTCGCCAGCCAAGCAGGGAGGGGCAGTAAATATTTGTCATTGTAGGAGTGTCCAAGCAGGGTGTACGGGTCAGATACTACAATTGCTCTTTGCTGGGGGTGATTTCTGAAAGTGGGTGCTGGAACTGCCTAAGACTGGCAAACGTCAGCGGAACCCCCCAACCCACCCCGCCCTCACTCCAAGTCCAGTGCTCTTTGCACCGCCAAAGCAACTATTCCACAGTCCGCACTGGGGCCAGAAGGCTTTAGGGGCGCCAAGCGCCAACTCGTCCTGGCGGTGCTTAGCGACTCCAGCCAGGAGTACCAAGGCTAGCACGGGCAGGGGCCTGTCTAGCGCGGGCAGGGAGGGGCCTGTCTTCCAGCGACAGCCCCTCCTCCCCACCCCACCCCCACACACACACCAAGTGTTTGGGAGCTCCGAGGCGCCAGCTGGAAACACCCCTCCCTTCCCTGGCTCCGGCCTGCTAGACATGTGCGTCTCCAGACTCCCCGCTCGCCACCCCGCGCATCCCCGGACGGGGGCGGGGGCGGGGGCGGGGGAGGGAAGGAGGAAGGAGCGTGTGCTTGTGTGTGAGGGAGAGCGCGCCCACCGCGTCAGGGAGCTGGAATCATCCGGGGGCGGGCCCGGGGCCGGGGGCGGGGCTCAAATGGCAGGGCCTCCCGCCCGCTGGGCGCCAGCAGCTCTGCTGCCATGGGGGCGCGGCTGGGCCGGCGGGCTGGACGTGAGGTGGGCTCCGAGGCGGGGGCGGCGACGGGGTGCGGGCCCGCGCCGTATGAGCGCCGGGTGCGCTGGCTCCGCGAGATCCAGTCCACGCTCCGCGAGCGGCGACCCGAACGCGCCCGGCAGCTACTGCGCCTCCTGCGCCAGGCGAGAGAAGGAGCGGGCCAGCCCGGGGCTGGAGGCCGGAGAAGGGCGGGGGGCTGTGGGCTTCGGGCCTGGAAGGGGCCGCGAGGCAGGGCCGACCCCGGAATGGCGCACGGGCCGGGCGGATTCCGGGGGGAGGATATGAGTGGCTGCGGGGTGGGAGCTTGTCTGGGCGAGAGAGCAGGGAGGGAGGGCAGCCAGCTAGAGTGAGGGCCACTGAGGCGGGTGCGAACTGTGAGTGTGGCAGGTGAGTGCCTCTGGGGTTTGAGGTCTGTTGTGTGTGCTGAGAGTGCCCCAACCCAGTAAGAGCCCAGATTCAGTACTTGACAGGAAAGGAGGGGGCCTGGGAGGAGTGGCTAGTGTGAGCATCTTGTATTGAGGAGCAACGGGAAGCCCGCAGCTCCCCACTCCTCCGGGGTGAGGGGAGGCACTGGACCCTAGAGCAGCGGTTCTCAACCTTCCTAACGCCGCGACCCCTTAATCCAGCTCCTCATGTTGTGGTGACCCCCAACCATAAAATTATTTTCGTTGCTACTCTATCACTGTCATTTTGCTACTGTTATGAATCGTCATGTAAATATCTTTTTGTTTTCCGATGGTCTTAGGTGACCCCTGTGAAAGGGTCGTTCGACCCCCAAAGGGGTCGCGACCCACAGGTTGAGAACCGCTGCCCTAGAGAGAGGATCCTGGGAAGCAACAGCCCAGCTGCTCAGTGGGTGCAACCTCACCATGACACCATGGCGGCCCAGACAGAGCGACATCATGCATCACCCATCCTCCTAAAGGACAGCTCACGCCCACTGAGTACACACCCCTGGCATCTGTACATCACACCACATCTGGACCGGTGGGGGCTCTGGTCCTACACACACCAGGCATCTGAGTTTCCAATCCCGAGCCCTGGGTTACCCTAGGAGACATGGGTCCCGTTCCCAGCATCATCACTAGGCAGGCCACTTCCCTCTCTGCCCAGGTCCCCACTCCCTGCAGCAGCTGCCCCCACAACCTGCCCCATCCTGTAAGCTGAAATCAGCTGTGCAGGTCTTTGGCCTGCAGGTGGATGATTAGAGATGGGAAACTGAGGCTTGGAGGAAAGTGGTGAACCTAGGACCACAGAGCAGACGAGGCCAGCCAAGGACACAGCTCAACTTCTAGGCTCCCAGCCCTGCTCCTCCTGCTGCACTCCTCTTGGCTCAGCAGGCTGGAAAGGTGAGGCTGGCCCTTTAAGAGGAGCTGTCCAGACCAGCAGAAAGCAGGCTGCGGTCTGGGGCCCTGTCTGGGTCAGCCCAGTCTCACCAGCCACCCGTTCCTTCTGGATTCTCCCTAGCTGGCATCTGCAACATGAACATGAAGGATGTTTATAATACAAACAGCAGAGCATCACTGAATCAGCCAGACTATCCAGAGGAACAGATTTCTATCTGCAGCCCAAGGCACCAGCTGGGCATTATAACTGGGAAACCAGCTCCATTGTCCCCTTCTGTCCGAGAGGTTGGGATTCAAGGCCCAGGGAGGGGCCTGTCCTGCCCCATAACCCACAGAAACGCTGCAGTTGTAGCCCTTGGGCATTCCCTCCTGGGCTGTCTTCCTGTGGTCAGGGGGCTTATGCATCGAACATGCTACTCTTTGGCTCGCAGAGGCCCACATGGTTTCTGGAGGCCTCTCCTGGCTGTGCCTACCTCATCAGTTTGTCATTAGATCCTCTAAATAGAACCTCTAAAAGGGTGTTTAGTACCACACCAGGCCTGTGTGAGTAACAAGAGATTAAGGACTGAAGACAGGAAGGCCAGGGGCTCGATGATGGAGTCTATTTGAGAAGTTGAGAGACTTGGAGGCTAGACAAGGAGGCTGGTAGGCAGGGAAAATGTGAATGCCAGGCTGTGGAAAGCTCTGAGACTGCAGACTGTGCGTGCGTCTGATATCACACAACTTTGAGAGCATTTGGTCTCCACCAAAGGGGGTTACGGGTCAAGCTCAGGTGTGTGTTTCATAGAGCAGGCTCTGGCAACCTGAGGGTGAGACTGGAAGAGTGTCGGGAGTCCAGGAGCCCCAGGGGAGGCTCTTGTAGAATGAAGCCTGAACCTCCTCGAGCAATGAGGAGGGAGAGCTGGGTGGAGAGGGGTGAGGGAGAGTATTGGGTGATTCCTGGGAAGGTAGGGATGATAACACCTTTTACTGAGCTGGGGGACAGGAAGTGAGGCCAGCTTCAGGGCAGGAGATGAACACGCCCAGTCTGAACTGAGAGAGAAGTCTACCTCTACAGCAAGGGTCTGGACCTGTTGGCAAACAGACAGGAATAGGTGAAAAGACAAAGGGCCCAAAGGGAATACTAGAGGACAGTGGCCTTTGGAGTCATCAGAGGAACCCTCAGAGAATCCCCTGGACAAGCACAACCCCAGAGAATGCAAGGTGCCACAGCATGTTTCACCTTCAGGGAACCAGTCTAAGGGCTCTGGGACCCACTTATCACCCCCTGAGGCCCCTGATGCACTGACTTTCTCCTCATCTAAAAGGTCCACCTGCCCCTGGACAGTTGGCCCATCACCACCTGTGGGGAGACTCCAGGAAGCCTCGGAGAGATGGAGAGAGGGGAACGGATGTGAGGGGCTCTGGCTGGCTGGGAGGGGGGTCAGAGAAGGGCGGCTCCAACTCCTGGCTCACTCAAGTCTTCACCACCCACAGGACCTGGGCCTCGAGGGAACCCTCCTCACTGACATCCTCTACAGGAACGTGGCCTTCCTCAATCTGGTAGATCCTATCTCCCATGACCTGCTCGTGAACCTGGCCCGCGACCTGCAATGCCCCGAGACGGTGAGGCCAGCAGGCAAGGACCTCAGGCTGGGTGGTGTGATTGACAGGCCAGGAGAGCCCAGGGCTGGGGGCTAGGAACTTGGCTCCTTATCTGCCTTGCTGCAATTCCTTAGGCAGGTCACTGTCCCTCACTGGGACCTTATGCCAGTTTCAGTGTATTATGCTGGGCAGCAGCTAGAGCAAATGTGAGCTGTACTTTCCCAACCCAAAAAGTTGTGTGCTGAGTAGACCATTTCCTGAGTGGCAGCACTGTGCACCAGGCCCCAGAATCCAGGCAGGAAGTTGTATGGGGACCCTGCAGGACACAGAAGGTTCTGACAAGTTTGCTGATGGGCCCAAACCTCTGAGTTCCCAGCCTCTGAGTTCCTGGGCCAGAAGAGAACTGCCCTAGGCTGGAACTCCTGTCCACATGTCCCCATCCTGTACAGACACCCTTGGGGACAAGTGCTCACTGCTTCCCACAGCAGTATAAGTCAGTATAAGCAAGTCCTTCATATTGAGTTGGCATCTGCCAATTGCAGCCTCCACCCTCCTCCCCCCATGGACCACATTTGCCCAGAACCCTCCTCTGAGGGCACCTGCAGACATCCTGCCCCCATGAGCATTGACAGTGTGTGTTTCTGACACAGCCTGTGGCCAGCCCCCAACCCCCATCCCTTAGTCACAGTGAAACAAGGATGCCCACGATGGGCCCTGCCAGCTCTGAACTCCCACATCTATATGCAGTTGTCACCGAGGATTCTGAGGTAGCCTAGAGCTGCCACAGTGACCCCTGGGGCTTGCCGCCATTGTGCGTGCACGCTGTTAACAGAGGGAATGGATAAAGAACATGTGGGTAGCGGAGCGTGCTCATTGCCAGCTTGTGGAAAGCAGGGCACCCCTGTTTTCTGCCCAAGCTGGGTTCTACGAAGGCCCACTTAGGACCAGGAGGGAGCCAGGTGGTGCTGCTGTAACATGTTAACCCTCCCAGCCCTGGCAGTCCAGACCCCACAGGCGCAGTATAGATTGGAGAGTGAGAGGTAGAGAAACATGCTGACCTGGCTTGTTCCTATTCTCTGGGGGTGGCGTCAGTGGAGCAGGGCTCCCTGGAGGGGCCTGGTCCTGCCTCCCCCTGTGGCGAGTCCCCAGGGAGCGCTGAGGGTGGGCAGAGGGCCGACTGATAGCTGGAGATGCTGGCCCTAGGCCTGAGGACCGGGAACAAGGGCCCATTGTCTGGGCTTCCTCCCACCGGGCACTGCGGGCCTCAGACCAGCCTGTCCAGCTCCCAGTGGGCAGACTCCCCTGGCTCTGTGCCGAGCCGTAGCTGGAGTGGGGGGTGGGCAGGGGAAGCCAGTGGGCAGTTCAGTGATCTGTAATGAATAACTGTGTGTGCTCCACCACACACTCGGATCTCCAAGGCCCAGAGGGCAGTGAGAGAGGCTTGAACTCACCCGTGACGGCACTACCTCCCTACAGGACTATGAGCTCTGGAAGTCCTCAGACAAGATCTGCCGGCAGCTCATCTACCACCTCACCCCTCACTCCAAGCGGCAGCCAGGGTCCAGCCTGAGGAAGACCCCGAGGAAGACCCCGAGCTGGTAAGCATAGCCGCACGTCATTCCCCTTAGGGTCCCTTCCCAGGCTGATGTGGAGAGGCAGGACCAGCCCTGCAGGAGCACCCTGGCTTCTCTCAGAAAGAGGCTGGTGCCTGAAACCCCACCCTGGGGGCCCCTCACCCTTGTCTGTATCACGGCCCCAGGCCTGGAAGCCAGCCTGGCCGATGTCTGCAGATACTCCCCAAGTCAAGTTGCACTCTCTGTATGACCCACCCCCTGCCATTCACTCCTCCCTCAATCTCCGGCCTGTCACTGGGCCTGTCTCCAAGGTGACCTTAGCAGGTATCAGCTGAATCCTCACAACAGGCTGTGAGGGAGGCAGCTCCCTCACAGCCTGTTGATTCCCATTTTACTGGGAAGGAAACTGAGGCTGGGGGAGGGGATGTGGCTTGCCCAAGGCCGCCCCCTGCCCTGATTTTCCTGCATCCCTGTGAGAATTCTGTGCCAGGCAGCCTGAAGCCCAGGCCTCCACAGCTTGCCTGATAGCTCGCTCTGCCAAGGGGTCCGCCTCTCAGTCACTCCATCACAGCCTCATGGCCACACACTCAGCCCAGGAACCCAGAACCACAGCCCTGGTGCTCTCCCCTGTCTCCCCTTGGGCCTCATGGCCCACATGTGTTCCCCGCTGTGGCAGGCGGGGGGCCCCGAAGGTGATCCCACTGCCCTCAGCCCCCAGTCAAGCCTATCTGCCTAGTGAGCCATGTTCAAATGACAGAAGAGACCTAGAGGAATTTTTGAGAGCAGCTAGGGACCCTCCTAAGTCTCTGGACTTCCTTTCCAGCTTAGAACACGGGGAGCCCTTCCCCAGGGCAGATCCCCGC
>NW_017731793.1:1245567-1258641 GCF_001890085.2 Hipposideros armiger
GCCCCAGCACCTCCCCTCTCACTTCCCGGGGCCTGTCCCCTCTCTAGCCTCCAAGACCTGAGGGACTAGCCTGATACCCTATTACCCTCATAGGAACACCTATCCTTACCCCCAAAGGGTTGACCTTAGAGGGGGCATGTGAAAAACGTGTGGGCTCAGGAGCTGGAGTGCCTCGATTTGGAGACCTGGCTCCCCACTTTGTGGTGTGTAACCATGGAAGTGTCACATCACCTCTCGGAGCGTCCGTTTTCTCCTCTGCAGAATGCAATCATTCCTACCCCACTGGGTTGGCATAAAAGTAAGCGAGACTATAAATGTGACAGGTGTGGCGATGCATTCACACAGTAGGTTTTTATAATAACAGCTCTTGGAGCCTGAACAGGTATGTATGTAATCCTCTCAACAGCCAGATCCCCTTTCACCAAAGGGGAAATTGAGGCTCAGAGAGGTTCCGAGCATTACCCATGGATAGCCATTTAGAAAGTAATCAGTTTGATCCCAGCTTGGCTCAACTGTAGGGCCTGGGCGTCCCCAGCTCCCTGGGCTGCCCTGGCAGGCCATTGTCTGTGGGCAGTGGGCCCTGGGCCGCGGGCCCTTGTTCAGTCTATCTCTGCCTGCGACCCTCCCACAGCGTCAAGAGCAGCCTGCAGAAGACTCTGCTGGGAAGGGAGACCGTGAACCTCTCGGGGATCCCCCTGTCCGTGCGGGATGTGCAGCACATCACGCACTACCTGGGCAGCCAGGGTGCTGGGCTCACGGTGCTGGACCTGAGCTTCACGGGGCTGAGCGATGAGCTGCTGCACCTGCTGCTGCCGGGCCTCTGGACGCTGCCCTGCCTCTCCCAGCTCCTGCTCAACGGCAACCGACTGACCCGGGCCGCCGCCCGCGAGCTCACGGAGGCCATCAAGGACACCACCAAGTTCCCTGCACTGGCCTGGGTGGACCTGGGCAACAACGTAGATGTGGCCTCCCTGCCCCAGCCCCTGCTGGTTGGCCTGCGCCGGCGGCTGAGCCAGCGCACCTCACTCCCCACTATCTATGAGGGCCTGGACCTCGAGCCTGAGGGCAGTGTGGCCCATGCCACCACTGCTGCCTCCACTTGGGGCTCTGCAGCTACCAAGCCGGGGTCTGAGCCCCAGGCCTGCTGCACCAGGTGACCCACCGCCCACCCTGGCTCCCGCCACCTAACTGACAATGCCTCCAGCCACATGGAATGGGGTGATGGAGGCCCCAGAGGCCACCCAGGCCCCCAGAGATCCAGTGCACCTGCTCCGCCTGGGATTAAAGGAATGGAAGGATAATGGACTAATCAGAGGCTGGATGATGAGCCCAGGCTGGGATCGCAGCCTCCTCTCAGCAGGAGGGGCTCAGCACCTGCTGTGCAGACCTCACAATAAAGGGTGATACCCCCTCTGCTTCAGCCTTTCTGCATCATGGACAGTGAGCACCAGCCCTGCTGCTGGGGTGAGGTGAAGGGGCAGTGGTGGTGGGGGGTGGGGGGACCAAGGCTCAGGGACCCTGCCCACCTGAAAGGGAGGGACCAAGCTCTCACTGACCTCCCTCCAGGTGCTCCCTGGGCAAGGCCCACACAGAGACCAAGGTGTGGGGGTCAGGTCCATCTGTGGGCTAGGGATTTAGAGGAGGCCTCCAAGGACCTGGCTCTCACATCTGGGCAGGGCTGGGGAGGGGCAAATTGGGAGCCCAGAGAGGGGCAAAGCTTGGAACGGAGCCCAGCGCTAGCTTATGCGTGAGCCCAGGCTGCTCACAAGGGGCCCTTAGGCTGGGCACAAGAGTGATGACAGGAGGCAAGGCTTGTTTCCTACAGGGCACAGCACTGCCCACTACCCCTGGTACCCACTCCCCAAGCCTCCTGTACTTGGTGAGCGAGCAACTCTGCAGGGTTAGGAGACACATTAGACCAGAGATGGAGAGCTTGTGTGTTCCCTCTAGGCCTCCGGGGCCTGCATGCACAGTCCTCCCCGTAGGGGATCCAAAGACAGCATGTAGCGGGTGGCAGTGGGTGCAGCCAATAGCAGGGATCTCTGGGACCAAGCAGTCCTAAGGCTGCCCAGGAGGTGGCCTGCTCCCAGCAGAGGGCCGTCTCCCCTTCTCACAAGCACCATCAGGGCAGGCTCCTGACCAGAAGCCTAACGCCATGGTCATCCTCACAGCCCTGTGGGGACAGCTGGAGTTCAGCCCAACTAGGTGTCAGGCACAGAAGAGGCAAAAAAGGAATTTAGAGATGTCCAGGGGGAAACTGAGTCCCAGAGCAGGGAAGCCAGTAGCCTATGGCTCCTGTGCAGACCCAGAAGGTCAGGTCTGGGGGCAATGGGACCCTGCTGGATAGGAGACACCTGGTGGCAGAGGGAAGCCTCGTGGGCCAAGGAGAAGGCAGGGGGCTTCCTGAGCCCGTGTTCCCCAGCCCACCAGCTCTGAACTTCCCCATTGTTCTGGCCATGAGACTGTGAGTTGGCGTGGACTACAGCCCATCCCCAGGTCGGCTGGTTGCCTAGCAGCCTCGTGGGCCAGAGGGAGGTGGCCAAGGTAAGGATGGGATGGTGTTGGTCCTAGGACTAGGCAGGAGGCAGTGAGGAAAAGGAGCTCCCCCTTCTATGCTGCATATCCTCCCCAGAGTCAGGCCCACTGGTCTTGCACTTTTGCTGGAACCCTGATCCGGAGTTGGTGAGAAAGGTGTGAAGAGCATCCTGTTAGCCCAGCTCTGTTCCTGACTTGAGTGTGACCTGACCAGGCCTACCCTTCTCAGGGCCTCGGGTCTCTCCCTCCTCCCTGGAGCTCTGGCTCCTCCCAGGCCTCCTTGCCTCATGGCTGGGGAGCTACAGAAGCATCTCCCTGTGCCCCTACCCTAGAAAGCGGGGGGGGGGGGGCTCGTCTGAGTGAGGCAAAGCACGGTGGGAGGTGGAAGGGGCCAGTGGAGAGGAAAACAACGGGGAAGCCGTGGCCGGGTAGGTTGATAAGCCTGCTGTCTCCTGTGACTCCTTGCTGGAAACATGTCAAGCTCCCTCCTGCCCTCTGGCCCTCCAGCCCTCTTCGCTTTCTGCCCGCCATTGGCCCGCATCCAGCCCACAAACCTTGAATGTTACCGCTCAGAGAGATTCCTACCAGGATGGTGAGAGGACCTGAGCTGGGTGTTGCCAGGCGAGCTCTGGGAGAATCCAGGCGGCGGCAGCTAGTCTTAATCTCCCCGCCTCTTGGACAGAGGCACTAGATGTAACAGCCGAGCTGGAGCATAAAACAGCTCAAGAGAAGAGGGCTGGCCTTGTTGCCATGCAGGTGTCCCTTCACGGGGCTCTCACATCGGGGCCTCAAGACCACCAGCGAGGCTACTCTACAGGCTGGGACACTCCAGGAAGCAGGGCTTGTGACTCATTGAGCCTGCCTGGCGGGCAGAGAGTGCCCACCAGGCCAGCTCCAGCCCAAGTTCCAGATGGGGGAGGTGGCAGGTGGGGGCCTCACTCAGGACAGTCCTCACCCAGTCCCAGTCTTGGAGGCAGACAGGCCCCGTCACCCGCTGACAGTGTGGTTCTCACAAGGCCTGTTCCCTCTTGGGAACTAGGTACACCAAGCCTCCCCTCATCCTGTTGGAGTGAGGATGACATAAGGTTTGGAAAGTGCCTGCCGTGCGGGGGGCACAGGGCAGGCGCTAGTCAGCATCAGCAGGGCCTCCACCCAGGGCTCTCTGGAGGGGAATGGCAGGAGGCCAAATCTTTGGGACTGGGTGGGCCTGAAGCCATTTATTTATTTAACGAGCACTTCTATAGCCTTCTCTGGGCCAGGTCCTGTTCCAATGGCTTTACACTCCTTTAATTCTCTTTGCACCTGAAAGAGGTGGGTGCTATTACCACCTTCGTTTTGTAGGTGAGTGAACTGAAACAGGGAGAGGTTAAATGACTCGTCCAAGGTCAAAGTCTCGGAACTAAAGGAGCTGGGATGTGAGCCAGCCTGCCTGGCTTCAGTCTGCAATGCTAATCCTGTGTGATGCTGCCTTTCCCACAGCCATCCCGGGGACCCAGGATTTACTGGAACTCCTGAGCAAGCCCCTTCCCAACTGGCCACTCGAGGCAGGAGACCACCATGGTGGTGTCCTGTGGCAGGCAGAAACAGATCTCCAGCTGTGCTGCCCCAGGAGCAAGACCAGGCAGGACCTCCGTGGGCCTCAGTTTCCTCGTGTGCTAAATGGGTGGGGAAGGGAGCAGTGAGGACCTGGGCTCTGCCCTCTTCCAGGATTGAAAGGGACTAAGTAGGAGTTGGTATTTTTCAGACTGCACAAAGACCAGCCTTGTACTCTGGGGTCGCGGATTCATGCCTACTTCTAGCAGTCCGGTTGGGACAGCTATAGGTGCCTTCACCTCTCGGGGCCTCAGCCTCCTCAGTCCTAAACCTGCTTTGCCAAGATGTTGAGATCATCTTGGGGCCTCAGCCTCCTCAGTCCTAAACCTGCTTTGCCAAGATGTTGAGATCATCATCTAAAGGGAATATGCAGAAAAGATACCTGTGCTCCACTGTGTACTGAAATACATTGAAGTGGACATACCAAGTGCAAGTGTTAAGTGTGCAATACAACACATTTTGACTTGTGTACATATCCATGAAAGCACCACCACAACCTAGACAACAAATGTATTTGTCACACCCAAACATGTCCTGTGTCCCTTGGTACGGCCTCCCTCCCTCCTCTCACCACCCATCCCCATCCACAAGAAACCATTGATCTGCTTTCTGTCCCTAGAGATCAGTTTATATTTTCTAGAGTTTTAGATATATGGAATCATACAGGTGCACTCTTTTTTTTTCCATATTTCTGTCACTCAGCATAACTACTTTGAGACTCCCGCAGTGTTGTTGCATGTATCAATAGTTCCTTTTTATAGTTGAGTAGTGTTTGATTGGATGGACGCACCACAATTTATCCATTCACCTGTTGATGGATATTTGTTTAGAATTTTTAGCTATTATAAATAAAGCTGCTATGAATATTCATTTTTGCAGGAACATATAATTCCTTTTCTCTTGGGTAGTGGTATCACAATAGTTTTTCTTTTGTTGTACTATCTTTGCCTGGTTTGGGTATCAGGGTGATGCTGGTCTCAAAGAATGAGTTGAGAAGTATTCCCCTCACTTCAATTTTTTTGGGAAGAGTTGGTATTATTTCTTCCTTACATATTTGGTAGAATTCCTCAGTGAAGAGACATGGGCTTGAAGTCTTCTTTGTGGGAAGATTTTCAACTACAATTCCAATTTCTTTCATAGATATAGAACTATTCAGGTTACCTATTCCTTCTTGAATGAGCATTGGTATTTTGGATCTTTTAATAAATTTGTCCATTTCATCTAAGTTGTTGAATTTGTTGGCATCAAGTTGTTCATAATGTTCCCTTTCAATACCTGTGGAATCTGTAGTAATCACCTCTCTCATTCCTGAGACTAGTAATTGTGTGTCTTTTTTTTTCTCTTTCCTGGTCAGTCTGGCTGGAGGTTTATCAATTTTATTGATTTTGTTAAAGAATCATCTTTTGGTTTCACTGATTTTTCCTTATTGTTCTTTTCTATTTCATTGATATCCACTTTGATCCTTATTTCCTTTCTTCTTCTTCCTTCAGATTTCATTGGCTCTTCTTTTTCTAGATTCCTAAATGAGCCTTCTTGTCTGATATAAATATAGCTGAGACATTTATCTGTGATCATTTTTTTCCTATCATATATGTATGTTTAGTGCTATAAATTACCCCCCCCCCCAAATTCTGCTTTAGTGGCACCCCACAAATTCTGAAATGTTGTGTTTCCATTTTTAAGCTGGTTCAAAAACTTTCTACTTTTTCTTTTTGTTTCTTCTTTGATCCATGGGTTATTCAGAAGTGTGTTATTTTGTTTCCAAATATGTAGAGATTTTTTTTTCCCCCAAGGATTTTTCTGTTAATGATTTCTAATTTAATTTCACTGACGTCAGACAACATAATTAATATGGCTTGAAGCCAATTTTGAATGTTGGTAAATGTTGTGTGCACTTGAGAAGAATGTGTATCCTGTTATTGTTGGGCAGTCCTATGAGTGTTAATAAAAAATTGATTTATGGTGTTGTTCAAGTCTTGCTGATTTTCTGCCTACTTGCTCTATCAATTATTGGAAGAGGAACCAAAATCTCTTACTATAATTGTATTTACCTATTTCTTGTTGCAGTTCTACCTGTTTTTGGCTTCATGTGTTTTGAAGCTTTATTATTAGGTGCATAAATGTTTAAGATTGTTACGGCTCCTTGATTAACTGACCCTATCACCAGTATGAAATCGCCTTCATTTCCCTGACAATATTCCTTGCTCTGACACCGACTTGTCTGATATTAATATAACTGTTCCAGCTTTCTTTTGACTAGCGCTAGCAATGGTATTATCTTTTGCCATCCTTTTACTTTTAACCTATTTATATCTTTATATTTTAAGACTGTCTCTTACAGGGTCTTGCTCTTTTTAAGTCCAATCTGACAATCTCTGCTTTTCAATTGGAGTGTTTATACTGTAGACTGAAAAAAAAGGATTTTATGGAAAGTAGTCTCTGATCATGGATTCCTAGCTGGGCAGGTCATGGTGGGTGGTCACCCTTCAGGGATTTAATTTCTTTAGTAAAAGGCTTTTTTTTGCCTCAAGCAAGCCCTGTCCATTGTTTCTGTGCATCTAAGTTAACCCATCTTTGAAATGCCCTTTCAAACCCCTCCTTGTAAAGTGTGAGAGCACTTAATCTTAACTAGCCTGTAATCCCATCCCCGCCTTGCTTTCTCCCACCTCCATAATCTTCCTTAAATTCCCCCCTTAATTTCAAAGCATAAAAGAAACTGCAAAACTGTTATTCTCTAGCATTTGAAATTTTGCTCCCTGGTATATGTCCTCAGTTTGGCTCAAATAAACTCCTAAAAATTCTCTACAGGTTTAGACATTTCTTGTATCAATATTTCCTTACACTCACACGCTGATCAGTATTCACATGCTGATCAGTATTCTGAATATTCAAGGAGGACCCTCTGCAGATCTGGGTTCTCTGTGCAGCTTTCTTCTCTCTGGTATTGTCCTATGCACTCTAGCTGCCTTGGCCTCTCTATACTCTTAGCTCTGACTCAACCCAGGTAGGCTAGCAGGGTCCTTCCGTTCGCATCCCTGTGCTGCAGCCTGGAAAATTCTCACAAGTAAGCCTGAAACCGGAGGCCAAACGAGTCCGGGGCTCATGCTGCATGCACCGCTCAGCCAATAGACAGACACAGGAGTTGGGTCAGAGAATAAGTGTTCCTTATCAGAGCACCAGTGGTCTGAGTAGGCAGCAGGTTAACACCTCCCAAAACTGCCTTAACATTCTCAGACCAGCTTGGGATATTTAAGGGAAAGTCTGGGCATTCCTCCAGAGGCCAAGTGACAGTTTACAGGGGTTTACATGGCACCTTCCCTATGACCACGTGATTCTATGGTGGAGTCAGCAACCCAGGAACAATGATGGGAGTAGCCTGGAAAGAATGCTAGACCATTGAGATTGTGATCAATAAGCTTAAAGGTATTAATCATAAGTTTCAGGGTAATTTTCTACAACAGAGAACTGGGTGGGACAGGGGACATTCCCAGCTCAATCTGCAGGGGGATGATCTATTGCTAAGCTTTAGGTCAAGGAAAGGTGAGGCTGGGACGTGGAGAGGCCTCTACTGTGGGGGTGCCAACTGGGCCCTGTTTCAAGCCCACCTTATTTTTCCCATTTCTTGGGGATTACTCTTCTTCAATGTCTGAGGGGTCTTTGTTTTTTTATTTTGTTGTTGTTGTTTGCCATGAGGGTAAATCCAGGTAATTACCTTCATCTTGGCCAGAAGCAGAAAAAAAGCCTATATGCTTTATTTTAAAAAGGTTTTGGAATACCCAGCAGGTGAGCGTAGAAGAATTCACTAAGAAGATTCACTAAGTCTTAGTGAATCAACTGAGTCTGAACTCTCCCTTGTAGACAATACACTGGAGGCTTGGAGAAAAGTGGTAGTGTAGGCGGTCAGAACCAGAATCCAGCTCTTCAATCGTGGTCTAGTTATCTTCTCAGGACCTCATCCTTTGTTCTAGATCTTCTTTATCTTACCAAGTTGTTTTCCATTTTAAAGTTATACATTGCAAAGAAAATACATGTCTTTTTAAAAAGAGAGAACTTAAATATTCAGACCTCTACATGGTCTTGAGTCTGTCCCTCTCCAATCTTGGCAAAAAGTTGAAGCTTATTCTCAGGAGGGGGTTAGAAGTTTTCTGGACTAGAAGGCCCTTCCAGTGACCTGGAAGACTACATGAATCTAGACATATTAAAATGCCAACAGTCCCCAGCCCTCTCCGCCGACTGAACTCCCAGAAGGATAGCAGTTCAAGGTAAACCTTCCTGACAAGAAACTGGAAGTTTTCTCCAGGGAATCTGATCAGCGCAAGAGGAGTCCTAAAGGTGTGGGTATTAGGGTTTTACCCCCAAAAGTTCAATCAGATCACCTTACAAAGATATTCAATGCCCCACTCTTAAATATAATTAGACTACCAATGATTGCCAGACAGCTACAGAAAGTCTGTAACATGAAAAACTACAAAAGAAAAACAAAAAGGGGGAAACATATCAGGCAGGGAGATAAAAGGCTCAATAAAGCATGTTAATATACTGAGAGATAAGATATTGTAACCAGGATACCAGGTACTATTTCAAAAAGGAGGGGGAAAAAAGGCACATTCAAGAATCAATTTGGGGAAATCTTCCATAAAGGAAGTCAAAAGATAAGAAGATAAGAAAAATGGGGGACCGTCTGAGTGGCACATTGGTTAAGAGTTGGCTTGGGACTAGAGCTCTGAGCAGCCGGGCCCTGGTTCAGATCCCACATGAGGGCCAGTAATGCTGCACCCTTTACAGCTAAGATGGTGAATAATAGCTCGACCTGAAGCTGGGCTGTCGTGAGTCGCCGGCGATGGTGTAGGCTGCAGTGGGGCTGGCTGGCAGCTGGAGTGCGCTTTCTTGAGCTGCCGTGAGCCACCATGCCGGGGAGCGACTGCCTCAGCGGAGAAGAGCGCAATGATAATACCAACATGGGCCAGTGAAGCGATGTCCTCCACTAGACTGAAGAACAAAAGGACAGCAACTTTCCCCTTCCTCGATTCCCCAACGCTGTTTCCTCCCCCAATTCCCCAATAAAATCTTTAAAAAAAAAAAAAGAAAAAAAAATGGGGAGTGGCAGAGAGAAAAGAGATAAAAACAAACCAGTCCAGGAGATCCAACATCTGATAACAGGAAATCCAGGAAGAAAAATCAGAAAAGCAAATGAAGGAAATCATTAAAGAATAATTCAAGGAGTTTCCCAGAAATAAAAGATGAGAGTCCATTCTGAAAGGATTCAACAAGGGCCTGGCACAATGCATGTGAACAGACCTCTGCCAAGGCACGTCATTTTGAACTTTCAGAACACTGGCAGCAGAAGGGAAAGAGTCACATACAAAGGATCAGGACTTGGAACAGCTTCAGGCTTCTCTAAAGCAGCACAAGATGCTAGATGAAAAAGTAACAGTGCCCTCAAAATTCTAAAGGAAAACGAATTCCAACCTAGAATTTCATACCCAATCAAATCAAGTATGAGACATTTTCAGACAGGCGGTCTCAAAAAACTACTTCCCATGCACCCTTTCTACAGCAGGACTCTACCAGAATGAGCTAATAAACCAAGAGGTTTCAGAGGAAACAGGAGATTCAACAGAGGTGTGGGGAGAGCCCACAGTGCCAGCAATACATGAAGCACAAGGGAGAGCTAGTACAGATTGGGACAGGTCAAGAAGGAATTGATAAAATAGCTATGTTGTCTTATATATGCTTGGGGTTGAATTAGTGATGGGGGTGGGGTGGGGAGACAGAAAAATAAATAAATAAAAATACAAGAGAATTACTAATTCCAGGGAAAAGTTCTGCAAGAAAGCAGTATAGTCCACTACCTGGCTCAGCTGTGAAATACCCAGCTGTAATAAACACCGAATCTAATCTAAGCAGAATTACAGTTAGATTACAGTATCAGGAGATAGATGATTGGGGAGTACGTGCAGGATAGGCAGGAGGAAGTCAGAGAAGTCAAAGGTAATGCCTAAAATGAATCACCAAGTAGTAACCTTGCAAATTTGTTTAAAGTGTGACGTGGAGGCAAATAGAAACGAAACTGAGACTGACAGGAACTACACTGAGGCAGGGAAAAGGGGTTAGAAGGGCAGGCAGGACAGGAGGGCTGCAGTTTCATAATAAACCTTGCAAAACTATTGCTCTTTCAATGTGAAGAACTGATTTTTTTCCCCCTAAAATGCAGGATATAAAACTATTTATAAAGCTGTGTTTTTGGTTAATTTTCTTTGTGAGAATCCCCTTCACTTTTTTTTTTTTGAAAGATTTTTATTGAGGAATTGGGGGATGGGAACAGTGCTGGGGAATTAGGGGAAGGGGAACAGACAAGTTGCTGCCCTTTTGTTCTTCAGTCTGTTCTTCAGTCCAGTTGTGGAGGACGTTGCTTCACTGGCCCAAGTTGGCACCATCATTGCGCTCTTCCCGGGCGAGGCAGATCAGTCGCTGGCTTCTGGACGGCTGCTCACGGTGGCTGCTGGCCGCTCATGCTGGCTGCACACAGTAGCCCATGGCAATCCACTGCCACAGGGGCTGCAGCCTATGCCATCGCCGGCGACTCACGGCAGCCCAGCTCCAGGTTGAGCTGTTGTTCAGCATCTTAGCTGTCGAGGGCAGTGTCATTGGCCCTCGTATGTGGGATCCGAACCAGTGCCCTCTAGCGTCCCAAGCCAGTTCTTAACCAATGCGCCACTCGGCTGGCCCTCCCGTTCACTTTTTGAGATCTAGGTAGGGTTACAGCTGGTTTTCACTGTATGTAGACTTGTGCAAGGCTGGTATTCCTGAGTGTATCCCAGAATGAACCATGTCCAAAGTCAGTTTTTCAGATCCAGGATGCAATTCACTATTAAGTGTAATATTATTATACAGTACTATTTATTGTAAAAGTATAACTTAAGTAGTGATCATACTAAGACATACTGTAGTCCAAGGACAAAATGTAGCCTCAGATATACAAATCAGAATTACTTAGGGCAGGGGCCAGCCGAATGGCTCAGTTGGTTTAGAGTTAGCTTAAGAGCATAAGCTCTGAGCAACGGGGCCGCCGGTTCGATTCCCACATGGACCAGTGATGCTGTGCCTGAGCTGAGCTGCCTGCCAATGGGTGGTGGGATGGCTCAGCTGGTGACAGCACGTGCTCCTAACAACAAGTCTGCCTGTTCGATGGTGGGCTATGTCTGTCCGCAACTAAGATTGAACTCGGCATCTTGAACTGAGCTGCCACCTAGATGGTTCAGTGGATAGAGCGTGTACTCTTAACAAATCTGCTGGTTCGACTCCCACATGAGATGGTGGCTACGCCCACCTGCAACTAAGATTGTAACAGCATCTTGAGCTTAGAGGCCATTGAACTGCCGACAGGCAGCCAGATGGCAACTGGCGCCCTTCACAACTAAGGCTGAAGAACAACTTGACTGGTCCCCCTCCCCCAATTCCCCAATTAAAAAAAAAAATTACTTAGAGCAGCCAGTTAGCTCAGTTGGAGTGCAGGCTCATAATACCAAGGTTGCTGGTTTGATCCCCACATGGGCATTGAGTTGTGCCCTCCACTACTAGATTGAAACAACTACTTGACTTGGATCTGATGGGTCCTGGAAAAAACACACTGTTCCCCAATAAAATTGAAAAAAAAATTACCTAGCTGTGGTGGCAAGGGCAGTGTTTTGAATGCAGATTCCTTGGCTCCACTCCAGGCCAACTACCATCTCTAAGGGTTGGGGCCTTGGAATCTTCATTTCTAACAAACTCCCCAGCTGATGTTGAAAACCACTGCTCCCACTCGCTCTATCAATCACTCAGGAGGCTTCAAGAATAAGCCAAATAAATCAATGTCTGTAAATCAAGGTGACCAGCACAGAAGCAGCAAAGTAGTCCACGCAGGGTACTAGTGGTTATGACAACTCCTGCCTGAAAGAACTCCATTTATAAAGACTTCAAAGAAATCCACTCTATATGCAACTCAACGAACAAGTTTTTCTTACCAGAAACCATCAATTCTTGGTCAAATCTAAAACAAATCAACTCCATTCAGTGAGGTGTCTTCTGAAATGGCCCCGGTCCTGGAGCCCCTCCTCTGGAGCAGCACTGCTTGGGGGTGGGGGGAGCCACCAGACACACTTTATTGGCTCAGAGGAGCTGGGGGGCACCTGGGGAAGACACACAGGGGCTGCTGCTGGGGGATGGTCTTGGAAACTTGACATGCCTGTGGCATATGACTGACACCCCTCCTCCTCCAAAGCTTGCTCCTTAGTTCTTTGTTATAGGAATAATATAGGGCCTGTCACCTCTTGGTATCATGATTATTATTTTTTAGCTGAGCCATCCTGCCACCTGTTGGCAGCTCAGCGGCTGCTCAGCTCGGGCCACTCGAACTGCTGTTGCTTAGAGCTCAAACTCTTGAGGGAGCTCTTAACCAACTGAGCCACTCGGCTGGCCCGGTATCATGATTATTAAACAAAGCTTGTTAGAAAATCCCTACTTGATGCCAGGTTACTAGATGTGTTGGATTTTCTTCTTCCATTACTTGAACAATCTGTTCAATGAGGATGTTCGGAGGGCCGATAATCGATCCCTTTTCAATAGTTTTTGCTGGAACTCATCCTATACTGAAGCCCTGCAAGAGCTCTTTTCGGTATTTGATGTCTTCAGGTTGCTTTTCTGATTTTTGTGTTTTTTGTCAGTATTTGCTTTGCATATGCTGCCCTCTCCACCATTGCTACATTAAAAACTGGCCGTGCCATCAATGCCGATGCTGTCATAAATGCACAAAAATCTGTCATCCCTCTCCCACCACCTCTGCCCGTTACCAAACTGCTTACAAAGCCAGTATAGGAGCCACAGATGTTGGCCACTAAGATTCTTTGAATTATCTTTTTTAAAATTTTTATTCATTTATTTATTTATTTTTAAAGATTTTTATTG
>NW_017731793.1:1259451-1313587 GCF_001890085.2 Hipposideros armiger
GTTGTTCAGCATCTTAGCTGTGGAGGGCAGTGTCACTGGCCCTCATATGTGGGATCCGAACCGGGGCCCTCTGACGTCCCAAGCCAGTTCTTAACGAACACGCCACTCGGCCGGCCCTGAATTACCTTTTAATATTAGATTACTTCTGCCAAATGTAGAACCACTGGGGTTTCCAGGTTCAGAGGTCAGAGTACCAGACTTTGTCAAAGGCCAGGACCACTCATGTCGTGTTGTACAAGATAAGCTGGTAATATTTCCACAAAGGTTACCTGAACAAAGTACCGTGTAGTGCCTATGTCAGAAGATATATGACACATACAGTCTGTGCGCTTGCAGGTTTTTGTTTTAAGATTTTATTGGGGAATTGGGGGAGGGAAACAGTGTTGGGGAATTGGGGAAGGGGACCAGCCAAGCTGATGTTCTTCAAGCTTAGTTGTGGAGGGCATCAGTTGCCATCTGGCTCCTCAGCAGCTCGTGGCCTCTCAGCTCAAGGTGCTATGTTCAATCTTTGTTGCCACCATCCCATGTGGGAGTCAAACCAGCAGCCTTGTTGTTAAGAGCACACGCTCTATTCACTGAGCCATCCAGGCGGCAGCTCAGCTCAAGATGCTGAGTTCAGTCTTAGCTGTGGGTGCGCGTAGCCTACCATTCATTGAACAGGCAATCTTGTTGTTACACCAGCTGAGCCATCCTGCCACCTGTTGGCATCTTAGCGACAGCTCAGCTCTGGCGCAGCGTCACTGGCCCATGTGGGAATCGAACTGGTGGCCCTGTTGCTCAGAGCTCTCTCTTAAGCCAACTCTTAACCAACTGAGCCACTTGGCCGGCCCCTGCAGAGATTTTAAGGGCTTAACCAGCCAACGACCAGGAACAGCAACTTAAACTCGTATCAATAACTGTGCAACTTTCAAGTACTGGCATTTTCCCAGGGCGTCAAAATTTAACCTGCTGCCACAGCAAACAGAACACCAAACTCCAAAATGAACACATAATCAAAAAGGAAAAAACTACATTTATTTATTTTAACATTTCTCCCGATCTCAAGCAGATGTCAAAAGAAAACATAGAACATATACATAAGCACACACTTCATACTTCTTCACACCGCAGCAAACCCAAATAACCTAAAAGAAAAAAATAACGGCAAAGTTCTGTTCAACAGATAAATTTATCTTCGCTTCTGGAAGATGTTTCCACGTCCCATTCCACGTCCTCTTCCTCTCGCGGCCACTGAAAGGTGGGGAAGAGAAAGAAGGCGGCCAGGTTAGTGTGGTGAGTACTCATGCCACAGGGCAGCTGGAGCCCGGGAACACGGGCTTGGGAAGGGACCTGAAAGGCCACCTGGCCCCACACCACGCCCAGCCCATTGCATTTCACAGGGGAAATGGAAACCCAGACAGAGGGGCGAGGCCTGGAGCCTGGCGTCAAAGTGAAAGCGGGCACCAGGCTCTTGTCTTCCAGACTCTTTAAAGAAGCTGGCAAATGGCACTGAGAGTGAAGGTGGATTGGGAAGTAAGTCTGAGAACCATAGAAAAGATGATTTCCCAGAGCTGGCCTAGGGCGGGCTAATAAAACATGACAGATGCATTTAATTCACACTTAAAATTCTGAGTGCAGGCTCATAATACCAAGGTTGCCAGTTCGATCCCTACATGGACCAAGGAGCTGCACCCTCCACAACTAGACTGAAACAACTACTTGACTTGGAGCTGATGGGTCCTGGAAAAATATACTGTTCCCCAATAAATAAAAAAATTATATATATATAAAAAAATCTGAAACAAATATAGTTAAATGTTAGTATCTGCTAAATCTGGGTGAGGGCTTTCATTATCTTTGAGCAATTCTGCCTGTATGAAATGTTCTGTAACAGCAAAACAAAAAACAAGAAAAACAAAAACTCACAAAAATCCAAAATCACTCTCCATACAAGAGTGTTGCTCTTTGTGACCCAAGGGCTCCAGGCTTTGAAGGACAGGTGAAAATATTCTCATGGTTATTAATTGGAGCCCCACCCCTCTCTCCACTTTCAGAGCCTGGAGCTGCCCTGAAGAGGGAGGGAACTCACCTGAAAACCCAGACACATGCTGTCAGGACCAGAGCATGGGATTGGGAGAGGCACAGATGGCTCAGGCAGAAGCCACAGGGCCTGGGCAAACTCACTGTCAAGTGCCTTCTAGGGCACAGCCACTGGGTTTCACCTTTCGCTACAGAAAATGATGCAGTCACATAGTGACATTGAGGATAGCCCTTCCCTGAGAAAGCAAAGAGAGTAGCAATTCTAGCAAGAAAGCTGGCATTTCTGAAGTCATTCCTTCTCTAGGACAAAAGCTCCAGAGCTTCTGGTTCTACCTCCCCATAAATGCCTCTTCTCTAGGAAGGGCAAGAAGATTCTTTGATCAGTTTTTTTTTGGAAGGCATTTTATTATTATTTTTAACTGAGCCATCTGCCACCTGTTGGCAGCTCAGCTCGGGCTGGGACTCGAACCGCTGTTGCTCAGAGCTCACACTCTTGAGCGAGCTCTTAACCAACTGAGCCACTCGGCTGGCCGGGGAAGGCATTTTAAAAGAATACTCTATTGCATCTTTAAACTCAAAAGCTACTTCACATCTCAAAAGTATGTACAGCAGCTAAAGATACTGATGGGGAATCCAGTGACTTTCCTGAACTGTAAATTTTTAGCAATGTCAAGACAGATTCTAACGACTATACTTGCTTTCTTAGCTAATCAACATGGCAGAACTTTCCACGGGCCCAAATCTAAAACCTCTTATTGGGCTAAGCCAGAAGAAAGGTCAGACTAAGTCACTGGGAAAAGGTTAGTCTCACTTTTAGAATATGCTAAAGGAAGGATTTATTTTCAAATATGAGAAGCTTTCAAGATAGAAGTCCAACCCCTTTAAAGGGTCAAGATGGCTTAACACTGCTAACTTCTGGTCTGACAATGGATCACCACCATCAGCATTTCCACTGGTTTATGCGGAGTACCAACACACATCCGCAGGCTCTCTGGAAACTGCTGCCCTGTTGCTTCAGAAGTCAAGCTAATCCAGGGGGTGACCGGTTAGCTCAGTTGGTTAGAGCATGGTGCTGATGACACCAATGTTGCCGGTTTGATCCCCGCATGGGCCACTGTGAGCTATACCCTCCTTAAAAGAGTCAATTCTGTCACTGTAGCATAACCAATGACCATGGCAGTTCCCAATAAAATAAAATAAAAATTAAAAAAAAAAAAAAGTCAAGCTAATCCATATGGCAGTGCCCTGTTCAGCAGACTAGACAAGAGCAAGCTTCCCCCAGGCCGTTGGAAATAATTTATGAAAATAAAGGGCCTCTTAGAGATGAGACTTATCTACTCTTTCGCTTAAGACAGGATTCCCCATCCTTTTTTCGAAGGAGCCATTGTGGATTTTGCATATGCCTTAAGAATGCAATCAGGCGAGGCAAGAGAGAGGGCAGGACAAGGCCCTCAGCCCCTCGCAGGTAAGGGCCCCAAGGCTGCAGCGGGTGTGAAGATGGTTGAGGTCAAGTCCACCCCCATTCCTAGGTAATAATAGGGCCCTTTCTTAAAAGATACACAACAGACTCGTATGTTAAACCATCGTGTGAGGAATACCTACCTTGGGCCTTCAGAATAGCAGCTTTTCCCCGACCAGCTCCTGAGCCTTGGTTTTTATTTTTCATGCTCTTTAACATGGGTGCATTTTTCAGCATGTCAGGCAAAATCAGAAAGCGGATCTTGCTTCCACGGATGTACACCTGCTCCAGCTGTGCCACTCGGCCATCTCTGTATGTGACCGTGATGTTGGACATCTGGAAGGGAATCACCAACTGGTCAGTAAGGGCCAGCAGAGAACAGGGGTACAAAGAGGGGCCCTTGGCTGGTGGGAGAGAAGTCCAAAAACAGAGGCTAACATCATGAAATAAAGGAGCCAGGCGAAGCCAGGGGAATGTGAGTACATATATGTGTGCTAGGGACTGTGCTAACACTTTACATATATGGTCCTAACAGCACCTCCAGGGTGGGTATGAGCTTTCTCATTTTTACAGAAAAAAAAAAAAAAGAAAAAACCCAGGCATTTCTCCAAAGTCAAACAGCCAGAATGCAGGGACTCCAGATTCGAGTCCAGCTGGCTAGGCTCCAGAGCTCGAATTGCTATACTGCCTCCCACCAGCACGTGAAGCGTACTCAGTGGTGATAAACTCTAATTGAAACAGCTTTGAACTGCCTGTCCGAACGCTGTGTCCTCTCCTGCACCTGCCCAGCACAAAGACTGCAAAGGCACCATGAAGCTCATGGGCACACACCAGATGCAGTTCCTATCCTCCCAGACTGCACACTCTACAAGGGCCCCTCTGGCTTGGGTGACTAGGACTGAGAAGTGGGGGTGGCAATGCCTGTATGAAGGGCCCGGAATATGAGAGGGGTGTGAGGCAAGAGCTGGCACAGAGACTGGCTTGGCACGGGAAGGTGAAGCAAACCGGCCAGTGCCAATCTCAACAGGTAGCACATTTACCAGAAAAAGTAGCTTATTTTATGAGTCTTCTGGATGGAAGATGATTACAATTTATTTAGAATGGCTCAAGCCCACACTGAAGATAGGTGTGCTGTTTCCCCAGTTTTCACTGGCTTGTTGCCATCTTATACTCACTTGCTCTTGTCTTCAAGTGCTAACAGACCTCCCAGCCTCTGCTTGGACATCCAGAGTACAGAAAGACTAACAACACTCTGGGGCTACCCCAGCCATGTCTGGAGTTGGAAGTTTCTAGAGCTTCAACCTACTACCCATGCTCTACCCTCAGGGGTAACAGGGCTCGAGTTTCCCATAAATCTGCTCCAGGCCCAGCACACCCAGTTTCTTAGCAAATTTCCAGTTTCTAAGTCCTTGACACCCTCTTCTTGCCTTGAAGAACATCCTAACCTCTGGTGCTACAATACAAATGAACACCAGGTATGGTTATACTACCTAAGAGAGAAACGTGGGTCTGACCCAGGCTCACAATGCCAGATACACCTGTGAACAGGCCTGGGAACCTATATTTGAGGCACTGCCCTGCCATTTGTCAGGGGTGTAACCCTGGCTAAGTCTCCTGGCTCCCCTGAGCCTCAGTTCCCTCACCTACAAAGTAAGGAAAAACACAACATAACAAAGCTAACTTTGCTGAGCACTTACTACTGTCCTAGGCGATTTCACACAGCAACTAATTTAATGTCACACAATCCTATGAGATAGATACTATCACCATCCCCACTGGAGACAAAGCAGCACAGCTCATTAGAGGCAGATTTGTTCCAAGAGACCACGCCCTTACCCACTCTATTCTTTTGCCTGAGGTCACGCTGCCCCTATGCAGCCTGGTTGGGGTTTGAACGCCGGCCTATCTGACTAAACTCACATTCTTACCCATACACAAACCACCCCATACTCCCCAGAACTACTAAGAAGTAAATTAAACAAGACAAGTATGTCTGAATGTTGTCCTGTTGCGTACCACATAACAGAATCTCAGTAAATGGTGAATCAAAATGACAGTTAAAATGTCTGTTTTGGGGGCTGTGCTGCTGCCAAGTCCCTTCTCCTCCAGCACTTACTGCTACATCTCATTTCTTTCTTTGCCACAATCTCCCCAACCTGCTCTGAGAATCCCTGACAGAGGTTGTTATGTAAGATCAACAAGACATAAACTAAGTGTTTTCACAATGGCACATGTCCTGGCTGAAGCAGCAGAGGCCAGTATTATTTGACTCATATTCCAAGTCTAAGAACAATGTCCCCTGTTACTGTTGTGTTCTGTCTGCTGCACCAGCTGAAAAATGACTGTTCTGTGCACAAGCCCCACAGCCTCACGGCCCACCCACTCACAGAGCTTGTTAATAGCCCTGAGCTGTGTTCCTGTCATAAGCCAAAGGCAGTAACTGGAGTGAACTAGGTTTTAATCAAAGTCAGGCACGCAGTTTACTCAACTTTCCCAAATAACCACAATGAAACACAGATGGTATAAGCCAGGGGCCCAACTTAAATGACATCTTCGGGGAAAGGAGCTCTTAATACAGTAGTTCCCATGGTTCTCCACAGTCTGAATATTAAATGGAAAATTCCAGAAATACAGTTTTAAATTGCACGCCATTCTGAGTAGCGTGATGAAATCTCATGACATCCCACTGTCCCACCTGGGACATGAACCTTCCCATCCATGCTGTATATACGTCTCACCTGGTAGTCACTTAGTAGCCATCTCGGTTATCAGATCAACTGTCGCAGATTATTTTACTTAATAATTGCCCAAAGCCATTCACATAATTTTATTATAGTGTTTGTTATAATTGTTCTGTTTTATTATCAGTTATTGTTGTTAATCTATTACTGTGCCTAATTTCTAAATTAACCTTTATAATAGGTTATGTATAAGAAAAAACATAATATACATAGGGTTTGGTACTATCCTTGGTTTCAAACACCCGCTGGAGGGGTCTTGGAACATATCCCCCTTGGATAAGAGGGGACTACTATACAGTCAAATTATGGGGATTTCCTCACACCTGTGCCAAAACACAGCACTAGCTCCAGGGCTGTGAAGCAATGTTAGGGTGCCTCAGGACTGTCAATCACAGAATACCTGTTGTGAGGTACACAGCAAGCACTCTGCCTTACCATTAATAGTAGAGCCTCCATCTTTTCCTCTGATCCCTTTTACTCATTTTCCTGCCTGAAATCTGGCAGTCACAGCTGAGGGTCTGAAACATCCACAGGCAATAGGATATAACAGGTTTACTCTATGCCTCTTCTTTAGAGACTATGGTTTAAGATCACAGACTTGGGAGTCAGAAACTTGGGTTTAAATCTGTTCCTCCCATGTCTGGTCACCCTGGGCATCTGGAAGCATGTTCTCAGAGAGGTCCTGTGATGATTGAAGGATCTATTGTATGCACAATCACTAGCATAATGCCTGGCACAGAATAAGCATGCAAAGAATAAAAACTCCTGGTACTATTAAGCACACAGCCTTTCGGAGACAGGTTCTTATTTGACAAGTTAAACTAAGGTTTAAAATACGTTATTAACAGTGCCCAGATCTTGGTTTCTAAATTCTGTTTCCAAACTAAAAGAAACCAAGGCTTCTTGAAGAGTGGCTGATTCCAGGACTGGGTTAGAGAAGGTGAAAGATGAGCCTGTCACAAACATCTTGTGTCAGAAGGTAAGGCTGTGCTCCCAAAATATGATCACAGCATATTGCAAGGACACAGAAGTCAGCTTGAGAGGGTTCCTACTGACCAAATCAGAAATAACTTGAACATCAAAATAATGATAGTAACAGGTCATAACCCATTTAATAAAACAGAAACCCACAGCCCATGTGGATAATAAATGAATGAATAAATAGGGAATAAAGGAAAGCTCTTCAATATAGTAAACCTAACTCTCCACAAAATTCTCAGTAGTTACAAAAGGCAAAATATAGTGAAAAGACCACACAATACGTTAACCAAATGATCAAGATTAACATCACCAATAAAGGGCAAACAGGCATTCTGAGCCTCTGGGTGTGACACTGAGGAGACAAAATCCCTTACACAGTAATGGCCAAAAGCAGAATCCAAATCTAATCATGAGGAAACACTAGAGAAACCCCAATCAAAAGACATTCTAAAAAAATAACTGGCCTCTTATTTTTCAAAAACATCAATGATGTGATTTCTGGTCAAGATAATGGAGTAGGTAAAAGTTGTGCTTACTTCCTCTCACGACATCAAAATGACAACTAAACTACAGAACCACCATCACTGAGAATTACCTGAAGTTTAGCTGAATCGAAGCCCTACAAATAAAGACATACAGAAGAAACCACCTTGAGACTGGTAGGAGGGGCGGAGAAACGGAGCAGGCTGGTCCCAAAGCCATGTGTGACCATTAAACACTGGGAGGGGGCCGGCCGAGTGGCACATTGGTTAAGAGTTGGCTTGGGACACCAGCTCTGAGCAGCAGGGCCCTGGTTCGGATCCCACATGAGAGCCAGTGATGCTGTGACCTCTACAGCTAAGATGGTGAACAACAGCTCGACCTGGAGCTGGGCTGCCGTGAGTCGTGGGCGACGGCGTAGGATGCAGCCCCTGCTGCAGTGGGCTGTGGTAGGCTACCGTGAGTGGCCATTAGCCAGCGTGAGCAGCCGGCAGCTGGTGTGAGCTGCCAAGAGCCACCGTGAGTGGCCAACCAATGGCCGGCGACTGACCTGCCTCACCCGGGAAGAGCGCAATAATACCAACTTGGGCCAGTGAAGCGGCGTCCTCCACAACTAGACTGAAGAACAAAAAGACAGCAACTTCTGTTCCCCTCCCCCAATCCCCAATAAAATTAAAAAATAATCGGGAGGGGTATCTAGGCTGTGGAGGTCCCCTATGAGGAATGAAGGATCCTAGCCACACACCAGGCTCCCCAGCCCAAGGTTCCACTGCCAGGGAGAGAAGTCCCCATAGCTTCTGGCTGTGAAAACCAGAGGAGATTGTGGCTGAGTGAGACAAGAGTAGCTGCAGTCCCAGGAGCTCCTCTTAAACGGCTTGCACATGGCCTTACTCACTGACGAACTCACTTGCTCTGAGTTCCAGCACTGGAATAGCAGCTCCAAAGGTGCCCGGGACATATGGGGAGGAAATGAGTTGTCTGGATTCAGGGCAAGGACTGGAGGGGCAGCTTTCTCCTAGACAGAGAAGCTGGAGGAAGCCATCGTTCTTTGTTGAGCCCTCCCTGCTCCCAGCATCAGAGGCAGGCAGCTACCATATTTGAGTCCCCATCAATCAGGCTAATACCGTTTGTTGGCCCCGTCCTGGTGATTGAGACCCCACCCAACCCAACTTTCAGGCAGACCCAAGTCACTTCCAGTGGCTTTTCCATATAAACTGCCTGTCTTGGCTCATGCTGCAGACTCTCCTAAAATCTCTAAGGTTCACAAAACCTAAACAAACAACATCTGGCTTCAGCATGTCCTGTACCTCTTGGTGAACAGACCTAAACCCAGCACTAGCGACAGCCAACCTCGGTTCGTGGCTTGGCCTCTCGAGGCACCTCCAAGCCCAGTGTGGGTCATCTGTGGACTACTTTGTGGCTCATGCCAGGTGGCCCCAGGCAGGGCACAGGCGAGGCTGAACTTGGACTGTGGTGCGGCCCATCCTGGGAGGCCTCGGGGGTGGCACACCCAGTGGACAGCTTCACAAAGAGCATCACCTGGCTGCCTCCAAGGACCACACACCCAAAGGGCAGACTGGGCAGGCACCAGAGCCCTGCTGAAGTGAATCCTGCTCCAGGGGGTCAGCCCCTGCACAACAGTTCCTCCACTGTAGTTATGGCCAGTCCTCACAACCAATCAGCCTGAGCATCAATCCCACTCACTGATGTGCAGACAACAACCAAAGCTCCACTACAACAGGAGAGCACACACAATCCACACAAGGGATACACCTGAAGCACCCAGCTCTGGTGACCAAGACTGTGCCACTGAGCCCCACAGCACACCTACTATATAAGGTCATTCTACTAAGACTGGTTGACATAGCACCCCTACCATAGAAACAAACACAGGAAGGCAGACAAAATGGGAAGACAAAGAAACATGCCCCAAACAAAAGAAAAGAACAAAGCTCCAGGAAAAGAACTAAACAAAGTGGAGACAAGCAATCTACCAGATGCAGAGTTCCAAACACTCATTATAAGGATGCTCAGTGATCTCAGGGAGAACGTCAACAAAGAGATGGAAAACATACAAATGGCGAAGAAAACATAAATTAGTCAGAAATAAAGAATACAATAACTGAAATGAAGAATACTTTAGAGGGAATCAACAGATTAGATGAAGCAGAAGATTGAATCAGAAACTTAGAAGATAAGGTAGGGGGAGTGGGGCAGTGGATTGGGGGAGGGGGACTGTCACTTTGTGAGGGGTAAAAAGTATAACTATTGCGCTGTTTTGTACACCTGAAACTAATAAAAAATAATAAAAGAAAAGATAAGGTAGCAGAAAACACCCAATCAGAATAGCAAAATGAAAAAGAAAAAGAAAAACAAAGGGGGCAGCTGGGTGGCTCAGTTGGTTAGAGCATGTGCTCTTAACAACAAGGTTGCTGGTCTGACTCCCGCAGGGGATGGTGGGCTGTGCCCCCCAACTAGATCGAAAACAGCAACTGGACTTGGATCTGAGCTGCGCCCTCCACAACTAAGATTGAAGGACAATGACTTGACTTGGAGCTGATGGGTCCTGGAAAAAACACATTGTTCCCTAATAAAGCTTAAAAAAAAAAATGAGGATAGTTTAAGGGGCTTCTGGGACAACACCAAGCACACTAACAGTCGCATCACAGGGGTGCCAGAAGGAGAAAAGAGAGCAAGGAATTGGAAACCTATTTGAAGAAATAATTATGGAAAACTTCCCTAAACTGGCAAAGGAAATAAATAAAACCGCCCAGGAAGCACAGAGTCCCAAACAAGATGAACCCAAAGAGGCCACAGCAAGACACATCATAATTAAAATGCCAAAGGTTAAAGACAAAGAGACAATCTGAAAAGCAGCAAGATAAAACAGTTACCTACAAAGGTGTTCCCATAAGACTGTTAGCTGATTTCTCAACAGAAACTTTGCAGGCCAGAAGGGACTGGCACAAAATATTCAAAGTGATGAAAAGAAGAACCTACAACCAAGATTACTTTATCCAGCAAAGCTGGATAATTGAAGGACAGCATAAATAGCTTCACAGACAAGAAAAAGCTAAAGGAGTTCACAAGGAATCTTAGAGGGATTTATTTAAGATGAAAAAAAAAGGGCCGGCCGAGTGGCGTGATGGTTACGAGCTGGCTTAGGACGCCAGCTCTGAGCAGCAGGGCCCCGGTTTGGATCCCACATGAGGGCCAGTGACACTGCGCCCTCTACAGCTAAGATGGTGAACAACAGCTCGACCTGGAGCTGGGCTGCCGTGAGTCGCCGGCAACAGTGTAGGCTGCCAAGAGCCACCGTGAGCGGCCGTCCAGGGCCCAGCGACTGATCTGCCTCACCCGGGAATAGCACAATATGGGCCAGTGAAGCAACGTCCTCCACAACTAGACTGAATACAAAACGACAGCAACTTGTCTGTTCCCCCTCTCCCGATTTCCCAGCGCTGTTCCCCTTCCCCAATTCCCCAATAAAATCTTTAAAAAAAATAAAAAAAGAGTGCGAGCTTTGAGCAACTGAGCAACAGGGTCGCAGGTTTGATTCCCGGCCCAAGCTGAGCTGCTGCTAAGCTGCCATGGCTCAGCTAAACAAATAAAAATAAAAAATAAAAATAAACTTAAAAAATTAAGATAAAAAAAGAATTAAAAAATATGAATAGAATGGCAATAACTACATATCTGTCAATAATTACTTTCAATATAAATCAGTTAAATGCTCCAATCAAAGGATAGGGTAGCTGAAAGAATGAGAAAAACAAGACCCTTACATATGCTGCCTACAAGAGACTCACTTCAGATCAAAAGACACATCTAGACTGAAAATAAAGGGATGGAAAAAGATATCATGAAAATGGAAACAAACAGACAAAAGCTGAAGTGGCAATAGCTATACCAGACAAAACAGACTTTAAAACAAACTTATACCGGACAAAATAAACTTTAAAGCTAAGGTTATAATAAGAGACAAAGAAGGATCCTGTAATCCCACTTCTGGGTATTTACCCAAAGAAACCCAAAATGCTACTTTGAGGGGATGTGTGCATCCATATGTTCAACACAACATTGTTTACAATGGCCAAGATGTGGAGACAGCCTGGGTGTCATTGATGGATGAATGGATAGAGTAGGTGGCACATATATACAATGGAACATTGCTCGGCCACGGAAGGGAGTGGGTTCTTGTCATCTGCAGTGGCATGGATGGACCTGGAGGGTGCTGTGCTCAGTGGAGTATGTCACACAGAAAAAGACAGAGGCTATGTGATTTTACTTATATGTGGAATCTAAAGAACAAAACAAAAACAAAATAAACTCATAGGTATACATTGGGTTGTCGGAAAAGTCATGATGCGTTTTTGCAACGAAAACCAGAAAAAAATACGTCATGAGTTTTCCGACAACTCAAAAGAACATTTTGATGATTGCCAGATGGGAGAGGGGTTGGGGGTCTGTGTGAAAACGGGGAACGGATTAAGTACAAATTGATTTTTACACCACAGTCATGGGGATGTAGGGTATAGCATAAGGAATATAGGTCAATAATATTGTAATAACTATGGTGTCAGTTGGGTACTGGATTTTTCAGGGTGCTATATGGGAGGGGGGTAGAGGCAGGGTGAAAAATGTAAAGGGATTAAGAAGTACAAATTGGCAGCTACAAAATAGTCATGGAGATGTAAAATAAAGCATAGGGAGGGCCTGCTGAGTGGCGCATTGGTTAAGAGCTGGCTTGGGACGCCAGAGGGCCCCGGTTCGGATCCCACATATGAGGGCCAGTGACACTGCCCTCCACGGCTAAGATGCTGAATGACAGCTCAACTTGGAGCTGGGCTGCCGTGAGTTGCCGGTGACGGCGTAGGCTGCAGCCCCTGCTGCAGTGGGTTGCCATAGGCTACCCTGTGTAGCCAGCAGCCAGCGTGAGTGGCCGTCCAGAAGCCGGCGACTGATCTGCCTCGCCCGGGAAGAGCGCAATGATGGTGCCAATTTGGGCCAGTGAAGCAACGTCCTCCACAACTAGACTGAAGAACAAAAGGGCAGCAAGTTGTCTGTTCCCCTTCCCCCAATTTCCCAATAAAAATCTTTAAAAAAAAATAAAAAAAGCATAGCGAATATAGTCAAAGATACGGTGGTAATACTCGTAACTATGTATAGTGCTAGGTGGTTACTAGACTAGTCAGGGGGATCACTTCTTAAATTATATAAATGTCTAACCACTCTGCTGTATACCTGAAATTAATATAAAGTAATATCGAATGTCAACTGTAATTGAAAATATAAAAAGGCGGGGGGGGGAGGTGAAGGGGAATACAATGTCCAAATTTTCAGGTATATAACAAGTCATGGGGATGAAATGTGCAGCATAGGTAATATAGTCAATAATATTGTGATAGCGTGGTACAGTGTCAGATGGTTGCTGGACTTATGGTGATCACTTCTTCAGGTATATAAATGTTGTACACTTGAAACTACTATAATATTCTATGTTAGTTATATTTCAATGAAAATCTTAAATAAAAACTCAAAACTCAAAAACCAGAAAACATCAATGATGTGAAAAACCAAAGTGGAGGAACCAACCAAAACTGAAGAAGCATAAAGTGAGCTGACAACTAAGTGCAGTAAGTGATGCAGAGATGAAAATATTGTCATAAAGGACATTCTTGGGACACTTGCAGCCCAGGAATATGGACTGCAGGCTAAAGTACTGATTCAATGTTGAAGTTCCTGAATGACGGTACTGTGGACACAATAAGAGAATACATTTGTTATTAAGAAATATACACAAAAATATTATACAATAAAGGAGTATGATGAATGCAATCCACTCGCAAATGGTTCAGAAAAAATACATAGTTTAAAAATAAGTATGCTCAGTCTGAGTCATGTGTCAGTCAAAGACGACTGTGCCCCACCAAGTTGTGTGAAAGGTTGCAGTGATCCTTAGAAGCTGAGGAAGACAGGAGGATGCACCAACTGCTAGGAGGACAGCATAAGGCTCAAGATGGAAAATCATGAACCAGATGATACTGTCAAGGAAAACCAAATTTTTGGTATCATAACCAGAAAAATTAACCAATTTCCAGAAATGAAAAGGGGTCTACTTGAACATGGATCAACATATATTAGATTTAATGCTACTCTCTGTGGCCTAATAGCACATAGTCTTTTTCAGCACATCTTAAATGTGACATAAGCTCATATAGCTGTGGGTTTACCAATGGCAGTGATCCTATTTTTGACACCAAACATACGAGTATCTTACAAAGGTTTCCTAAGTTTACCACAGAATAAAGGTGATTTGAATTGTGAAACCTGTACCACAACACAAGGTGGATTAGTTGGTCTTGTTTTTGGTGGTCTGTACAGTTTTCTTGGCTATACCTGTGAATGGTGGCCTAGCAGCCAGGTATGCTCAGCCCTGCTACCAGAGAAAGGAAATAACTTAACCTACCAGATCAGAACTAAGCCTGTCTTTAGAAAGACATTATTTCTCACTTTCTCCAGACTGGATTTGCAGGGTACCTTGGTTCTAGACAATATAAACTACTTATAAAGGCTCTTCAGTGCTCTGAACCTGGCATAGAAATTCAGTGATAGTTCAAACAGTCCAGTCAGTGATTGGGCGGTCATGCCAAAGCCACCAGGAGGCATGCCCCCACCACCTGACAAGCATCTGACACATTGAGTCAATGTGCCAAGTTTAGGCAGACCCAGTGAAGCCTCGCATCTTGGCATGGGCAGTGTTATGGCCTGAACTATGCCCTACTCCCAAATTCTTATGTTGAAGTCTTAACCCCCCAGTACCTCAGAATGTGATTAGAGACTGGATCTTTACAGAGGTAACCGCGCCCTAATCCAATATGTCTTGTGTCCTTCCTTATAAGAAGAGATTAGGATACAGGCACACAGAGTGAAGACCATGTGCAGACATAGGAAGAAGCTGGCCACCTATAAGTCTTCCTTCACGGACTTCAGAAGAACCAGCCCTATCACACCTTGATGTCAGCCTTCCGGCCTCCAGAACCCTGAGAGAATAATTTTCTGATGTTTACGCCACCAAGTGTGGAACTTTGTTATGGCAGCCCCAGATTAATACAGGCAGAAAGCAGGCCCCCACCATTTGACAAGCATTTGCTTATTTATTTTGCACTATGGTCCTGAGGCTGAAGTGCTAGTTTCATCCCTAATTTAGAAAGGAGGGAACACAGGGTGAGGGAGGTCCACAGCTTGCTTCATTGTTTACAATGGCCAAGATGTGGAGACAGCCTGGGTGTCATTGATGGAATCAGGTGGCGAGCTGCAACCTGATTCCAGACCCATCTATCACCAGGGTCTGTGTGCTTTATCCCATACTGGCTGCATCTGAAAGACCACCAAGGCCCTCTGGTCAGACACTCTCACATTACACCCGGGCAGTCTGAGGACCTGAAGCTCAGTAAGTTGTCCAAATAAATAGCGGAATAAACACATCATGATTCCCCAGCTCCAGTCTTGCATTCTACTCACCAAACTAAAGTACCTTAAAACGGATAGGGATGCCTTAAGCCAAAAGACTAGATCTATGACAGTGGTACCCCACAAAAGCAAAGGAAGCCAGGAGTCACAGGACCTTTAGAGAGCTCACACCACCTATCTCTGTGGCATCAACACTGAGGGAGAGAAAACTGTAGTCACCAGATGCCTCTCTCCCTGAATGCCAGGGAACTGTGCCAGCTGGTCAACCTGGCAGGACAGTGATGCTGAAAGCTACAGATATCACAAACAAATGAATGCTCCTAGGAAGCAAGGGATAGCTAGGACACCTGATCCACAGTGTGACCTTGGGTTAAGTCACTTTATCTCTTTGACCTCCAGTTTTCTCACCTGAGCTAGGTGTTGCACACACATAATTCATCTGATCTTTAGAATAGCTCTGGGGTGTCAGTGTTATCTCTGTGGCCGTCTTTGGAGTGCTCTGCTAAGATTTACCTTTAGGGGACAACAGGCTGTAAGGACTGCAGGGAGCTGAAGCCTCTAGCTGCCACCTCTGGGATCCACCACACCATACATCCTGAGGTTCCCAGGTTGCTAGCCAATGACTGGCCGCAGCAGGGGTGCTAGAGCCTGGCCATTTCTGCCCCATGCTAGACTCTTCAGTTTTGGCATCCACATCACAGAGGACCCAAAGTAACACCACCCCCATTTTGCAGATGAGGAAACTGAGGTGATTAACATGGCTAAGTTCATACAATTAGGATTCAAAACAACTTGATTCCAAAGCCCAAGCTCTTAACCGATGGTTTAAAGAACAAAGGAGAAAGTGTGCTGATACACTTTGTAATGTTATACTAATTCTTGTGATCATTAACAAAAGGCAAAGTAGTGCCATGGGAAGAACACCATATCAGGAAGCTGCTCCAACATTTATTAGCAAGGTGACATTCACTAGATGAGTCCTTTTATCTTATTCTCCCTATTTTATGGATGACAAAACTCCCACCAAACCCACTTACCTCAAAAGGTAGTTGCTATAATCAAATGAAACTTCCCCTCAAGAAAATTGGCAAATAAACACATTATGTGAGTGGAAGATTCTGCTAACTGCAAAGCATTATGTAAATATGTGGGGGCAAATGGATAATGGTCTGAACCTGAAGGATTCCAACAAAGGGAGTAGTGCCACTTCTCTTAAACAGTCCCCCAAACATGGGAGAAAATGATTATGGAATGAAGAAAACAAAGGACAAAGTTAAATATTCCAAATTTCTGAATGGCTCTTATTCATGCCCACAGCCCCACACCTATACCAGTCCCTGGCACACATTAGATAAATAACTCTTTAGTGAGAACTTCAAAAAGACCTCCAATCACCATCTTTCTGCCCTGCAAGACAGAGGCATAAGCTTTCCCCAGTCTCATGTGCAAAGCAGGATACCTGGCAGTTCATGTTGTCTTCCGCCTCAATGAGCTTCCCACGATACACCTCACCGGTGTTTGTCTCACACGTCACAATGTGACCCTCAGCCTCATGTAGAACTTTAATCGGCACACCAATAGACATCTTGGCAGGAAGAGAGTTCTACGGTGAGAGAGATAACAGTTAGTTCATCTTTCAGAGCCTGAGAAGGCAGTGGCACACACCATGCCTCCCTTAAGGCCTGAAACTCCATAAAACTTAGCAAAGATGCCACAGCTACACTGTCTACAAAAAAGGCTTAACAACTAACTTGGGGTACCTTTCTGACAAACACATGTAAGATGTGGGGTGGAGAGGAATGTAAGTCTAGGTAGAGGGAAGTCTAATGGGAATGCAAAGTACCTTCCATCTCCCTCCCTGCTACCATATGTCCCTTTATCTTCACCAAATAGCCATCAATCAATTCTGTGTTTTGGGGCAAGGGGGTTGGAATGCATGTACCTTACAATGTATCTGTCAACCCTGAGCTGTAGGTGACACCATTTTGAGAACCCATGATATAAACCCAAGCTGTCCAATACAGCAGCCACTGTCCACATGTAGCTATTTAAATTAAACTTAATTAAAATGAAATAAAATTAAAACCTCAGTCCCTCAGTCATATTAGTGACATTTCAAGTGCTCCACGGCCACTTGTGGCTAGTATTGGGCATGCATATGTACAGTATCACTAAGCAATGCTGATATAGACCAAAGGATCCAGGCAAATCTAGAAGAAGTTGTGTATTTAATTTAACCCATTCAATGCCCTTTGACCCTCTACACCATCAGCCTAAAGAGAAAATATCAGTGTTCACAAAGTGACAATGTGCTAGAAGCAGTTAATGCTTATCTTGGAGGAAAAACAATCAGGGCAAGCGCCTGGTTTGGTCTAATTAAGAGACAAATGGTGGATTTTTTTATTCCAAAACGAGCAACGACTAAAGGCTGGAACGCATCATGTGTGTTCAATTAAGAAAAGAAAACACAAGGTTGGAAAACACAGGCTGGCTCCCTTGGTGAGGAGCCTTAGGATTTTAGCCTGAAGACAGTAGGAAACCACTGCAGGATTATAGGTAAGGAATTATCCAATAAAAAGGCAGGAGCACTTACAAAATGGATCCAACACAGTTAAGAAGCACGGAAACTTGATAAAACTTCTGTAACAGTGCGGAAAGCATGAGGGCACCAGCGCCTGAATGGGGGATGGAGGCAATCAGCCAGAAATGAGCTCAAGACTACTGCCTGCATACTTCGGAAAACGTACAGAAAATGAAGAGTATGTACTTGGGGATAAGCTCATGAACTCACTTCCAGGCGCTAGTGAGGCGACGCTGACGGTTGGGTGGCCCCGGCTTCCCGCTCTTCTCCCTCCCCGAACCCCGCAGAGCTCCACGGCTGTGCGTCCTTCTCCAGCCCCCGGCCCCTCATGGGGGCCTCGGCCTACCCTCGCCTGCCCCTGGCCTTTCCTCACCGCCTCCGGCCTCCTCTTCCTTTCCCGCGCAGCTGCGGTGTATCAGGCGACTCCGAAAGCGTGAGGCGAGCGAATGGCGGACTCCGCGCTCCCAGAATACCATGCGTTCCCAAAATGCCGCGCGCAGAACCCCACCCCTTCCTTTTCCTAGTGGTGAGAGCGATCTCGCCTCCGCCTCCTCCTCACCCCGCCGGCTGGGAAACATAGGCTCTAGTACGATCGTTCCGGCCCCGGAAGAGAGGGCTGATGATGGGGCCCAGGTGCCACCGGAACTCGCGTTTCCAAGCACCCCACAACAGGGACGGGCTGGACCGAAGGGCGGAGATCTAGGGCTTGGGCCCTCGGCTCGGGGGCGGTAGGGCCGAAGGCTAGGATCTCCCCTCACAATTTAACCTTTGGAACCCGGCACTGCCAGGTAAGGGCGCCCTGAACAAGGCGAGGAATTTCACCATACGTATAGGGAAACTGAGGTATAGAGTAGAGAGGATGCCGGCCCAGCGATTCTGAGTGGACTCCTGGAGCCCAGTGGTGTAAGGGGCAGGACCAGGCCTGGGACCTGAGGCTGACAAAGAAGGGGTCTGAGAAGAGGTGGAGCTTGCTAACGGGAAGAGTCTCTGGGGAGCCAATGTTCGCCGAACTACAGGACTTCGGGGCGGGGCTCAGAGAGGGGGCGGGGCTCCCAAGGAACGGAGGCGGAGAAGGGCCCGTGCGTATTCGCGAGAACAGGGAAAGGGGCGGGGTCACCAGAAGCCAAGGCTGCGAATGGCCCGGGCAGGCTTAGATCAGGAGACTGGGGGCCTCTAGGAGTAAGAGTCCTGAGAAGAGAAAGGGAGGGGCCTCTTTGGAGGCCCAGGGAAGGGGAGGGGCTTGGAGAAGGGGTGGGGTCCCAGGATCTGAGGCCTGGAGGGGCCGGGGCGGGGCTTGGGGAGGCCCTGCCGCCGCCTCCCCTTCTCCCCACCGCGGTGGCGGTGGAGGTGGCGGCGGCGGAGGAGCTCTACACGTACCGGTCCCACTCCCGCCCCAGCCGAAGCTACAGCCGGCGCCAGGCCGGGGCCATGGGCGCCCTGCGCCGCCCGGGTCATGAGGACGGAGGCGGAGGCAGCGGGGTCGCCGCTCGAGCCCGGTTAGTGCCTCCCTGAGGGCCCAGCCCTCACTATGGGGAACGAGGGGTACTCCTACCCCCCCCCCCCCAGCGCAGGGCAGGGTCCGGCCGCGCGCGCGACCTTGGGCCGACCGCCGCCTCCGGCGGGGCTATAGAGCTTCCAGCGAAACCTGGCCAGGTGTACGCAGCCGCCTTGGTTCCCTATCCCCCAGCCCCTGTCAGTTGGGGTTTCCTGATACTCCCAGGGCTGAGACCCCAGTCAGCTCTGATAGAGGTCATGGTGGGAGGGCCCCGGGTTGTGAGGCAGGGGTGCCACCTTCGCCAGAAGCGAAAAGTCCTGCCGGGGTCGTCTTAGGAGATCCTGACGCCTGGGGGGAACCAAGGCCTAGAAGCGTAAGGAACTGCTGAGAACACAGAGCAATGGGAGGGCCCTTATTTGGCCTCCCAGACTCAGCGTTTTGCCTTGAACTGTTCTTCAGCCTCTGGTTTCTTCTGCGCCGAGGTGGCCTGGGTTCCTTTGGGGTGGAAACCAAGACTGACAGTCAGTGTCATGGTCCTCAGTTTGCTTCTCTAAGTGGAGAGCGGGGGAGTAGTGATTTCTTCTCTGCTTAAGGCAAAGGGTTGATGAGAAAGAGGAAAGGCTAGTACTAGTAAACTCTGAAGTGAGGTGCCAACTCATGGGAGAAGCCAAGAGCATGTGGGACCCTGACACTAACGCATCAGTGGAACCATAGTGGCATGCTGACAGAGTAGTCTCTTTTGTGTGTGCAGCAAGGAGTACGGTCTAATGCTGTCCTGGGATTTGCATCCTACTCCAACTGCGATCTTGGACCAGGCACTTGCCTTTCTTGCGCCTTAGTGGAGTAATGGCTCACCTTCATAAAAAGCTTTCTCTAGCAGGCACTGTGCTGTTTTTTTACACACAGTGCCTCATTAATCCTTATAACTACCCCATGAAGAAGGTTACTTTGTGATTTTCACTTTTACAGATGAACTGACTGAGGCTGAGAGGGGTGAAGTACTCAGGGCCAGTGAGCAGCCTTCCTTCCTTGGTGAAGTCAGCCAGGGCCTTCTAGGCAGACCCTAGTTCTCACGTGGGACATTCCTTTGCTCCGGGCATCAATATCTGGTAGCAGCTTTGGGCTTGGAAGGCCTCGCCTACCCTTATCATTCCCCACAGGAGTAACTCTAGGTCCCTACGGGCTGACCTGCTGGTGCCAAGACTGGGGGTGACCACAAGGAGATGTTTAGCCCTTTGGGACCTCAGAATCAAAGGGTTCCAAGGATCAGGGCAAGAAGAGAAGGGGCAGCAGAGTTTAAAGCTACTGCTTTGTACCACATTTATAGCTGGGCATAGGGGAAGGTACAGATAGACTCAAAGCCCAGCCAAAGATGGCCCAGCTACTCCATACCAGAGCCTGGGCCACAAAGTAAGGAAGGAGCCGTGAACAGGCTGTAGTCTAGAAGCCTGGGGGTGGGGGTGCTGGGCATTGCAGTGACAGGTAGGCCCTGGGCATCTTAAGGGATAAGGCCTTTGGGGAAAAGCACATTCCAATCACCAAGCATGTCTGAGTGCCTGCTCTGGGCTGAGGGCTAGGAGGAGGTAAATGCCACCTTGTCCCTACCTACCACTGAGGAATTCTCCATTTGTCCACTGGGGAAAGCAGACACCACCTCAAATAGTCCATATTGAGGGGCTCAGAGAGGGAAAGGGACCAGAGCATTTGGACGTTTAGAGATGGGAGACAACATTCCAAACTAAGGGATATATAAGAGCAAAGGCTGGGGAGTAAGCAGCCTGTAGAGAAAAACAAAAAGGCAGTTTATGACCACAACAAGGATTCTTGAAAAGGGAGGCACCCTACAATGCGGGGATAATAAATACCCTGAATAGAGCTCTCCCCACACTCAGCCCATTGGGGGGAATTATTTTAGAATATGAATCCCTGGAGGGCAGGATTTGGGTCTGAGTCACATTGTGTCCCCAGATCCTAACACACAGTCGGTGCTCAACAAGTTCATTTCTTCCAACAAATGTTTGTTGAGTTACTGCTAAGCATCAGACACCAGGCACTGGGAATACCAGTGAACAAGATTAGCAAATTCTCTGCCCTCAGGAAGCTTTCAGCCTAGCTTTATGTATTTATTTATTTTTGTTGCTTTTGCTAAGTACTGTGAGGGAAACAAACAGGATGCTGGGAAGGAGGGCTCTCTCCCTCTGAAAGTGTAGCCGAAAAAGCATTTCAGAGGAGACTTTGAGCTGAGACCTAAATGACAATAAGGGGCAGCCTTGAGAACAGCAAGGGAAAGAGAGTTCCAGAATAGAGAGTGCAAAGGCCCTGGAGTGGAATGAAGTTTGGTGGGTGCCAAGAGTAACAGGAACAGGGTGAATAAGGGGTAAAGGCAAAAGTGAGGCTAGTAGGGTCCAGGTTGGACAGGGCCCTGCAGGCTATAGTAAAGGGTGAGAACTCTATTCTAAGAGCAATGGGACACTATGGATGGCTTCTGTGTACAGAGATGGGAGAGGAGCTGGGGTGGAATTTGACGCAAGAACAGGCAGAGGTCAGGCAGGACTAAGCCTTCAGCACCGAATCCATGGCAGTGGGAGGAGGCAAATGTGTGAAGGCCCTGAATGAAGTGCCTGGGTTTCTTTTAAAAGCACCTGGGGTCAGGGGAGGGAGGGAACAAAGCCTCAGCCAGGCCTGGGCTCCGTGTGCCAGGCCCCTCCCAGCTGGATGGAGGCAGGGTTCACATCAGCACCCACAAAGGGCTTTACACACATTCTTGCCCTGAGCGCTCACAACACCTTGTAGGCTGGTGTCTGTGATGGTCCATTTCATAAAGGAGGAAGCAGGCTCAGGGAAGTCAAGTGCCTCTCAGGGGGCTCAGCCAGTGGGTGGCCTGCACGCGCCTATGCCATTCTGCCTTCCATGCTGCTGCACGCCATTGGGGGCGAGGGAGGAGTCTGGGGAGAGAGACCAATGCGATGCAGCAAAGGAGCAGCCACAGGTCACTGCCTCCTGGGAATGTGCAACAGCCCAGAAGGGTACAGACAAGTTCCATGCAAAGTGAGGCAAAGTGTGAACTCAGGCCTGGCGGAGTGCAGATGAAGGAAAGGGCGTGGCCAGCCTGAGATCAGAGAAGACCCAGAAGTGGTGGCATCTGTGCCAGGCCCTGAAGGCTGGGGAGGATTTAGACATAGGAGAGGAGGAGCATAGGACCCATTTTAGGCAAGGTACTGCCCAGACAGGGCCGGTAGGTGGGAGGGCCAGGATGGACGCCAGGGCTAATGAGTGGCCCTCCTGATTGGTGCATGCAGTGGGAGGCAGGCGGGATCCCAGGGCAGCTCTGCACAGGCTGGTCTTGGGTTCAAGAAAGGCCCCAGAGACCCTGAGGTGAGGAAACAGTGTGGGCTGGGTTTTCCTTGTGCTGAATGGGTGTCATGAATGATAATGAGTGGTGGTGACTACTGAAAGGAAGTCCCTCCTGGTTCTTTAGACTCTGAACTTTGTCCAGATTCATGGAATGCCAGAGTGGGAGGGTCCTATATGCCCGCGCCAGCTCGCCCCTGCTTCAGGGCCTCAGCGCGTGCTGTTTCCCCTCTGCCTTGTGCTCCCTAACTCTTGACTCTCTAAGGCACAGACCTGCCATTTTCCCTAGCCTAGCCCCCAGTTTTTCTCTTACAGTTGCTTGTTTGTGGTGTTCACCAGGACAGGGACCTGTCACTCACCTCTGTATCTCTAGTAAACATGCCAGGCACTTGCTAGGCCCTTGGAAAATATTTGTTGATTGAGTGACTGAATCAGACCAAAGTCCCCAGCTTTAGAGATGGCCAGACTCAGCCCAGTAAGAGGAAGTCAGTTGCTCAGCCCACAGCGGGCCGGTGGCCAAGCTGGGGCTAGAGCACCTAGGTCAGGCCCTTTCTCCTCCGCCTTACTGCCTGGCAAGGACAGAGTGGGAGGTCGCCCAGGGTAGCATTCCACATACACAGATTACGTGACAGTCCCTTTCTCTTAACTGTGGTCTTCACACCCCTTCACACCTGGGGGCTTTGAAGTCAGACATGAGTATCTGCTGAGCACCTCCCATGTGCTGGCCCTGGCTCTGTCTTCTTGGAGCCCTCACCAAAAAGAGGGCTCTAAGAGAGAGGCCTGTGGGGTTGTGAGTGCACAGAGTAGCGGGCTGGGCGGACAGGGGTAGCATCATGGAGAAGTGATACACAAAAACAGGAGTTCACTCAAGTACCTGAGAGGCCAGGAGAGTCCAGGCAGAGGGAGCAGGTGTGCAAAGGCTCGGGGGCACAAGGGATCACAACAGGTGAAAGTTCTGCCCGGAGGGCGGTCTGGTGAAGATGAAGAGAGGACAGGCGAGGAGGCAGAGGGTTCTGGGGCAGCAGCCATTAAGACATTGTCCTAAGAGACACAGTAACCAACCCACTGGAGGGTTTTTTGTAGGGCTGACCTGCTCTGACTGGTGTTTCAGGAAGATCACTGCTGTTGTAATGAGAATGGATTTGGGGTCCTGAAAGTCTGTGGGTTGGCCCCTGAACAGCACCTGCAAGATCTGGGCAGGAGCCAATGACAGTGGCTCCAGTGGGGGTGGCAGTGACAGGCACTGTGCCAAGGGTCTGTGACTTAGCTGTGTTTCCATGCAGGGGACTTTGTGCAGCTGCCTGTGCCCAGCATCCAGCAGCTCTACCACTGGGACTGTGGCCTGGCCTGCTCCAGGATGGTGCTGCGGTGAGTGGGCAGGCCAAGGCCTTCCCTGTCCACACCAAATGCTCTGGCTGGGGGGAGATACAGGGAGGGCCCTGGGTGGGATTCATCATCCATGTAGCTGTCCTTGGCTGGGGTTTGTGGGAGGCCCAGCTTCCATTCAGGCTCAGTCCTATCTGCAAAAGCAAGCAAGGGATGGGCCAGGCTTTCCAAGTGTCCACTCTGGGAATGCCTGGGAGCTCTGGGGATGGCCAGGGAAGTCCCAGGTGCCCAGGTCTGGTCCACAGAGTGATCCCATGACTGGGACACAGGGCCTTCCATCTTTTTGGCCTCAGGCTCCTGGAAGACTGGGTGGGTCACTGGGTGGCTGACCACTGAGCTGAGGCTGTGTGACCATCGCTGGAACGTTGACCATCAAGGCTTGGAGGAACCATAGCCATCACCTTTTAGGTGGCTACCGGGAACCCCGGAGCAGCGTTTCCCTTACCCCTTTTACGTCCTGGAATTCTAGGCAAGATAGGGTTCAACAGAAGACTTCTCTTGAGTAAAGCTTAGAAAACCACTGACGTGGTCCAAGCACCTCATCTTAGAGATGAAGCTAGTGAGAACAGAGAGGGTGGTGACTTGCCCAAAGTAACACAGCCAGCCTGAGAGGTGAGAAGCAGAATTCAGGCTCTCGGTTCTAGGGCCAGCATGGCGCCCAAGCAGCCTCAGGCTGTCTGCAGGAAGGACCTAGGGTTTCATGACAGGACAGAGCTTTGTGGGGCCTGGGAACTCTGCCTGTGGCTGATGGACCCACAGATGAAGGGCGACCCAGACCAACTTCCCCTCAAGGCGAGCCGACCTCCACGGGCTATCTGCCCACAGGTACCTGGGCCAGCTGGACGATGGTGAGTTTGAGAGTGCCCTACAGGAGCTGCGGCTGACCAGGAGCATCTGGACCATCGACCTGGCCTACCTGATGCGCCATTTTGGCGTGAGGCACCGCTTCTGTACCCAGACTCTGGGCGTTGACAAGGGCTACAAAAACCAGGTGAGTGGCTGGCCGCCAGACCTTTACCAGGTCCAGTCATTGGAAGAGGGCACAGGCAAGGCCTGGACACCGAGTGGGCACACAGGTATGCAGAGACCAGGGAGCATGGCAGACATGCCGTGGGCAGGACTTGAAGCTGGTAAGACCAAGGGACCTTGAGGCTCGGCCTGCCCAGAAGATTTGAACAGCAAGTTGGGTCCCTCCTGGCACCCCTGCCCCAGAGAACCCTGCTGCCTGCCTTCAACAGCACTTGAGGACATGCAAGTTCTGTGCCCTTCCCTCCTGTCCCTTAACTCAAGGCAGGGCCCAAGGTCTCAGAGTAGACCATTCTGACCTCATCCAACAATTATTTGCCCATTTTCTTTCTTCTCATGAGAACAGCTGACCTTAAGCTGGGTAATTGGTATTCTGAAAGATAAACCAAAATATCACCTTTAAAAATAATAATAATAATAATGCCAACATAGCCTCACCAGCACACCAGTGCATTTCCTCTCCCTGCACAGCTAGAGCCGGTCTTGCCTGCCACTGAGGCAGAGCTCAGCCCAGGCTCTGAAACTTGGCAGAGCAGAGTCACTGCTGGCCTCTTTGGCAAGAGGGTTGTCATACAGCGGCTGGGCCAGTCAACTAACTCCCCTCTGAACCTTCCAGGCCGGGGGAACAAGGCTCTCACATCTGGCTTGGTCACCATGACCACGAGGCAGAGAAAGGAGCCCAAGAACAAGGTCACATCGGCCTCCCCCATGGGGGCTCTGGCCCCCTAAGGTCCCTGCACCAAACAAAGTATGTTCCATGGACCTGACCTGGCTAAGCCGAGTGATGGCTAAGCATTCAGGTGGGCTCAGCTGCCCCTTTGCTCATTTATTCGGACTCCTGCTCATGTCCTACCAGAGACACAAGCCCAGGGGTGACTGACCTTCCCCAGGGAAGCGACCTGAGCCCGGCTGCCCACCCATCGTCTGAGCATCACCTTCATGACTCTGTGTGGTCCTGTCACCCTGCCGGCTTGGGACACACGGGTTTCTGCTCACATGCTGCATATGCCGTCTCCCATGGCAGGCCAGGCTCCGCCACTCTCCCACCATCTCTGACTCCGTAATGTGCTCTCTGTCCAAATGGGGTGAGGACAGCCAGGGTGGGCAGCCCCTCCAGCCTGCTCTTTTCTCTTCAGTCTTTCTATAGGAAGCACTTTGACACAGAGGAAACCCGGGTGAACCAGCTGTTTGCACAAGCCAAGGCCTCCAAGGTGCTGGTAGAGAAATGGTGAGCCTGCCCGCACCCTTTCTTGCACACCTGCTCACCCATAGGCTCACAGTGGGAGAGGCCTCACGATGGCATGCGGGAAAGGCTAGGGCCTCGGGAGTCCGGCAGAACGGGGGTTTCCTGCTCGGGGGGCCATGGGCACTGACTTGCCCGCCCTGAGCCTTGGTTTTTCCATCCACGAAATGGGGACCGGTGGGACTGCTGTACCCAAAGCTCCAGCCTGAGATGGAGCCTGATCAGGGCCTGGAGGGACAGGGGAGCAAGACAGACTCCAGCCAGTCCTTGGGCTTCTCACAGAATGGTGGCATGGGACAGAACCCAGGAAGCTGAATGAAGGGGTGACAACCTGGGGAGCATGCTGGCACAGTGACGGAGGGTAACAGGACAGCCCAGCGTGTAGGCTGTCTAGGGAGGCCTGGCTCCCGGATCTCCCCGCAGGCTGCTATGACCTTACATGGGCTTCCCCTTCTCATGTGTACGTGGGGGCAGGATTCAGGCAGACCCTGGGAGTAACGTGCCCGCATGCGAGGGGCTTTCTGCCCCTCTCAGGCCTCTTGGCTCAGGTCCCGGCCGGGCTCCCCTGGACCACTCTTCTCAGGTCTCCCTGTTCTTTACAGATTTCTGTTTACTTATTAATATAATGAACCACACTATAGGTGACTTAGAACACAGGAGAAAAGTTTCCTTATGCTACATGAGCACATGTTGGAAGGAAAGGCAGCAAACGTTATTTAGTGGCACTTGAGAGGTGCTGTCTTATTGAGTGGGAAGCTGGTGCTGTTGTCATTCCTCAGCTGAGGAAACAGAAGAAGGGGAAAGTGTGAGCCGCCCACAGTCCTTGCCCCAGCAAGTCAGCCATGCTGTGATCCCAACCTGACACTTCCACACACAGTTATCCCATGCAGCCCGCTGCCTTCCCTTCCAGACCAGCCCCTGCTTTTCTCCTGTAGCTGAAATCTCACTCTTGTACATACCATTGGGAAGTCAGCCAGTTATTTCATTTCAAAGACCAAATGGGAAAATGACATGTTTCCCTGGGCTGAGGCAACAAACCAAATTGCCATGTGACTCAGCCGTGGGCTGGAGTTGGGCCAGGCCACTGGTGCTAAGGCCATCACTGTTGAGGAGATTGCTAAGGAAGGAGAGCCCACAAAGATGGTGGAGCCCCTGGCCTTGGACTTGCTGCCTTCTGGGTGGGGCGGCACCACATGGGGCAGCTGGCTCTGCTGGTTTGGGGGTTCTCCTGGAAGTGCTGCTGACCAGCCCTTCTTAGACAGCCACTTCTGCCACAAGGGACCTTAGGAAAAAAGAAAAATAGCCCTTTCAGAGAAGCATTTGTTTTTGATACTGGCAAAGCCATGCTTGGCTCAGATTCAGGGAATTAAATCGGACCAACAGTTTCCAATGTAAACCACACATGTTTTGGGGTAAAGGACCAATGGAGGTGCTTGGCTAAAATAATTCACTTACCAGTCCAGGAGGTGGGGTCCCATGTGCTGCTCCACTAGCCCCTGACAGGCCCATCTGGAGCTAACCTTTTGCCACCCCCTAAAGGGTCTGACAGAGCCAGCTTGTCCTTGAGCATACTCAGAGACCCCCTCCGCTGGTCCTGTGTTTGGCCCTGTACTGAGCCTGGACCACAGTGACAAAGCAGGACGTTCCCACTTGCAAGGAGCTCAGGGTGGAGGGAAGGCGAGCCACATCCCCAAGCTGTGTGACACAGGGCAGAACGGGTCCAACCAGGGGTCCACTTGAAAAATGAGGAACGGGGCCCAGTGGCACCAGCTTACCCTCCTCCCACCCACAGCACGGTGAGCGTGCAGGACATCCAGGCTCACCTGGCGCAGGGCCATGTGGCCATTGTATTGGTGAACTCAGGGGTGCTGCACTGTGACCTCTGCTCCAGCCCCGCCAAGTACTGCTGCTTCGCCCCCCGTGGCCACCGCTGCTTCTGCCGCACCCCCGACTACCAGGGCCACTTCATCGTGCTGCGTGGTTACAACCGGGCCACCGGCTCCATCTTCTACAACAACCCAGCGTACGCTGACCGTGAGTGTGGCAGGCGGGGACAGGGACAGTGGGCGGGGCGGCTGCATTCACGGTTCCATTCGCCTGGCCCTCCTAACTCCTTCCCACTCAACTTGGTGCGGCCAAGACCTCCCTTGCTGCCTTCTCCCCAAAGCCCCTGCTCCTCCTGGGCTCCTGTCATCGGTGCCACCCCTCGGGCCATGCAGCAAACCAGCCGCAAACCTGGGGCCATGCTGGCCTCCTCCACACCCAGTCATCACCAGGCCGGGCCATTTCTACCTCCCACACTGCTAGCTCCACGCCACCGCCCAGGGCCCTGCCTCACCATCTCATGCTGTGTAGACTGCAGCTTCCTTCCCTCCCCACGCTAGCCTCCCCAGGACAGTCAGCATGCGCATCAGAAAGTCTGCCCAGCTCCTCCAGGGCTCCCTGCTGCCCTGGGGATGGCGAAGGACTGCCCTAACTCACACAGGCTTACCCTATGTGGCCTCGAGCACGTGTCTTCCCTTTCTGGGCTGCGCTTTCTCCACCTGCTAAATTGGGGAGGGGTCAGGAACAAGCTCATAAAGGCCACACGAGGCAAGGAGGGCTTCCTGGGGCTGGAAGACTTGTGTGTCGAGGGGTGGCCGGGCAGTTGGGATGCGGTCAGACCGCCCCCAGCTTCCCTGGGCGCCAGTGATGCAGGCGCTCTTCCCCAACCCCCTGCCCCTGCCCCGCCCCTCCTGCCCCCAGCAGGAATGTGCAGCACCAGCGTCAGTAACTTCGAGGAGGCCAGAACCAGCTACGGCACAGATGAGGACATCCTCTTCGTCTACTTGGACAGCTGACAGCAGGAGCTTGGTGTGCCTCGGGCCCTCAGACCCCACCCTGCCCCACCCAAGCTGGTCCCACTCAGAAGGCCCTGCCCAAGCCCTGGGGCTGCCGGGGCTCGGATGCAGAGCTGGGGCCTCAGCCCCTGTGACAAAACTCCTGGGGAACTCTGGGAAGCTGCAGCACTCCTGCTTCATCCACCAGTGGTGAGGGTCATCGTGCCACTTACCCAGCTTCCCTGCTGGTTGCTGGAGGCATCCCCAGGGCATCTGAGCAGAGCTTCCCCCAGGACCCCGAGCCTGACTCCAGCTGTGTCCAGGGGACGTCCAGCACCGACAGTACCCTGGTTGCCTGCGAGCCAGACCCTGGGCCAGGGGAGAGGTCTGAGTCCATCTCCCCACAGACCTAGGGACCAAGCCCTTGAGAGAGATGTTGCTTATCGGGATAGCATCTGTGTGTTTGGAGACTGTAGCTAACCCTGGCCTTGCTGGGAGCGGTCCTCACCCTTCTCCCTGGAAGTGCTGCAGAGCCCCCCTGTGTCCTTTCATGGATGCTACCGCCCCCTCTGGCATTCCCAGTGGGCCCAAGTTCCTGTGGCTGGTTCAAGGCCTCTGGCTCCCGGGGAGGACTGGACCTCAGGAAGAAAGGACTCTGAGGCCCCTGCAGCCCTCCAGGTACTCCAGCTCTAAAGGGTATGGGCAGGGCCCTGGTGAGTGTGCTCAGGGTGCCTGACCCAGAGGGCTAGGGACAGCTGCCTGGGCCCAAAGATCTCTCTCACCCATAAGGCCTCCTGACACTAGCCTAAGTCCCAACAGTGGGGCCTGTCCTCTGAGTGTGGGGAGCCCCAGGTCTCACAGGGCCTATGCTGAAGCAATGGCGGGGGAGCGGGCAGCCTGTGGCCTCGCACCCACCCTGGGGTTCACACCAGGACCTTTTGCACAGAATGTTGGGTCTCTTCTATCATGACAAAGAAGGGTGGTGCCTGCCCAGGATCACACAGCATGGCACGGAGCATGAACTAGAGCTGTTGCCTTCTTTTTCTTTTGGGGGGGTTGGGGACGGGGGGGCCGTGCGGGGGTAGGCGGTGGGTTGTTTTTTTTTCTTTTTGAAATTTAAGTTTTTACTTTTGGGGTGATAATCACCCTCAAGTAAGACAATAATCGATTACAGGTACTTTGGAACCACTGACACCTCTCTTCACGGGGCAGATAAGCCAGCCCAAGTTCTCTTTCAAAGAGAAGGGGACTCCCAGCTGGTGGGCTTGAGTGCCATGGCCCCTCACCCTTACAGACAGAATCTGGCCCAGTCTGGGGAGAGTTTGCCCAGGAGGCTGGTGGAGCTGGGTCTTGAACCCAGGTCTACACCTAAAATGTAAAGGAAATGGGTCATTTCCAGAGGGGCTGGGGCACCCACCCCTCCCAGGCTGACTGTGGCAAAGGAGCAGAGGTGCCCCAACAGCCCCACTGACACTGCACCTCTGCGATTTGGTCTTCCAGTGCCCAAGGCATGATGCGGTGGCAGCTGCTGCCCTCCCCCTCCAGCCGGCCCCTCCCCACCATGGCTGCTCTGAGGGGCCGCGGTGGGCTTTGCTTACAAAGGCTGTCAGACCACCCAGCCATATTGCTCCTCAACGCCTGACGCAACCTTGGCCGAGAGGGAGGCGCTGTTAGCTGGGCAGCCACCCCTGGGTGTGAGACAAGCGTTGCCTTCAGACTGGTCTCGTTTCTTTTGCCTTAATGCTGGTTGGCCCAAGATCCCGGGGAGCTCCGGCTCCATGCTCAGGAATACCACATGTGGCAACTGTGGGGTTTGGGCGTCCTCAGGAGAGGCCCAAGTAAAACTGTGGTGAGAATAGATGTGTCAAGGAAAGCAAGAGGAAGTGAAGCTTTCAGGGTGGCTGAATGAGTGAGGCACGTGCCCATGCTGGTGGGACTATCATGGAGAGCAGCCTCCATAGACAGTGGTCATAGCACCTCAGTCCATCATGTGACATTTAAAAACGCTCAGTCCCTGGGCTTGGAGGAGGGCTTCTCAGGGCAAGCCACAAGTTAGGGGTCAACTGTGTGGAAGATTAACAAGAAAGCTGCCTGCCCCTGAGATGGTGCCACCTTCCCAGCGAGGGTCATGGAGGCAGGACACAAACCACACCATGTTGTATATTGAAAAAAATCATGAAAATGGGGCCAGAGAAAAAGCCCCATCAGGAACTTCTGCCTACAGCACGGGGCACCCACAACCCCCTATCCACACGCTGGGGGTCCAGCACCCCCCCTCCCCCCCAAAGCACAGCAGACATTTGGCTTTGTTCACTCCAGCTACATGGGGACAAAAGGGATCTTTTGCATTGCAGAGATTTTATACATAAATATATTTTGTTTGTAATAAGCCATTCTCAATAAATGTTATTCTCACTGCAAAATCATGGCAGCCCCTGGCCTCCCTTCGTGAATTCTTGTCTCCTCAGCACGAGCACATGGGAGCCCAGGTCCTCAACTGGCCATACCAGGTTTTAGCTGGGACTGGAAGCTAGTTTTCTGCTTTTTCCGGCCTGCATCATTCCTGATGCTTGTGCAGGGCCTAGGCAGGCAATACTGGAGGTGGAAGGGCCTCCGAGGTCAACTTGACCAAGGTGCTTGAAGAGGGCATGGAGGATGTACAGCCTCGGGCAGGAGGAAGTCGGGGAGGTGGGGGATATCAAGTGAGGGGGGCAGTGGGGACCACAGGAGGGAATAGAGGGACTCCAGCCATCCCTGCACCCTTCACTCCAACCAGCAGCTCCCTGTATCTGCTAGCTATTTGGTCCTTCTAGTATTTTATTTGATAAGAATTATACTTCTAAAAAGGAAGCGTTTGGAAATCCTGCATTATGTGGCATCTTCAGACCTGCCCCAGGTCCTAGAGGGACGCTGATGGAACCAGAGCTGGCTCCTCGGGTAGGGTCCCGGCGTCTGGCCTGTGCTGTCATCCTGACTGCCCCTCCCCAAGCCCCATATTGTGGAGATATATTAGGAGGTTGGACTGAGGTCTTGGGCTACTCCAAACTGGAGAGCAGCCCTATAGACATCAGTCGGAGTTGACCAGCTGAGGTTGGGGTACCCAACCGGTGTCCCAGACAGTGTGGCAGGTGTTCTACATGGGTAGCCAACAGCATAACATGTAGTGAACTTGCCCCTCTGCCCTTGAGCATGAGCCTTCTGCCCACCCAAGGGAAAGGGGCTCCGCCCGGAATGGGCATGTCATGGGTTGGGACGGGCATGGGAAAGATTGGTTTGGGCCTCTGAGTGGCCAGTGAGTACAATTACAGGAGAAAAATGACAAAATGGAGGTGTTGAAGCAGGAGGGACGAAAGTAGGTGGAGTGGTGAGTCCTGGGTGGAGTTGGCTGCCCAGAGCATGCAGGGTGGGGATAGTGGCGGAACAGGCTGAAGACTCCTGGGAGGGGCTCCACTGGGAGCCAAGGGCTAGGCCAAAGCAGAGGTCTGGGTGTAGCTGAACTGGTGACTTTGGCCTAGGGTCTCTCATGAGGTTGCATGAGGGTCTCAAGCTCTTGGCTGGGGCTGCAGTCATCTCAAGTTTCAACTGGGGCTGCAGCATCCACTTCCAAGCTCACATATAGGGCTGCTGGCCACAGGCTGCCTGGGTAGCCTCCTGATATGACAGATAGTAATGAGAGGAAGGGATAGATGGAGAGGGAGGGAGAGAGAGAGAACGGGTTCCCAGGACAGGAACCCACAGCCTTTTAATAACCTAATCTCAGAAGTGACATCATGTCATTTCTGCAGAGTTCTATTTGTTAGAAGTGAATCAGTCAGTCCAGCTCACACTGGGGATTACACAGGGCGTGAACATGAGGAAGCAAGGAGCACTGGAGGTCAGGTGGTTCCATTTTTTAAACCTCAGAATAAAGTTAGGAACGCGCCCTGGGGACCATCTTGTCTAGTGGGTCGTGAGGTGTGCCCTTTGGAATGCCAATAGTGAGAGGATCTGTACAATGGGGTGTGCTGGTCAGTCCAGCTTGGCAAACACTGCGTGCTACAGTCTCCTCCAGGAGATTTAGGATGTGCAGGAAAGGGTACAACCCTGCAGCAAGGAGATCCCATTCATTTAGGGTTTCCCCAAGTTAGCCACAGAGTTTGTTTTCTTATAACACTGGTATTCCATGAAATATGCTGACACTTGGGTAACCACTTGTCTAGCCCAAGGGGGAGACTGCAATCAAGAGAGGGGAGGGACTGGCCCAAGCTCATCACTCAATAAGTGACAGACAAAGCTAGAGGCTCTAGAGCAGCGGTTCTCAACTTTCCTAATGCCGCCACCCCTTAATACAGTTCCTCATGTTGTGGTGACCCCCAACCATAAAATTATTTTCATTGCTACTCTATAACTGTAATTTTGCTACTGTTATGAATCGTAATGTAAATATCTTTTTGTTTTCCGATGGTCTTAGGTGACCCCTGTGAAAGGGTCGTTCGACCCTCAAAGGGGTCGCAACCCACAGGTTGAGAACCGCTGCTCTAGAGTAATGACAACCTGTATTGCTGCTTTCCCAACCCTCAGCCCAAGCCACAGTCAGACCCTGGTGACCCGATAGGAGTGAGCCAATGCCAGAAGAGCCAGGAAGTGAACTCTGAGTTTTGGAGCCAGAGACTGACTGCCGCTGGCTCCTGGGGTCCTGCCTCCAGGTAGAAAGCCTGGCTTGTGGCCCCAATACCCTGGAAGACTATCTATTAGTATCATAAACATCTTTTCTTCAAGCATGTTTGCCACAGCAATTTTGCATATTTGCCTCAATTTTCACTGCAGATATTTTCACTGCAGAACTAATTGGCCATAAAGCAGTTTTACTGTAAAAGATAAAATACCTGGTTGACAATTTGGTTGACATTTGGCAGACTTAATGTATTTTTGTCAGTTTGGTTTCATTTCTCCATTGACTAAGTTCTTGCAATACTATTATGCATCTATTAGCCCTCAATATACAGTGACGAGTAGACGTGGTGGCCTTAAAATAATGGATGACAACAGCTACGTATGAAGCCAGACTGATTGCCAAGCCACGTGTAAAACCAGGTTGCACACTGTACTAGAAAATGATCACATATCAATGTGTTTGCAAATCCTTTGGGGACCACTGTCATCCCTCCTGTCAAAACCTAAAATGTTTACAAGCCATGGCAAATATAAAAGAGGTGGCTGCTAGTTCACAACAGTCTTTGAGAGCATTAAGTACTGGTTCTTTAGTTGGAAATTGATATCTCTCTTAATGAAGAAAGAAATTTTAGTGAAAAAGAAAAAATGTTGCTGAACAAGGAGATGAAGCAATAAGCAAAAAAGAATGTATCATACTATGAACAAAAGACCTCAAAGACAATGTATTAAAAAAAAAAAGAATGTATTTTCATTTTTTTGCAATAAAGTCTTCTAAATTTTGTTAACTTTTTCACATTTCATTATGTGCCTTTTCTACTATCCCTCTTTTATGTTTTGTTTTGTTTTTTTAATTTTATTGGGTTTGGGGGAGGGGAAGTGTGTTGGGAATTGGGGAAGGGGAATAGCCAAGTTGTTGTCCTTCAGTCTTAGTTGTGGAGGGCGCAGCTAGCTCAGCTCCAAGTCCAGTCGCCATCTGGCTGCCCGACAGCAGCTCGCGGCCGCTCAGCTCAAGATGCTGTGTTCAATCTTAGTTGTGGGTGGGCATAGCCCACCATCCCAGGTGGGAGTCGAACTGGCAACCTTGTTGTTAGGAGCACGTGCTCTCACCAGCTGAGCCATCCTTCCACCTGTTGGCAGCTCAGCTTGAGTGCAGCTCACTGGTCCATGTGGGACTCGAACTGGCGACCCCGTTGCTCAGAGCTTGCGCTCTTAACCAACTGAGCCACTCGTTTTTTGTTGTTGTTGTTGTTGTTTTTAAGATTTTATTGGGGAATTGGGGGAGGGGAACAGTGTTGGGGAATCAGGGAAGGGGAACAAACAAGCTGCTGTCCTTTTGTTCTTCAGTCTAGTTGTGGAGGACGTCACTTCACTGGCCCATGTTGGTATTATCATTGCGCTCTTCCCGGGTGAGGCAATCGGTCGCTGGCCAATGGACGGCCGCTCATGGCAGCTCATGGCAGCTCACAAAAGCTCACACCAGCTGCCGGCCACTCACAGCAGCCCAGCTCCAGATCAAGCTGTTGTTCACCATCTTAGCTGTAGAGGGCGCAGCGCCACTGGCCCTCATGTGGGATCTGAACCGGGACCCTGCTGCTCAGAGCTGGCGTCCCAAGCCAACTCTTAACCAATGCGCCACTTGGCCGGCCCTATGTTTCTTTCTTTCATTGTTTAAGGCGAAATTGCCTTATGGCCAATTAGTTATGTGGCAAAAATGCTTGCGGCAAGGATGGTTGGGGCGGGATTACCTAGAACCCCGGGAAAGGCATAGATCTTGCTCTCCTTGCTAACTTGCCTCCATCCAACCTGCCTCAGCCACAGTATCCAGGAATGCACGTCATGGACTAGCCCACACCCTCAGCTTCAGAACAGAATTGAGAAAACCAGGAGACGTCATCCTGCTGAGCTGCTGATCCCAGGGGCTGAGTGATGGGACCAGCATGGACTTGAGTGTTCATGGGAAAGCCTCAGTGCCAGGACCTGGAGACTGAGACCCCTACAGGCCCAGCAGTGGCCTCGCCAGTGGCTTTTCCATCATCTCCCCACCCCCACTCTCTTTGCTTCTCCCTGGTTGTATGTCCCGAAATGCACCCTGAACAAGGCATGCCTTGGAGGTTCTGCAGGTTCGGTTCCAGACCACCACAATAAAGTGAGGCATACTATTTTTGTTAGTGGAGGGTCTTGCCTTCAATTTTTAAAAACCGTGCAACATTTGTGAAGCTCAGTAAAGTGAAGTATAATAAATTGAGGTATGCCTATCCTGTTTCCTGAGGATCCCACCCAGCCCCTGGTGGAATCCTGGACTTTCCCCATTCCTGGGAGATCTAGTGAGCCAGGCTTCCCAAGCTGTTTGGAGCCCCTTGATTGACAAAGGCTGATGTCTACGTCTCGTTCCACCCTCACAATAGACCCATAAGGCTGCCAAGCTGGCCTCTTCTTGGTACTTCCCACCTGCCAAGATCCTTTCCTCCCTCAGGGCCTTTGCACCTCCCCTGTGTCCTCCCTCAGGGCTCTGCTCAACGGCATGCTTTTAAAGAAACACCTCCAGCCTTTCTCCAATCACATCATCCTGTCTACCTGCCTCCACTGCTGTAGTTCCAGTACTTGACACCTGGTAGGTGCTTGATAAAGTACATGAATGATTGGCAGTAGGTCTTTAGTAACCCCTGTTTTAGTGGTCCTCCTGTACTTTTCAGAACCACAGGTCATCATTAAAGGGGAGGATGCACTTGAACCTTTGATGTCATATAGAATTCAGCAGACAACTCTCCTACAAGGATGGGTGGGAGGGTAAACTGGTGGTGTTTTTTTACAGGCTTATTTGGCATTATATTACTGGGAGGCATTTCTCCACTAGTGACTGCATTTCTGCATGTCTCATGAGCAGAGGCACTTGCGGCTACCTTCATTCTGAACTATCATTTCAGGGCTGTTCATATAGCAAATAGTCTTGGAAGATATGGTAGTGTCCCCCTTCAGAGCAAAAGACAGACAGACAGACAGATGAGTAGATGATGTCAAAAGCCTCAGCCCCAGAGATCCTGACAGTAGTGTCTTCACCCCTCCACCAGCAGGGTGACCGATAACCCCAGAGCGAATTCAGGCTCTAGGGGCTATGTGGCCTGATTCACATGCCATAATCCCTCCAACAGTCAAGGAAAGTCTGCCACCTCCTCTTTATCCATCCACTACTCCCAAAAAAGGAGGCCTGGCACCTTCTTGGAATCTTTCGGTCTTGGAGATAGTATTGCCTCCCGTGAGCATCCTACATGGTCCTTTTATATCGGCTAACCTGCAATCCAGCACCCTTTGAGAGGGACCCAAACCAACAGGCAACATTGGAAGCCGCCCAGAAAGCTATGGCCCGCTCTCTACCTTTGGGGCCCCACAAGTCCAGTGACCCTCTGTGACTGGCGACTATGGTAATTGGAGCCTCTGGTAAAGGGAAGCAGGTGCTCCTTGGGGTTTGGGGTATAACTGCCCTGCCCCCTGTGACACAGGGATTAGGTACACCCGTTTTGAAAGCTCACTACTGAGCTCTTGTTGAAACTGAATGCCCGACCCATAAAAGCCTTGCTTGTGCAATGGAAATGGTACATTCAAGAACACAGCTGGCCCTGCCCAAGTCACACCTCAGCTTTACATGAAAAAATGCAGCTAATCTTTTGAGGGGAATATATCCCCATTACACCCAAGCAAAGCCTCTGGCTCAATGGTGACCTCAAGTTCCCTGAAATGCCTGGGCCTTGCTCACCAATGAGTCCATTAAGCTGAAAGCTGACGGTGTCCTCTGGGCTGCTGTGCTGTTCACCCTCAGCAGCCCTACCCAGAACCAAAAATGGATGTGAGTCCCTCTGCTCAGTAGGTAGAACTCAAGGCCAGTCTCCTAGTCCTGGGCCAGTAGTCCACTTGGCACTGGCATATTTTTACTGATTCTTGGGCTGTTGTCAATGGCCTAGTAGTTTGGTCTGCGCCTTAGGAAATTTCAAACTGACCGATTAAAGGCATCCGTCTTTGGGGCCACGGGCTGTGGAAGTAAACTGTGGCTGTGATAGGCCTGTCTGGGTCGCTCATGTTAGATGCCTATGGTAAGAGCCTGTTCTCCTATGAGACGCCCTGGAATAAGGCTGTTGATTGCGTCACGTCCCAGATTAGCACCTGGATCATTGTGCTGGGCATGGGAAAACATCCACCACTGTAGACTGGGCACAAAGGAAAAGACTGTTCCTGATGCAGAGGCTACCACCACATGCCAGCCTTGTGATTCCTGCCAAGGGCTGGCCCACTTCTCTTGCAGAGAAGGAGGTCACCTTGTACAAATCACGCTCCCGCCCCCCCATGGCAGATTAACTCCATCATACCTCTGATCTCCTCTCCGGGCTATGGGTGGCGCCTCAACCCTGTTGACACATTTTCAGGTTATGGATTTGCTGTTCCAGCCCAAACAGCCTACTCGGGGTACATCACTGTGGCCCTTGAAACTAGTCTGTGTGATGTCTTTGGCTTTCCTGGTCATTTGCAGTCTGATGAGGGTGCATCTTTGATCTTCAACAATAGGTGGGTGGTCAAGGTATTCAATGGACCCTCCACATTCCCTGCCATCTACGGGCACCTGGACTCCCTCAGCACTGGAATGCCTCCTCAAAAACCAACTGAAAAAGGATTCTGACTCTCCTGTCTCCCTCCCTCCTGGTCCACACATGTTTGTAAAGCAGTTTGATTACTGAATGCAGCCATTTCCTGGATACATCTGGATGAAAGTGGTAAGAAGGACATAAGGACCTATTTTGAAATTTGGGGATTCAGACTTGACTATTCTGGGCATGTACTCGTATGTCACTTCTTCCTTTCCCCTTAGAGCAACTCCAGGTCAGCCTGGTTGGCATATCTTCTAGGTGACAGCCCAGCCGAAAGGGGGCCTAGAAATTCAGACTTGATTCTGGATTGACATAGTCTGAGATCATAAGGACAATGACCACTTGAGTGTGTACATTGCTTGCTGAATCTCGCTACAGACACCCATGCAGGACAAAAGGGGGAACAGAATGGGTCCCCGTGCATTTTATAAAAATGCCCTTATTTCCCTTGCACCTACCCTTTTAAACAAAAGGTCTATGTTTGAGAAAGTGATACCTAGGAAAAAAAAGTGATGTTTTAGTAACTGGAATTTAGCTATAGTGATTTTGGAGGGGGAGCAGTAACTTAGGCATCCAGGTAGAAAACACCTTAGATCTCACGAAATACGTAGGGAGGGGCATTCATCATTAAGGATCTTGTGTTTCATAATTGCCTCTGGAGACTTCCTTATGAACAAAAAGGCTCTGGTGCAGCTCTCCCACACTTTTGCAAGCACCTTAAATGTAACTAATTGCAGGGTTTGCCTTCTTCCCAACCACATGGCTTTGACCATAATGTGATCACCATTCCTATTAACCTTACCAGAAGTCTATTAGAAACACAGGGGTATCCCTGGCTCCCGCACCTCCCAGGAAAAACACCAACAATGCCACCAGATGTCTTCCCAAGCCCCATTTCCATAGACATCACTCAGTCATCTGTGGGGAAGATGAATACCACCATCTGGTGGCATGGGCAAACAGGATAGATTGGACTGACTGCCCTCAGGCAGTCCTTCCAAATACAAGGATTAGACTCAATTATTCACACTAAATTGGGAAACCAAAGACCTACCAGCTGGCCAGGAGGCTATGCTGAAGGTGCTGTCAACCTGTGCAACGACTGATGTAGGTCCCACCTGGGGGACACCAATGCTTGCAAACAACACTTTCTTTCGAGGGACACCACATGTGCCCTGATGACTGAACTTGCGTGGAAGCCAGGAATTAACTTGTTAACCTAGCATCTTGCATCTGTGTGGCAGTCATAAGAGACCATCAGGTGTTTGAATAAACACCACTTATAGATCAGGTAGCGTACAGACAACTGTGGAGATTTAGCTAACACGAGGCTAGCCTTGCTCAGGGCAGCTTCCTGGACCCATAAGCGACTCCTTACTTACATGCAGTCTTTGAGTAGTTATCCCTGTGATGGTGGGCACCTGATTAGAAAAGTGATGCACCATTTGCTCCTGCCTTTAGCTGAAGAGATCAATGGCAGCACCTTGGCCCTTGAAGGCATTCAGGTCAGTGTCAACTCACTGACCAGGGTTAGTATGGACAACAGGTTTGCCTAGACTTCCTCTTTGTGGGCCAAAGTGGAGAGTGGGCAATACCTAATGTATGCTGTCATTCCTGAATTAATGACCTAGACCAAGTGGAAAGGTCAATATTTGAGAAAGCCACTTGGTTTTTTCTAAGATGGACCTTGATGGTTTATGGGGTTTGTCCAGCCTGTTGGGTCGAGGACCTTGGGGGGCAGGATTGAGGTTAACTCGGCAGGTTGGGCTCATTCTGCTCTTTGAAGTACTATGGATGAATTAATTAAATGCTGGGAGACAGATTGAACTAGTTTGGTCTAGCCTCTGTCAGTCAGATTAATCATGGAGTAGTATGCTCATGGGAAAATTTCCGGAAGTCAAGATGGCATAGAAATGAGGGGTGGAAGCTGTGGGTCTCTCACATTTCTTGAATTTATGGATGAATTGTGAGCTAAATGACGTATGAGCTATAAATGTGTTTGTTCTGGACTATCTTTTCAAGATATGTGTAGAGCCAACAGGCTTGGAAGACAGAGACAGGTCTCCCTCTGAACAAAAGTGCTGGTGTTCTTGCAACCTTGGTGGATAGAGATGGTGTCTACCTTGAGAGCAAAGGGCAGGCATACTAACTGCCCAGTATAAAAGATTCAAATCCTCTAAGCTCTTTATCTCTTTTTCTCTTCCTCTACTTAATACAATCCACTGAGTGTACAGAGGCCACTTTGCGCTGTGGGAACTGGGGTTCGGGAATTGCTGCAAAAAAAAATGTTAGTACTCTGGCTGCTGCAATTGCTGTAATAAACTGTCCTTTGTCTCTGACCCAGGAGCGTCCTGTCTTCTGTCAGCATCCATGAATCTGAGGTTGACTAACTTGGGAGCTTGCAAATAGGGTAGGATCTCAGACTCTCCCCAGTTCTTGATAAGATGTTCACACTTTTTAACAGTGAAGTCTTTATTAAAACCTATCCTAAGGCCAGCTGAGTGGTGTGTTTGTTAGGAGTTGGCTTGGGACACCAGCTCTGAGCAGCAGGGCCCCGGTTCGAATCCCACATGAGGGCCAGTAATGCTGCACCCTCTACAGCTAAGATGGTGAACAACAGCTCGACCTGGAGCTGGGCTGCTGTGAGTCGCCAGAGACAGTGTAGGCTGCAGTAGGGCAGGCCGGCAGCAGGTGTGTGCTTTCGTGAGCTGCCGTGAGCCACCATGAGCGGCAGTGAAACACGGTGAGCGGCGGTCCAATGGCTGGCGAGTGACTGCGTCACCCAGGAAGAGTGCAATGATAATACCAACATGGGCCAGTGAAGCGACGTCCTCCACAACTAGACTGAAGAACAAAAGGACAGCAACTTGTCTGTTCCCCTTCCCCAATTCCCCAATGCTGTTCCCCTCCCCCAATTCCCCAGTAAAATCTTTTAAAAAACAAACAAACGAACAAAACAAAAAATCTATTCTAGGGGGCCGGCCGAGTGGCTCAGTTGGTTAAGAGTTGGCTTGGAAGCACGAGCTCTGAGCAGCAGGACCACTGGTTTGGTTCCCACATGGGCCAGTGATGCTGCGCCCTCTACAGCTAAGATGGTGAACAACAGCTCAACCTGGAGTTGGGCTGCTGTGAGTGGCCAGCAACAGCGTAGGCTGCAGCCCCTGCTGCAGTGGGTTGCCATGAGCCGCCATGAGCAGCTGTCCAATGGCCAGCAACTGACTGCCTCAGCCAGGAAGAGCGCGATGATAATACCATCATGGGCCAGTGAAGTGACATCCTCCACAACTCGACTGATGAACAAAAGGACAGCAACCTGTCTGTTCCCCTTCCCCGATTTCCCAATGCTGTTCCTATCCCCCAATTCCCCAATAACAAAAATAATACAATTTAGCTATTAAAATGTTTATCCCAGCATCCTGTGGAATAACAATGAATGGATGAATGAATAAATGAATGAATGAATAACTTAATGTCTACTGTAGAGGAATAAATAAGGGACCTTCTATATGTCAAACATTATGCAGCTGGTTAAAAGAGTTTAAAAACATTTTTTTATGGTGAAGAGAAATGCTCCCATTATATTGAGAAACAGAGGGGAATGCCACAAAATTACACAGACACTATGAGCCCAATTATGTTAAAATAGGCATACAAAAGACTGAAAAGAAATATGCCAAATGTTAGCTATGGTTTACCTCTGGTTTGGAGGACTAGAGATGATTTTTTTTTTCCTTCTCCATATCTTTCCTTATTTTCTATAAAATGTTTGCTCACTACAATCAGGGAAAAAAAGCCCATTTCTCATTTGACTGCCATAGTCCCCAGCATATTCTCTGCCCACAGTCCTGGCCAAGCCGGCATGCTTTCTTTTGCTCAACAGACTTTCCCTGAGGGCCTGATGTGCACTCAGAGCTGGAGAAAGAAGAAACACAGAGAAACAAGAGCAGAGGCCCAGTCTTCAGCCTGCCTCTGCTCACAGACATTTGCATTCCAAGTCCTATGATTCATCATGGACTGAGATGTGTGACCAGGAAGCCTTCTGAGCAAACGAACAGGCTTTCCAAGAGGACAGGATCCAGCACTTAGCTGGAATGGCCCAGGGCAGAAAGCTGGAGGGTGGCAGGCTCTAGGGGGAGGGGGCTGGGGGAGGAGGAGTTCCGTGGTCTGTTTGGGGAGACTCAGGTGGGGTGACTGGTCTGGACTCTCCTCCTCCTCACTGCTGAGGTCAGGGAGTGCAGCTCTGGCACCAGTGCCTGTAGGCAGAGGGGCAGAAGGAAGGAACTCACCACCCCCACATATACCTCTAGGCAAGGGGAACAAAGCCAGCTCTTCAAAGACAGGAGCTCTGCCTCTGCCTCTGCCTCAGGTGACTTCAGGGCTGATTTCCACAGGGGTGAGAAAAAGAGAACACCCAGTGCCTTGGCCCCCATACCTTTGAACACAATTTGGTAAAATACGCACACCCTAAAATTGACCATGTTAACCATCTTTAACTACCCTGGCGGTAATCCTGAGTGTGGCTCGGGGTTAATTTTCACTGCCAGAATTATTTTTTATAATTATTTATTATATTATAATTTATGATTTTGTGTTTCAAACTTTATCATACCTGGGATGCCTACTAGACTGTTGTTTGGACAGATTTAAGTGAGTAATTCCTAAGAATTACAGGCCTACAATACAAAACAACAAATTTCCATGCAAAACAATGTACCGCTTTGGGTACAAAATTACTGACATAATCAGACCGCCAGGGAGGTTAAGAGTACATACAGTTCAGTGGCATTAAATAGTTATAGAAATTGTTTGGGTTTAGGGCTAAGCATATTCATATTGTGTGACCATCACCACCATCCATCTCCAGAACTTTTTGATTTTTCCCAGACTGAAACTCTGTCCCCATTAAACAATAATTCCCCATCTCCTCATCCCCTCAGCCCCTTGTTACCACTATTCTAATTCCTGTCTCTATGAATTTGATTGCTCTAGGTACCTCATATAAATGGAATCTTACATAAAGTGTTTGTCCTTTTGTGACTGGCTTATTTTCCTTAGAATAATGTCCTCAAAGTTCATCCAAGTTGTAGTGTGTGTCAGAATTTCACTCCCGTTTAAGCCTCAAGAATATTGTGTTACTGTAGGTATAGACTGCGTTTTGTTTATTGCATTTATTTGTGGTATCCCTGTTTTCAATTCTTTTGGCCATATACCTAAAAGTGGAATTGCTGCATCATGTTGTAGTTCTTTAATTTTTGGAGAAACTGCCAAACTATTTCCACATCACCTGCACCATTTTACATTCCCGCCAGCAATGCACAAAGGTTCCAGTTTTTCCACATCATCACCAATACTTGTTAAAGTTTTTTTTTTAATAATAGCCATCCAATGAGTGAGACGGTATCTCATTGTAGTTTTGATTTACACTTCTTCAATGATTAGTGATGTTAAGCATCTTTTCAAGTGCTATTGGTCATATATATATATATATATTTTTTTCTTTTAATTTATTTTAGAAATAGGTATTCAAGTCCTTTGTCAATTTTTTAATGGGTTGTTTTTTTGTCATTGGGTTTTCAGAGTTTTCTATGTATGCTGGATATTACCCCTTTATCAGGTATATGATTTGCAAATACCGGGGGTGCCAAAAAAATGTATACACATGACTTGTATTCATCTTTTGTTATCGGTATATATTATTACAATTTTAATATTTTTTTCCCTTTCTTAAAACATGTATACATTTTTTTGGCACCCTGTGTATTTTCTTGCATTCTGTGGGTTGTTTTTTTACTCTGTTGATAGTCTCCTTTGATGCGCAAAAGTTTTTTGTTTTTTGATGAAGTCCAACTTATCTATTTTTTCTTTCGTTGCTGGTGCTTGTGGTGTTATAGCTAAGTAATCACTGCCAAATCAGCATCATGAAGATTTTCCCGTACGTTTTCCTCTAAGAATTTTATAGTTTTAGCTTTTACATCAAGGTCTTTGATCTAGTCTGAGCCAATATTTGTATGGTGTAAGGTAAGGAAGAGTCCAACTTCATTCTTTTGCATGTGGATATCCAGTATTCCCAATGGTCAACAATGTGATCATTGTTAAAAAGTCTATCCTCTCCGCCATTGAATGGTCTTGGCACTGTTGTTGAAAACCATTTGACAATATATGTGAGGGCTTATTTCTGGCTTTCTATTCCATTCCATTGGTATATGTGTCTGTCTTTATGTCAGTACCATATACTGTTTTTATTACCATAGCTTTGTATTCAGTTTTGAAATCAGGAAGTATGAGTCTCTCAGCTTCTTTCTTTTTCAAGATTGTCTTGACTATTCAGGGTCCCTTGGGATTCTATATGAATTTTAGGATGGATTTTTCTATCTCTGCAAAAAATGTCATTGGGATTTTGATAGGGATTGCACTGAATCTGTAAATTGCTTAGGGTAGTATTGACATCTTAACAATATTAAGTTTTCCAATGTATGAACACAGGTTGTCTTTCCATTTATTTATATCTTACTTTAATTTCTTTTAGCAATGTTTTATAGTTTTCATTGTACAAGTGTTTTACTTCCTTGGTTAAGTTAATTCCAAAGTATTTTATTCTTTTTGATGCTATTGTAAGTAGAATTGTTTTCTTAATTTCCTTTTTGGATTGTTTATTGTTAGTGTATAAAAATGCAACTGATTTTTGTGTGTTGACTTTGTATCTTGCTGCTTTGCAGAATTCATTAGTTCTAATAATTTTTGAGTGTGGAATATTTGGAGTTTTCTACATGTAAGATTATGTCATCTACAAACAGATAATTTTGCTTCTTCCTTTCAAATTTGGGTACTTTTTATTTTTCTTGCCTAATTGCTCTGGTTAGAACTTCCAATACCATGTTGAACAGAAGTGGAACAAGTGGGCTTGAGTTTTTTACCATTGAGTATGTATGATATTAGCTGTGGGTTTTTCCTTCTGCTACTGATTTCTAGTTTCATTCCAATTGTGATAAAAAAAACATTTCCACTTTTTCAAAATTTTTTTAAAAAAGATTTTATTGGGGAATTGGGGGAGGGGAACAGCGCTGGGGAATCGGGGAAGGGGAACAGACAAGTTGCTGTCCTTTTGTTCTTCAGTCTAGTTGTGGAGGACGACGCTTCACTGGCCCATGTTGGTATTATCATTGCGCTCTTCCCGGGTGAGGCAGTCCCTCGCCGGCCATTGGATGGCTGCTCACGGCAGCTCACGAAAGCGCATGCCAGCTGCCGGCCAGCCCCACTGCAGCCCCACTGCAGCCTATGCTGTCACCAGCGACTCAAGGCAGCCCAGCTCCAGGTTGAGCTGTTGTTCACCATCTTAGCTATAGAGGGCGCAGTGTCACTGGTCCTCATGTGGGATCTGAACCGGAGCCCTGCTGCTCAGAGCTGGCGTCCCAAGCCAACCCCTAACCAACACGCCACTCGGCCGGCCCGTCCACCTTTTCAAATTTATTAAGACTTGTTTTGTGACTTAACATATGATTCAATCCTGGAGAATGCCTTTTTTCCTGCTGGGCACACTGTAGTTTGGCCGCACTCCTCCCTCATTGCCCCAGATTTTAGCAATAAGCCATGGGCTGGCAGGAATGCTGCCTGCAGAACTGAAGAACCCCTGGAGAGCTACAAACCCAGCCACCTCCCATCTTAGAGGTGAGAAAACTGAGGCTCAGAGGGGTCAGGGACTTCATCCAGAAGCACAGGGGCCCATGGGTCACATGCCCATACAATGAATGATCACAACTTCTCTCCTATGGCATCAGCAATGATCACACAGAAACAAAAACTTCCACCCAGTTTCATTCAACAAATGTTTGCTGAGCATCTATAAACTCCAGGCATGAGTTACACCTTCAAATGACTCCATCTCTGTAGGGCCTATCTACTCTAAGATGGGCCTGACCGTTTTGTTTCCAGGCAGTGAGAGGAGTGGATCATCAAATAGTTTCTGGTGCATTAGTGTCTATTTCATAAGTGCACCAAGTTATCTCCTAAGCTGGCCTCTGTTTTAGGCTGACTACATGCTCGTTTTAGAAGCCACAGGCACAAAAGTTTTGGAGACTGAAGTCCCAGGCACAAAAGCTCACGCTGTCTGCAGGGCTGGATTCCATTAAAAAGTAAGATGCAAAGAGGGCCGTTAGATGAGGTGAAAACCCTGAAGCTCAGAGAGGTGAAGGGAGTTAACACAGAGCTATGGCCAGGCAGCTCCATCGGGCCTTCTCACCCCAGGTGGCTGTCTAGGAGCACCTCAGCCCGGACATGGGGTTGTTCATGCAATTCAGCTGCTGGGACAGGGAAGACATGAGGCTGCCTTCTCTGACTGGGAACAGTAAGGGTGTACCTAGAGGACTCCACCCTCGCTTCCAATAGGACACTCAGCTCGGCTGCAGAGGTTTGAGCCTTCACAGATTGGATTTCTGCTGTGTGGTGCAAGAAACAGAGCCCACACAGGCACATCCCTGACAACTGCCAAGGGGGTTCCCTCACCCATCTACTCTCCTGGGACATAAAGCAGGGGAGGGGATATGGTCCCTCTTTACAGATGTGGAAACCAAGTTGCAGAGAGGTGAGTCACCTGCTATGTCAGTCAGGCAGTCAGGGCTTAGCCAGAGAAGCACAATCAGTCAGGGATAAAGCCCCAAATCCATAGATAGATAGGGTAGGCCACCAGGAAGGAAAAACAAGCTGGGACTCTCAGGCCCAGGCTGATGGCCTGTCCTGCATGTAAGTCTCTAATGCCACCTCATACCATGGACTGCCATTGACCTCTTTACTACTGGAAATAGAGTCATTAGTGCCTTCGAATCCAATCGAATTAGAGAAGAATTCCAGAAAACAGAAAACCAATGCAGAAAACTCATCCTTAAGATTCTATTCCTCCAGGACCACTTCTGCTAAGCAGAATCTGTTATCAGTCAGGGTCTAATCAGAGAAGCAGAAAGCAGGATATATATTATGGGATTTATTGCAAGGAATTGACTTAAATGATTATGGGGGCTAGGAGAGACAAGTCTGAACTCTGTAGGGCAGGCTGCCAGAAAGAGCAAACTGGAACTCTCAGGCACGGACTGAGGCTACTGTGCACAAGCAGAATCCCCTCTTTGTCTCAGAAGACTCAGCTCTGCTTGGAGGGCCCTTTGGCTGATTGAATCAGGCCGGGCGGGGGGGGGGGGGGGGGGAGAGGGGGCGAGGGAGGTGGAGAGGGGGAGTATCTAGGATAATCTCACTGGCTTAGTTAACTGGTTATAGACTTTAATGACATCTACAAAATACCTTCACAGCAACACCCAGATTAGTGTCTGATGGAATAACTGGAGGCTGCAGCCTAGCCCAGTTGGCACATCTGATGACCATCCCCCCTGCTCTCCAGTGATTCTGCAGCATCCTCAACCTCTCCCACTAGTGCACACACTTCCACGCTTACCCTCAAGTTGCTGACAGTTTAACTTCAACCTGCATAATCAGTGCCTGGGATTTTTAAAAATGGAGGTAAAATCCACATAATATAAAATTAACCATTTTGAAGTATACAATTCAGTGGCATTTAATACACTCACAATTTGTGTAACCATCACCTCTGTCGAGTCCCAAAACATTTTCATCACCTCAGAAGAAAACCTCCTACCTATTAAGCAGTCACTCCTCACTCCACCCTCACCGTCTGGATATTTAAAAACCAATCTGGGCAGCAACGTTATCAGGGAATCATTAAGGAGAACTTGGACATGTAAAGCCTGTCCCATCTGCTGATCGGCTGGGGGCAAAGGTGCCTTCCGTGGTGGGCAGGAGCTAACAGCCAGCTACTCCTTCACAATATCGGGGCTATAGTTGCGCTTGACAGCTTCGGCAAGCTCCCGTGCATACATCTCATATCTGCCTGTCATCTGAAAGCAAAACAGGTGCACGTTAGAGGTTCCTCATTTATAAACGCCCCTCATTTACTCACCACCACCCCTTTCCACTAGGGGGCAGCCACGGGACAGAAATGAGTCTGGAAGGCTGGTTGGCAGGACAATTTCAGACTGTAATACAGAGAAACAACCAGGGGGGACTTCTTGGCACTGATTCCAGGGCTGTGGTGAAGATCACGGATGCCCAGATCACTCACACAACCCGGCCCCTCCTGCTGGAAGACCTCTGTGATTTGTTCATCCAGAAGGTGTGGCCTGTCCTGAGGCAGGACAGAGGACTTTCCTGGGGTCCCGCAGAACCCAGAAGAGTAGCCTACAGCTCCGAGGGGAGTGACCAGCTCCAGGTCACGAGCCAGCAGTGGAATGGTAGGGATTTGCACCGTGGTCTCCTGGCTCTGGGTATGGTGGTCCACGCGGCACCTTGTCATGGACACAGACGGTGACTGGGGGGGGGGGAGGGGAAGGCCTGGAAAGCCCACTCAGGATGCTGACACCCCAGCATTCCCTTGCACCCTCCTTCCCAAAGCTTTAACAGGAGCTCATGCCCATCACCACAGCTTGGAAAGGCTTCTGTTTTCAACAAGTTACTAATGAGAAAACACTCTGTTTATTAGTTCCAACTTGTAATTTGCATGGATTCCTGCATTAATCTGGACTTCCCAGAAGAGGAGAGACAGGCCAGGAGACTTTCCCATGGGCAACGCCTTGTTTGTCTGATGAGGATCTGAGGCTCAGGGAAAGTTCCCAAGAACACACACTCAGGTACATGGGAAGCCCGGCCCAGAGCCCTCGTCTGGCTGGATCCGAAATCCTAGTTCCTCGCAGACATGCTGGGCAAAGTCATTCAGTTGTGACAATGTGACATTCATCTGCATGTATGATTTGCTTATAAGTGGGTGCTGAGTTGGTGGAATTATTGCCCGACACTAATATAGCAAACTCCGTTTGCATCCATGATGAAATGCCATATTCTATGGCCATGGCTGCCACCGCCCCATACCAGGAGGGCAGGCACCTACGCTCCTCTCATGACTCCCGGTGTTACAGGTGTTAGGTCTCAAATGCTGCTTGGAACATTTGAGTTAAGCCTCTTGTTTTACAAATGGGAGCATTAAGGCCCAGGAGCAGAAAAGGCTTGCTTAAGGTGAGCAAACTAGGAGGTGGCAGAGCCAGGCCTAGGTTCCATTTCTCGGCGTGACCCATTTCCCTCTACTGTCCAGGCCTAGACCGTGGGGCCTGGCCCCAGGCAGCCAGACACACACACACACACACATTAATCTTGTGATAAGTGCAAATGCCTGGAAAGGAAAAAAGGGTTAGAGAAGCCAATTCACTCTATTCTCCAGACAAATGAAATTGAGATTAATTTGTTTGAAGGCGCCCAGAATCTAAATCAGATGAGAGGAGAATTTATTGAGGCCTGCTGCCTGGGCGTCATTTCACCCAAGGTTCCTCCCCTGCACACCAGCACTGGCTGGAGCCTGCAGGGAGGCAGAGACGCAGCCCTCTGCTCAACTCGGAGCCTCACATGGACTGTCTCAGAAGGCGAACCCAGCAGTTGGGGTTCCAAGCCCTGAGAACAGGATTGGGGCCCAACCGGAGGAGCAGGGCAACAGCAGGGGACTCAGGGGCCCACCTTGAAGTTCCACATGTCATTCATCTGCCGGCAGAGGTTGAGGTTGAGCTCGGCAACCAGCAGCCCGTCCCGGTTTCGGGAGAGCCCCGGAGTGCGGCTACCATCAGGGGCTGCCACGTAGCTCGAGCCATAAAAGTAGCCGAAGTTCTGGTGAGCTTTAAAAGAGCAAAGGAGAACACCATGAGCGTTGCAGGCACACAGTGGACTCTGCGGGGAGGCAGGCACACCGAGGGACGCCCAGGGCAAATGGTTCGCACCACCCACCCAGAGTCTGCCAAATGCTGCAGCCCCAAGGACCCACTTCCCTCCTCAGGCCTGAAGGCCCAGACAATTGCTATCAAAGTCACCCTCACGCCCTCACCTCTACCTCTGGGAACGTTTCTTGCAGAGGTGTTGGTGCTTTGCTCCCAACATCAGTCCCCACAGCCCAAGGGAATTACATGGCTCCACAGGACTTTCTGTGTGACCTGCTTCCTGTGGTGGCCCCACACGTTGAGCTGTAGGCTCTGTCCTCACTTGCTTTGCCAGCTGTGTCACCTGTACCCTCACTCTACAGCTTGGTTCCCTCACCAGTAAAGTGGCACAGTGCAGGGCCAAGCAGGGGCTCAGGCATAGCAGGTGCCTCATTTCCCTGCCTCTTCCACACCTCTGTCTACAGGGAGCTAACTAGGATTAGAGACTCTGGAAGTCTTGGGCCTAAAGTGGCGGGGGGGGGGGATCTGGGACCCTTTCAGGAGGTGCTTTTCTAGAAAACAGACCCAGGGGATACCCTGAGCTAGTTCAGACCCTTCCTTGGTGAGGGAGGCATCCCTTCCCTCCCACATTCCTGGCCAGAGAGGTGGGACCAGGAGGGTTTCCTAGCAGAGGTGAGGTGGTACCTATCCTCAGATCAAAATAATCTGTGGCTTCCGGGATCCCAAAGCAATTGATGCCAGTGTTCTGGGGCAATTGTACAGCTGAGGATAGGGACAGACAAGGACAAGGGATAGGAGGAAGGGAGGTCTATAGGGTGCATGAAGCACCCCATCTTTCAGGGAGCTCATAAAGGCCTCCCCCACATTTTCTCCATCCATCTTCACACCAGTCCTGAGGGAGAGATGCAGTCCAGTGCAAGCCCATTGGACGCTTATCTGGGTAACGAGGTGGTCACAAGCCCAGGACTGCCTATCCATATTGTGGGCAAAGTCGGGCTCCTATGCTGTGGGTAAGAGTCTAGAGGAATCCACTCCTCGGACGTGCCAGGTGCGCAGACAAGGTCTGTGGGGCAGACCCGGCCCGGAGGCAGATGGAGAAGGGGACAGTGAGGCCCACCAAGAAAATTCATGGAACTTACCTTTCTTCCCATCTCCAGAGGTAAACTCATTCGGGAAGTATTCCTGTGAAAGAAAACCAAGGTGAGATACACCTATAGGTGGCACTACCGCTACGTTCATCCCAAAGTCAGGTTGAGGCAGAGTTAGTTAAGCAACAGTTAAACTGAGATGGGATGGCCGGTCCTCACTGGGCAATCAACAAGTACTTATTAAATGTCCCTGCTGAGTCCCCAGCACTGGGTGAAAAATGCCGGCCAGGCAGCCAGCGGGGAATTTGACAAGCAAGGTAAAGACCTGGATTTTGCCTTTGGGGAGATCATAATCTGCCGGGAGAAAAGAAAGGCATCGCAGAGAGGTTTGCAGGGCCGTGAAAGCGGCTGGGCTTTGCCTGCTGAGTAACAAAGCCCCAGCTTGGGGTCTGTGAAGGCAGTAAGGGGTTGTCTACACACTGTTTTCCATGTTTTCCCCAAAGACTAATGGAAACTGCACCTCAAGCTGTGATGGGGTTACACAGGCTAATTAGAACACGAACTTTCTTTAGGTTTCCAGAAATTAGACCAATTTAGTATAGAAACCTTGGTTGTCTCAGACTGATCAGATGCTCTGATTAGAGTTTGATATCTGATAAGAATGGGAAAGATTATTACGTATTAAATGCCTTGGTAGTCAGAATCGTTTAGTGCACGGGGTCAATGGGGCAAAATACGAAACCGGATACTTGGTGGTGATAGGGTGAGAGCCTTTCAAAAACGGTTTCAGCTGAAAACAAAAACAGACAAAAATAGAGGAGGGACATAATGATATCTTTAAAAGTAACAAAGCGAGGCAGTTTCCTCCCTTCTGGGACCCTAGGATTTGTGGCATGCACAAAGAGAGGGAACAGGAAGAGGTGTGACATGTGCCCCCTCCCAGGGCCAGCAGACCGCAGCTCCTTTGCCTGTGGCCTTCACTGGATTGAAGAGGCTGGGACCCCTCTGGCAGGCCGGCTTCACAGCAGCCTATCACTCTGTTCCCTCCTCAGTACACCCGGTTGACCAGCCGAGGGGCCTGGCCAGGCTCCAGGGACTTACCTCGCCCACACGATTGATGGCACAGGTGAAGCAGTGATTGGCAATGGCTGCGTTCCTGGCCTCGATTGGCCACATGGACTCGCTGTGAGAGAAGATCGAGAGGAAGCAGGTCACCGACTTCCCAGCCAGACTCGATGGGTGGCTGGCCCCGAGCAGCAGCCTGGCTGCCAGCCTTCCAGGCCTTTTGTGGGGATGGCCAGGGAGGCTCTTTGTGCCCGTGGGTGTCCCTTATCCTGCAAGCAGGCCAGCTTGTTCTCAGCTGGTCCCATGCTCAAGCCCAAGGAGCCTTTTCGAAGGGGCCCGCTGCAGGCAGAAGGAGCCCTGGATCAAATCTTTGCCCTGAGCCTCAGTTTCCTTTTCTGAAACTCCCTTGAAGGGAGATGAAGACTGATTATGGGAGATTAAGGGAGTATGACCATGCAGGTGAAGCTTCTAGGGAGGGCTGCATGTCAGGAGCTTCTTAACTGCTACTTCTCATTCCTTCCTTCCTCCTGGGTGGCTGAGGAACCTGCGTTCCAGGCCAGGCAGAGCCTTACCTGGAAAATGTCAGAAGGGAGTTGGGGGCCTGGAGGCCTGTGCATGGCCCTGTGAAGGTTCTGCCTGCCCCAACCCTACCCTGCTGTGTTGTCTTGTAAAGCAGTCTCCACAGGGGGAGGTTTCAGGCCAAGCCAACAGAGTAAATCTGAAGAAATTTAGGTAGTGGTGTGTGTGTGTGTGTGCGCGCGCGCGCGCGGGGTGGGTGGGGGGTTTTGATTCTGTAGCAAGAGTTACCTCTCTTGAGCTGGTCCCCATTTCCCAGTTTCTTCTTCTGAACCCCGAGTCTCTAAGCAGGGGCTCTGGTTCCCTTAGTGGCCCAGGAAGGAGGCAGCCTCCAGGCACAGCTGAGCTGCGGGCTTTCCTCAGTCCAGCACCCACACGGGGGAGGACGTGGTGGGAGACCTGGCCCCAACCAGAGACTCTGTCCTTCTCCAGCCCACCAACTAAAATGTGCCGTGGAATTCAGTGGGCCTTCTGGTCGCTAATTATCTCTCGTCTGAGGAACAACATCATTAAGATTCTGGATTGATAGGCATAATGCCCACTTAGAAACACTGAGTGACTAGGAGCAAAAAGCCCTGGAATCTTCCTTCCTGTCAGCATGCACCTGGTTTAAACCAGGGTGTAGGTGGAGGAGGTGGATGCTTGTCACAAGCCTAATTCTCTGGAGGATTCACGAGTCTGGAAAAAAAAAATCACAGGCTTGATTGAGGGGACTCATTTTGCTACTTTTTTCCCCCAGCTGCTAAGCCAAGCTGACAAAACTTTTAAGAAAGGATTTTTACAGAAACACACCCGTAAATGACATTTTCAAGAATTAAATAGACAGTTGCAAGGAGAGTGCCATAAAACATCTTCCTTGCAGTTCTCCAGGGAGGGTGTGCTGCGTAGGATTCAAACCCACAGCTGGCAATAAAATGTAGGTTCTCAAAACAAGCAAGGGAAAGAAGCCGGAGGTTCGTGAGAGCCTAGTGCGTGCGGGAATCATGGAGAGCCTGCTGGGGGTATGGGGTCATCTGCCACATTCCCAGTGCAGCTACATGAGCCCCTAAAAATGATCAGAGTGGGAGGACGAAATGCAACGAGGGGATGGGACAGCAGCTTTTTGATGAACGCACATATGTGGCTGAAATCTTCAACTCCACAGGCTGCATGGGAGTGTCAGGGTGACTCAGTTCATAAAAATGTATATCAACTCTATTGTGTGCTTAGAACTGTGAGACCCCAAAAGGAGTGAGGACACCCTGCCAAACCACAGCCAGTAGTGGTGGGGGGAGATGCCAGATGCGGGGAGGGATGGTTCCGGAAGCTGGGAGCCG
>NW_017731793.1:1314452-1356515 GCF_001890085.2 Hipposideros armiger
AAGGAAGCAGGGTCAGGGAGGTGGCCATCTGAGTCTGAGGCCACAGCTTTGCCTGTCCTGGCCCAAGAGCCAGCCCTGATACCAAGGGTGTTGGCTTCAGGTTCCTTTAGGGCCCTGTGGGGAGACGGAGCTTGCTAAATGCCTTACACATGGCTGGAAGAAGGGGGCTGCTCTAGGGTATGGCCCAGAGGTTCTTCCCAGGCCCTTTAGCTGGAGGACCAGTAACCACCCTACCTCACAGCTGCCAATGGATGCTATAGTAACCGAGTTGCCATGAGACCCTGGGGAGATTCTCTGAGGGGAGGTCCAAGATGTGATTTCCCCTTCTACCCAACAGCGTCCCTTCTGGACACAGACAGGACCCTCAGGTGCACAGACCTGACAGTGGACTTGGTACCTGCCGTGCAAATCAGAATGCTTCAGGGGATGTTACTCTTGAGAAGGGGGCACGGTGCTTAAAAGAAAAGGTAAAGTAGATTTCACATTCTGATATCAAGAAGAAATTCGACTGACATTTAGTCAAGAGCGAGGACAAGAGTGACAGTTGTGGGCCACCAGGGAACTCAAAGCCAACCACCAGAATTCCCCAGCTGCCCCCACAAAGGGACCAGGGATGCCCCTGCAGACCCCAGGGGTCTGCTGGGGCACTGGCAACCAGGACAACAGAGAGTACAAGCCAGCACCTCCCAATCCAGGCATCCTGCTTTGGAGGAAGTAAGTTGGGAAGAAAGATATTTGCACACAAATTCTTAGAGCTCTGGTCCTTGTTAATGATGCAAAACTGGAAATCACCCAAATGCTCAGCCGTTGGGGAAGAGAGAAGCAGCAGACATGCAGTCATCCTGGGTCATCTTAGCTCGGGTGTCATTATTAAATGAGGGGCCCCAGGGGTTTTGCCCAGGAGATCCAGGGCTGCCAGGGCCAGCCCCACTGACTTGATCGGAATAATTTTATCTGTTTCGGGATTAGGGTGACACTTGAACACGTGTTAGGTGTTTTAAGAAGAAGAAAACACTTTGCTGGTTAAAAACAAGTTTCAGATCCACTTGACTGGTCTGTTAAGGACCCTCCCAGCCCCTTCTCCCTCATTTGCTCCTCTTGTCCAGGTGTCTACCCTCCACGCCCAGGATGCCGCAGACATGAGGTTTAGGAACCCACAGTCCCCCCCATCCCTTCAGGAGCACAGCAGCTGTGACGGGGAGAGGAGCTAATGTTGACCACTCTGGGCACTTTAGAAGAGGAGCTTTTTTGAATCCTGACAACTATGGGGGTGAGTAGGGAGGATTATTATCATCTCAGGGTTTAGAATCATAGCAAAGGATAGTATTTCACAGCAGAAAAGCTCTTTAGGGGGAATGGTAATTGACATTTTGGGTACTTTTTTTCATGGAAAAGTTGGTTAAATATACAACACACAATCCCAGGGCTCAGAATTGTTAGATGTGCTGGTGGTCGCGCTTGACTGTTATGAAACCCGTCTCCAAGAACCCTCCCACATCCCGCCTACTGAGGGACCTGAGCACTCCGATGGTGGCTGAGGGGTTGAAGATGATCTCGGCCCCGTTGATGCTGTACATGAGCCAGTTGAGGGGGTGGTGCCGCCCGTAGCAAATGTTCACTGCGATCCTCCCAAACTGCGTCTGGAACACAGGATGGCCCAGGTTTCCCTCCATGTAGTAAGTGGACTGGAAAACAAAGGGTAGTACGCTGAAACCCTGAAGGCTTTCAGCTGTAAGGTTTCCCTGTCCTTAGACTTTCCTTTCCCTTTCCTTTTTCCCTTTCACTTAGAAAAAGTGAAATATTGCCAGTACTCCAAAAGTGACACTCTTAGGTGTGACTCTAAGTTTCAAATTTTCAATATGCTCCAAAACTAAAGAAAGAAACAAACAAAAACCCAGACACAATAGCTACAAACCAATGCAAGAGGAAATCACCATGGCTTAAGCATTTACTCACAATCTCTTTTGTGACAAGTCAAAAAAAAAAACAACCCAAAAAACCCCCCAAAAAACCCAAAGCCACTTCCCACAGTATTTTCAAGGATAAACGTTGGTTAGGTTTCAGTCATGGTACAACTTAAAGCCTGAGGTTTGGTCAGTGATAACATGAGCTGGTCAATGTCCTCACCAATCACATGTTCCTATTAAGAATGTCAGAGCTGAAGGGACCAGAAGCTCATTCAGAGCAACCTTTGCCTGCTGGGGGAGAACACTGGAGCCCGACTGGGCATGTGACTTGCCCAGCTCATGCCAATCTGAGACTAGAACTCACACCCTGAGAGTGCTCTTCTCCACAAAGTCCCTGGGCATCCTACCTGGGGCTAAGGATGTCCCTGCAGGGCACACAGGTGGGACACAGTCCGGCCGGCCCTCCCTCGCCATCTCCCAGCTCGGGCTGCTGGACCTGGGACATTTTCATGGATGACGCTGGCGATGGGTAGTGGGCAGGTCGGATCCCAAACAGATCTCCTCCCGGAGCATTTTGCCTCCTCCCATTAATTTCAAAATTTGCCAGAGTTGGACAGCAACCAGGATGTGCACATGTGGTGGACACTGGAGCAGACCCTGGGGCATTGGGACAAGCCCTTCAGTATCTTTAGGGAGCTAAAGATTAATCCCAGGGTAAACAGCTGAGGGGCACGTCTTCCTGTCCTCATGTCCAGCTGTTACTGAGAAACGCTGGGTTCTTCTTTCTCCCTAGGGAACTTCAGCTAGCTCTGCAGATCCTTTCTAGTCTACATGACCAGCCTGAGAGTGGCTGGCACCCCCACAATCAGGGTAGGCAATGAAGGACTGGGGACATCATTTCCTGAACAATTGCTTATTACTGATCAAGTTCAGATTTCATAACTTAGGTATTAGGTGGAATTCATTTCCCTCCTTCAAATGTCCACTCCCTCCATCCTACCCACCCACAAATTGGCATTAACCAATCAAAACAGCAACCCTGACTTATACCCTGATCACAAGCACGAAGCCCCACCTGACACACATGTGCACAGATGCCACTGTCACCCAACACATGAACGTGGCTGACTCAGATCCCACGTGAGCCCTGGACAAGTACCCCTGCTCCACAAACAAGGACTAGACTGTGATGGGTAAGGAGCTCAGAGCCTGAAAGGGGCTACAGAAATTATTTCACATTTGTGCATGATTTATTTTGGTTTAATTTATGTACTGCTTACTTAAAAGAAGAATTTCAGGAAGCCAAATCAGGTAATATTAAAAAAAATAATAATAACCCCTCTGTGTTAAAGGTGTTTGGAACTCTTCCGGGAATCACCCCCGAATCCCGTCTGTCTGTGAGATGTGGGGTAATGTGGAGAGACCCCTGGGAACTGCAGACACACTGTGTTCCAGTGTCGCATGATGTGACATGACCCAACATAGAACTTCCCTAACAGAAGGGCCCAGTGAGATCTATGCACAGGAAAGTGAGCGAGCCGGGTTGGTCATGTGAGGGACAGCCCACCTCGTTGAAATCACCCACTCTGGGGATGTGGTTTTTCCTGGTCTTTCCAAGGACTGCTCCAGAATTGGAGATCACCACAGCTGTGTTCCACAAAACGTCCCCGTGCTCTCCGTCTCGTTCCAGGATAGGGGATACCACCACCAGGTCATGCTTCTTCGCCAACTGAAAAAAATGATAAATATAGCAGAGTCCTACTTTCAAATCAACTGCCATAGGTTTGTTTTTTTTTTTACTGAAGAATTCAATGGTTCTTCTAAATAACTAGTTTTGGTTCAGAGCCATCACTTGTTGTTTGGAAGACTAAATGCCAGTGTTGTCCTGATGCCCAAGCTGCGCAAAATAAGAATAATCGTCCTGTGTGCTGTTGGTGGGAATGTAAAATGGTGCAACCCCTGTGGAGAAGCAGTATGGTGGTTTCTCAAAAAAATAAAAAATAGAACTATCATATGATCCAGCAATTCCACTTCTGGGTATATATACAAAAACATTGAAAGTGCTGTCTAGAAGAGATATTTGTACATCCATGTTCATAGCAGCATTATTCATAATAGTTAAAAGGTGGAAGCAACCCAAGTGTCCATCAATGAGTGAATGGATAAACTAATGTGGTGTATCCATACATATTATTCAGTTTTAAAAATGAAGGAAATTCCATGGATGTCTTCCTTGAGATAGATGAACCTTGAGGACATTATGCTAAGTGAAATAAGCAAGTCACAAAGGGACAAATACTATATGAGTCCAATTTATGTGAAGTGTCCAAAGTGGTCAAATTTGTAGAAACAGAAAGTAAAACCTTGGTTACCAGGTGGAGGGGAGTTGTTTAATGGGTATAGAGTTTCAAATTTACAAGAAAACTTCTGGAGATGTATTTCACAGCACGGTGAATGTACTTAATACTACTAAACTCTGCACTTAACCATGGTTAAGACGGTAAATTTTATGTAATTTATTATTTTTTACACAATAATAAAAGAAGAATAATCATACCTGTCATCTACGAGTATATCAAGGAAAAGAAAAAAAAGCTCTCTGACACTGAATTCCTTTTGTCTCAAATAACAGCATCAGGACCTGGTGACCATCAGGATGAGCAGACCCAGCCAGTCATTTGTCCTCAACTCTAACTAACCTGTCATTACCTTTGGCCTTAAATTCAGGAGACAGGGGAAAGCACAGAGGTGGAAGGTGCTGCTGTGATTTGTGTAAGGGCGGCCATGAGTCCCTGGGCACACAGGTGTTCCCAGCACCAGATCTCATTCACATTCTTCCTTTTCTCTTCCTCTGGCCCTGGTTCAGGTATGTCATCTGCAGTCACCTCCTAACCAATCCCCTTCCTCTTTTCTTCCATAGCACGGAATCAACAACCTGACAGATGGGAGATTTTTTTGTTGTTGTTTCCTATAGCTTGAGAACACTGATGTTTGGAATCACCACTCAGTATTGACAGAATCACTATGATGACACTTCTGCTCAGAAAACCCCTAAATATATATATATATATATAAAGTCTGAAATGGGATATGGAGAAATGACAGTTCTTTTGTTTGAGGTGAGAATAAGGATAAGTTATTGTTTGTAACCTCTTTAAATGTTAGGGTTTTCTTTTTTTGATAACAGCTTTATTAAGACATAATCCAGATAGTATAAAAATCATTCTTTTAAAGTGGTCTTTGGTACATTCACAGAGGTGTGCGATCATCACCACAATCTAATATCAGAACATTTTCACCACCCCAGATGAAAACCCTATACCCATTAGCTATCACTCACCCCCCACCCCCACCCACGCTTTCCCTGTCCAGCCCCTGGCAACCACTAATCTGCTTTCTGCCTCTATGCATTTGCCTATTCTGAACAATTCATATAAATGAGATCATACAACATGTATTATGAGGTTTTTAATAAAGAAAAATGAAGACCAATTTCTATGCTGATAAGATAGGCCATGTAGAGAAGCTTACATAACTCAGGCAAACCGTAAGTGGAGGAGCAGAGTTCTGGACAAGGAATTGACTTTGTGCCTCGTCCCTGAGCGCCAGCTCTGCCACTTGCCACTGCAGAATCTCTTATGGAGTCACCCCCAGGCCACCTTTTCCTGGCTGCAGCTCCCTTCCTGAAAAAGCCATTAAGAGCCCTTCTGGCTCTGAAACGCTATGATTTTAAGTGAAAGTACACTAAAAAAGGGCAGCAAATAGTCTTATCTAATCTTATCTGGCAAAACAAGCACCAAGCGGGTGCATTTTCCATGGTGAAGAGCCACACCCGGCAGCTGTGGCCTCGCTCTGTGACCTAAGCATGTCGGCAGCTGCTGCCAGAGAAGCAGTTAATGTCCTACCTTCTGACAGAATCTGGTGGTAGGGCCGTCTTCTGCTGACTCGGCAAATTCCGTCCAAGGAAGCTTCTCTCTTGTACAGAAAGCAAAGGGCATAGCTGTGAAGAGAAGAAAGGTCAGAATTATATCCAACACTCATGACCTGGCGACAGGGTCCCCACCAGAGCCCATAGCCACAAGTGCCTTGGGCTGGCTTCCAAGTCCCGTCCCTGGCTGTGGACACTGGGAAGATCCTAACCTTTCGGGCTTCATAGCAAAACAAGGGGCTAGGCCAAATGTCTTTCCTCCAGTCTTAGAAACAATTACAGCACAGACTTGAACAAATATTTTGCACACCCATGTTCACAGCAGCATTATTCGCAAGAGCTGAAAAATGAAATAACCCAAGTCCACTGATGGATGCAGGGATAAACAAAATGGGGTATATGCAAACAGTGGAATATTATTCAACCTTAAAAAGGCAGGACATTCTGACACAAGCTACAACATGGGTGAACCTTGAAGACATTATGCTACGTGAAATAAGACAGTCATAAAAGGATAAATGCTGTACAATTCCATTTATATGAGGTACCCAGAATAGGCAAACTCACAGAGACAGACAGAAAGTCTGGTTGCCAGGGACTGGGAGGAGGGGAGAATGGAGAGCTGTTGTTTACTAGGGACAGAGCTTCAGTGGGGAAAAAATGAAACAGTTCTGGAGATGGATGGTGGTGATGGTTGCACAACAATGTGAACATAATACCACAGAACTATACGTTTAAAAATAGCTAAAATAGGGGCTGGCCGGGTGGCGTAGTTGCTTAGAGTGCAAGCTCTGAGCAACAGGGTCACCAGTTTGATTCCCACATGGGCCAGTGAGCTGCGCCCAAGCTGAGCTGCTGCTGAGCTGCCAATGGGCAGCTGGATGGCTCAGCTGGTGAGAGCACATGCTCCTCACAACAAGGCTGCCGGTTCGACTCCCACATGGGATGGTGGGCTGCGCCCCTCCCCGCAACTAGATTGAAAATGGCGACTGGACTTGGAGCTAAGCTGCGGCCTCCACAACTAAGATTGAAGGATAACAACTTGACTTGGAGCTGATGGGTCCTGGAAAAATACAATGTTCCCCTTCCCCAATTCCCCAACACTGTTCCCTTCCCCAGTTCCCCAATAAAATCTTTAAAAAAACAAAACGCTAAAATAGTGTTATGTTGTGTCTATCTTACCATAATAAAAAATATATATATACACATTTTAAATTTTTCGAAAGGTACAGCCCCAAACTGTTCCTAACAAGCAGATCCCAAGCTGCTGGCCAATCTGCAGGTTGCTAAGAGCACAGTCAAGACTCCTCAGGGAGGGAAAAAAAGAAGTATCTGAGGGCCAGTGAGGATGGCGCTGGGATCCGCGGAGCGCCACCATAGGCATGCTCCTTCTCCAGGGACAGGGAAGCTTCTTCAGGAAAAAAAAATCCGCTCACTTAATGACCCCATAGGAAGTTTGGGAACCACTGGATGGGTTGAGCAGACCCCAAGGGTAAATATATCACAGTTATATGCAGCTTAATGATGGGGACACATACTGAGAAATGCGTCACTATGTGCTTGTCATGGTGCGAATACCACAAAGTGCACTTACACAAATCCAGATGGTACAGCACACTGCACACCTAGGCTGCATGGTACAGCCTATTGCTCCTAAGCTACAAACCTGTACAGCATGTTACTGTACAAAACAACACGAGATTAAATCAAGCACAAGAGAAAATGATGCATTTGGTGGTTACCAGAGGGTAAAGGAGGAGGAGGGTGGTAGAAGAGGGTAAAAGGGATCAAATCTATGGTGATGGCAGGAGAACTGACTCTGGGTGGTGAACACACAGTGTGATATACAGACGATGTATTACAGAATTGTACACGTGAAACCTATGTAGCTTTACTAACAATTGTCACCCCAATAAACTTTTTAATTTAAAAAAAAAGAGAGAAAATTATGCAGTGAAGAGATACAGTAAACAGATGTATGAGGCTCTTGCTGACCTAACACTGCATACTGTTGACAGCAAACTGTTTTTTAATGAGTAGTAAGAGTACACTCTGAAATACCAGTAAAAATATAGCATAGAAAATACATAAACCAGCCACATAGTTGTTTATTATCATTAAGTATTACGAGTATGTACTGTACATAATTGCAGTTATACTTTTATACAACAGGCAGCACAGTACGGTTTGTTTATACCAGCATCACCACAAACATGTGAGTAATGTGTTGTGCTACAATGTTACGATGGCTGTGATGTCACTAGACCATAGGAATTTTTCAGCTCCATTATAATCTTATAGGACCACCGTCATATACTCGGTCTGTCATTGACAGAAACGTCATTATGTGGGCACATGACTGTATTCCTATGATCTCTGACTAGATGCCACCAGGGGCTAATTCAATAGGCAATTTCATTAAACTCATTAATTTTTGTTTGCTTTTTTTTTTTTCAAAACAGTGTATATATATATATATATATATATATATATACACACACACACACACACACACACACACACACACACACACACACACACATATAGTAATTGTTCAAAGAACACTACACACACTAGGTTCAAAGGTTCAAAATGGCAGCTTCCTGTGTGGGAGAGAGAAGGGACTGTGATGGAGGTGGGCGCCAGGGGCCTCTGGCTGTGTGCGTTCCATCACTTTAAAGCCTCAGTCACACTCTTTAATATCTGCCAGTCTGATGGCATGAACTGGCATCTCACAGTGATTAAATGTGCATTTCCCTTGTCACTAGTGAGGAGGAACTCCTTGCCGGGTGGTCACTGGCCTTCTGGGTTCATCTGTTAGGCCATCTTTTTACCATCTTTTTAGTACCCTTTGCCCATTTCCTACTGAACTGTTGTTTCTTTTTGGAGTATTGAATTCTTTGGACCAATTCCGTATAATCTATATATTTTCCTCTTCCAAATAACCCAAGTCCATTTCTTTCAGGGGCATTAGCCTAATGGAAGTTTCCAGATGCTTGCCGGTGTTCTGGTCACCCTGAACTGAATAACCTGTGTGTGTGTGTGGGGGGTATGGGGGGGCGCAATATGAGAAGCTGTGTGACGTGACTAGAGTGCTTTAACTGCTTACGACCTGTCTGGGGGTAATAACTGTATCCAACCTTTCCCAAACACAGGCCATATACCCAGCACAGTGCCAGGCCTGATAATACGTGATACCCCTGCCAAGTAGGTGTGACTCTCCTCGCTTCACAGAGAAGGAAGAGAAGCATTAACCTCCCAATTCCTTCTAGTCTCAAGAAGCCTGGAACTAAGATGGCACTAGTGTGAAGAGGCCACCAGTGGCACCACCACCATCTTGGCTGCCAGGGGTGGTGGCCCAAGGAGGCACCTAAGTGAGCACCAGCCTCTGCCAGCAATAGCCCCAAGGGCCTTGGCACCAGGTTCAAGACTCCCCAGGCTCCTCTTCAGTAAAGAGGGATGAACTGTTTTAAGGAAGCCGACAAAAAAAGCTGTTGATAACAAAAGTGATCCTTAATGACCATTCATTCTCAGCTTTCAGAGCATTAGGAGAGACTCAAATGCCCCAAGAGAATAAAATCTCCCTTTCTGATTTCATTTCAGGTTGCTAAGCTCTCCAAATTTCTCTATTTCCATTTTAATGGCTTTCCACCCCTGTTTATACAACCACTGTAATGTAAACAACCTTTCAAAAGAAGGATGTGGGATGGAGGTTGGGGGAGGTTGGCTGCAAAGTCTCAACTAATTTCAAATTAGAAGGGAAGAGCGTTTCCCATTCATTGAACCAACACTCCCTAGATTTATTCCCTGTAAATTTATACTTGGCTTTGCTCTCAGGAGCTGCCAGCTTAGATGGGGGAGCTGAATTATAACCTGGTGTGGCTGCATGACACAATAGAGTGCTCAGTTCTGTGTAGGGGAGTCCCCAGGGCCCCTCAAAGGAGGAGGTGTTTGTGCTAGGCCTTGATGGGTGAGTGGGAGTGTTCCAGATCCAAAAAAGGGAAGAAGTTGGTTAAACCATCCAATAAATATTTTTTTTAGTGTCTGTCATGTACCAGGAATTGTTCAAGCCACTAAAAATAAAATGGGGATGGGGGACTGAATAAAGAACATATGATATATCCATACAATATTATTCAACCATAAAAAGGAATGAAATTCTGACACAGGCAACCACATGGATGGACCTTGAAAACATTATGTTAAGTGAAATAAGTCAGACACAAAAGGACAAATACTGTATGATTCCACTTATAGGAAGTACCTAGAGTAGTCAAATTCATAGAGAGAGAAAGTAGAATAGAGGCTATCAGGGGTGAGGAAGGAGGGGGTGTTATTGTTAAATGAGCACAGAGTTTTTGTTGGAGATGATGAAAAAGTTTTGTGTGTTGATAGTGGTGATAGTTATACAACTTTGTGAATGTATTCAATGCCACCGAATTGTACATTTACCAATGGTTAAAATGATAAATAATATGTTATGTATATTTTATCACAGTTCAATTTATTTTTAATGTTAAAAAAATAGGGGTGGGGATTAGGATGGGAAAAATAAATCAACATTCAGTCACTGGCCTCATGAAGCTTACAGCCTAATGGAAGAGGCAGAAAAATTAAAAGTGTCATACAAACAAGAATAGCAGTACACATGTATTAAAAACAAGAAATGTTTAAAGTGAGATGAACTTCTGGGTGCAGATGGCAGTCTGGACTGACAGCTTTTCTTTTTCCTGAAACCCCAGTAACATGACAGTAAAGGGATTTTTATGCAAAGGTAAAAACCCACAAGGACGGGACACTGAGAAAGGGACAACAGCGACAACACATGAGAGGCTGGACAGCCGAGGGATGCATATAGATATCTTAGAGGATTGAGAAAACTGAGTACCCCCAGCAGTGGAGGAGGCCAGGAAGCACCCCACTTTCCACCACAGACACCTCAAAAGTTCAGGAGTCAGAGGCACCATGTAGATCTGAAGATGGAGAAATAGGAAAGTGTGACAAACAAGAAGGATGGGTCCAAAGTCTGTTTAAGAAGCAGTTAGAAGCCCAGATCTCTCCTCCACTATAAGAAGCTGGGATGTGCCCCTCCCACCCCATTAGAAGGCTAGAGGTTCATTCTCCAGACAGTTAAACAGAGGGTCTCTGGCCTTGGGGAAACCAACACAGATAAAGGTGAGGACAGTATCCAAAACAGATGACTAAGTAAATATCAGCATACTAGACCCCTGTTCTCTTTCTCTTCTTGGCAAGAGATTAGAAGAATCTTCTCTGGCGAATCTTACCAGACTGAAAAGAATGGCCCAAAGATAGTTTCATGGGGGATTACGGAACAATTAGCTAAACCAGGTCATCCTATTATGAAGTTCAGTGGAGGAACCCCTCCAACAAACACATATTGCAATCAGCTTTTCAATCCCCAATTCTAAAAAAAAAAACACAAAAAAAACCCAAAACCCCAAAAGACTAACTGGAGTAAGAAGGGACCATGCAAAAAGAAAAATAAATTACTACTTACTATTTTCAGAGATAAGGGAAGATACTGCAACTACAAAATTAAAACAGGATGTAATTAAACAGGACCTTTCTGACCAAAAGAACTCTAATAAATTTAAAATATGAGAGCAGAAACAAAAGACAGAATAGAAAGCTGAGTGACTAAGTGGGTAAAATCTACCAGAAAAGTGAGAAAAAAAATACAGGGTTGAAAAATATGAGTAACTACATTTAAAAAATTAGCAATCTAGCCCAGTGTTCCAATATCTTAATAGTAGGATATCAGGAACAGGAGAGATTTAACCAAAAAAAAAAGGGGGGGGGAGAAAATCACTAATGAAACAAATAAGAAAATGTCCTAGATCTGAAGGACCCAAGATTTTAGACTAAAAGAACCCACTGAGTGCTTAGAATAATGGAATAAAATAGATACACACTATCTCACATCATTATGAAATTTCAAAGTATTGGAGAAAAAGAGAAGCTCCTACAACCTTCTAGAGAAAAATAAACAGGTCATAAACAATGGGGTCATAAATCAAAATTGCTTTAAACTAGTCAACAACTTCCGGAGCCAGAAGACAATGGAGCAAGGTGTTTAAACTTCTGAAGGAAAATTATTTCTTATCTAGAATTCTATACCCAACCAAACTATCAAGTAAGTTGTAGGAGGAACATATTTTCAGATATGCAAGGTCCCCAAAAGTTTACCTCCTACGTGTGCTTTCTCAGGGAACTATAGTTGACCCTTGAGCAACACAGGGGTTAGGAGAACCAACTCCTTGTGCAGTTGAAAATCTGTGTATAACTTTTGACTCCCCAAAGATTTAACTACTAATAGCCTATTGTTTTGTTTTGTTTTAGCTGAGCCATCCTGCTACCTGTTGGCAGCTCAGCGACTGCTCAGCTCCGGCCGGGACTCGAACCGGCTGTTGCTCAGAGCTCAAACTCTTGAGCGAGCTCTTAACCAACTGAGCCACTCGGCCGGCCCCACTAATAGCCTATTGTTGGCTGGAAGCCTTACTGATAACATAAACAGTCAATTAACACATATTTTGTAGGTTATATGCATCATATACTATCTTCTTACAATAAAGTAAGCTAGAGAAAAGAAAATGTTATTAAGAAAATCAAAAGGAAGAGAAAATACATTTACAGTAGTATGCTGTATTTATTCAACCAATAAGTTTACATTGTCTGTTTACAAGATGAAAAAAAAATCCATGTAAGCGAACCCACACAGTTCAAACCCATGTTAATCAAGGGTCAACTGTGCTCAACCAAAATGAGAAAAAGAGGAAGGTGTGGGGTGGGAGATCACAAGAGCAAGGCAAAGGGGTTCCCTAGGATGACAGTGATGGAAAATCCCAAGATGACAGCTGTGCAGCCAGCAGAGGAGGCAACCAATTCAGACAAAAGGCAGCCAGGAGGCTGTGGGACACATTCCTTCAAGGAGATGAAACCAACAGACCACTTCATGTGCCTAAACCTCTTAATGGGATTTAGGAAACTGGCAGGAATTTGGGAGTAGAATTTGTGGTAAGTATGTTAAAACAAAACAAACTCCAGGGAAAACAGAAAGCTGTTCAGGGAAAGAAAACAAGGTTTACAAAATGGTTTGGCAGAGGATGGACAAAGGATAGACTAGGAAGGATCCACGTGTGTCAAGGGGACAGAAAGAGGGAAAAGACCAACTCAGTCTTCTTCCATAGTGGGAAATCAATAGATGATTTAAAACTGAAAAATGAGGAAGCAGCAACACAAACAAAAGTAAATTCCAAAGGAACCAGCTAAGAGTTGAAAGTTAGCTACCTCTAAGGAAAAGGATAGTCATTTTTTTGGTAACAGACCTTGTAGACCCATTTGACTCTAAACCATGAATATGTATGACTTTGAGAAAAATAAAAATGAACTAAAGAAAAGGTATGTGGTACCAGGGTATAGCACAGGGACACAACTTTGGGTAGAGAGGTGGGCTCTGAGCAGAGAGATGAAGGTTGAGCAGGGTTAACTAGGCAAGAGGAGGGAACAGCTGATGCAATGACTGGGAGGAGGGAGAGGGTACCTTAGGGGACTGAAAGATCAGGGAGGTCAGGGCAGAGCCAAGCAGAGAGGCGGCTACAGAGGTGGGGGGGAAGGAACAGACTATGCAGTGCAGAGTTGCGTTTTGAAAAGATCTTTCCTAGAAGGTGTGGATAGCCAGTTAGAAGGCACCAGAGTAGAGGGCCCCAGGACACCAGCTAGAGACAAGTACAGAAGTCAGTGTGAGAGCTGATGGTGCCCTGGACCAGGGCAGTGGTAAGGAGGAGGGGAGGAAGAAGTGAAAGGATTCGGAATGATGTGGGAGGAGGAATTGATAGGACCAGATGACAGACTGGGGCGTGTGAGAGGGAGGGAGCCTGGGGTTTCTGGGTTTCTGCTATTGTTGACAAAGAACCTCTGTATGGGTGAAAAAAGAAAGGAGATTTTTATTTTTTTAAATTGGGTAGCAGACACTCTTGGCAACATGACGATAACACACTACTGTCTGAGGGTGGCAGAGAAAGCACCCCAAGAGAGACTTACTCCACGCTTCCTGGAAACAGATGATGTTGACTCCACACATTGCCGCCACCTCTACAATGGCCTCTATGCGTCTGTGAAGGGCAGAGACCTGGCAATTTAAAAATCGAGGATCAGAACTCATTAGTGCTATTGGTTGAGATCATTTTTAGATCTCATCCCAAAGAATGTAGAACAGCCCCTCACCCAGCCAGCTGCTAGAAGATGAGCTGGGTGGGGAGGTTCTGATATGTCATACTGTCATCAGATCCAAAATCTGCAATAAAAAAGGCTCTGGAGTCCCCCACACACTTGACACTACCTTTCTGAGGTTTGGTTTCCTTGCCTGGAGAATAGGGAGAACACTGCCTACCTCGCTAAGGAGAGTCACGAGGCTGTGTGCTGCTTACTCCAAGAGTGGCCAACACCCAGTGGACCCACTGAACACCAGGACCATCCGCTGGGTTAGCTGTTTCCTCGCCCCAGGACACAGTCCCCTTTCCACCATCCTGCATTCAAGGCTTTGGGGATGCCTTGTCTTGTCACTTCTATTTTCCTATGTGTATCTTATCACCCAATGACTCGCCTTTCCCAGCTATGCTCCTGGCCAACAACGTGCTTTCTTCCCCGACCCAATCCTTCCTGGAAGTGTTATCCATGTCATGTGTCATCCACAGAGGGGAGACTCTCCCAGGAGTACTGAGGTACCTCTGTGCTCCCCAGCCCACGTGTGCCCCTACGGTAATGCTGTTCCCATTGTGCTGTCAGGTTTCTCCACTGTTACGCCCGTGACCCCACGAGCTCCTTGGGGGCAAGAGGAAAGTGTCCTCGTCTTCTCTGTGTCCTCAGCACAACAGCTGGCTCCCAGGAGACATTCAGAAGTGTTTGTTCGAAGACAGATCAGAGGAACCAGGCTGGAAATCCGGAGAGTACACTCTTTACAATGCTCTGTCTCTCCCCTGCAAGACTGCGCACATGGAGGTTTGCTGGGGGCTGACAGCATGCAAAGCGTGCTTCTAGGAGCTGTGGGGGTAAGAACAGCACCCCTGCCCTTGATTACCTGATAATCTGGGATGGTTGAGGAGACATGTTCACAGTCCACTAATTCAGAGACAGAAAGTGAACTGAGAACCAGAAATCTTGTAATCCAACAAAAGCAAAGGAAGGAGGACCAACGTGAAAGACAATGCAGGATCCGACCTGGAATCCAACTGACCTTAGGTTTCTCAAGGGTCCCTAAGAATTCTCAAGCACGCTGTGTCTGGAGGACACCTCGGCAGAGAAAGCCTGGGAAATTTGAGCAGCTGGAGGAAAGCTGTGAAGAAGTGTATACAACACACTGCCAGTGTCTGTGACAACATGTTTCTTTAGGGAAATACAAGATGCTGTCACATTGACATTAACTGTAAGGTCATAAGTGAATGCCTATCATATGCCCGCAACCCTGCAGGCACCATCAGCTGGCAGACATCTGGGGATAGTGAGTCCCACCCTGAGAAACATGGCAAAGAAACACATGGACAAACGGACAGGTCCTGGCTGGTGTGTGCTGGCAGGTGGCCTTTTGGCAGGAGATTGAGAGGCAGAGTTCCGTGGGAGTGTGAGCCAGCCAAAAGGGCACCGTCCCAACTGGTACATGGAACAATGGATCAATCACAGGAGAGGAAGTGGAAGGGAAGGTGGGAAGAACAGTGAGGAGTGAGAGGAAGGCATTGAAAAGGGAGGAGCCGGAAGAGAAAGACGAGCCAGAGAAAGACACAGGCTGGAGGGAAGGGGGCGGCCAGGGCAGAAGAGTCTGGGCGACCATGTGACTACTCACTGTGCCTGCCGGCCCATGGCAAGTGGCCAGCAAGGGGCTGTGGATGTGTTCAAAACACAGAGCAGGCCATGGCCCATTTACGAGTATGTATTTATGGTCAAAAGAGGCCGCACCTGTTTCGCCACAGGGGCATCCACAGGCAGGGGCGTTCTGTTCTGAACAAGCCCGACACGCACGGTCCGAGGTCGCCTCAGCTGCTCCTCTGCTGCCTCGAAGGCGTGACCCTGCAGCTCAAAGTCCCCTTCAGAGGCCAATTCAAAAGCTCTGCTGGGCAGGTCGAGCTTCCTACATGGGCAGGAAAGAAGAGGGGAGATGATTTGCATGAGGTGTGCTGAATTTAAAATTCCCCCTACCCCACAATCATTCATCAGGAAGAGAAGAGGTGGTGCGTCCTGACAGAAGGCAGACAGAGCAGTCCAGCGCCAGAGCACGCACGTGTGGGGAGTTGGAGTGGGGCCTGGCGGAGAGGGAGGGCCTGGCTGGCAGGGAACAGACACCACACGGCGTGTGGACTTCACTTGACAGTCGCTGGGAAGACTTCAGCAGGGAGACGGCAGTGGTCAGGCCAGGCCAAGGGAGAAAGGAGGGTGCGGGGTGTGGGCGGCAAGGAAACTCATAAAGAGTTGATGTTTCAGAGATGCTTAACGTCAGAGTGGGATTCAAGTCTCAGCAGTCAGCGCAGAAGTGAGGGAATGGATCCCCCAAAATGTCTGTGGACTAGAATCAGAGGGCTCTGCTGAGTCTGGGGGGATGGGGCAGGCTGTGGTAAGACAGAGGGGAACCAGGCTCAGGAGACCACTGGGTGGAGATGCCAGGACTGACAGTATTACCAAGGGCCACACCACCAAGGGTTACGCTCTCTGGAGGGGATCTGCTGCTACTCCTGCCAGGGGATCGGCAGGGGTGGGGGTTGGGGGTGGCAGCGGTGCCTTGCCCGGTGCTGGGTGGACGTACAAATGTCCAGACCAAAGGCCCACGCACTCATCCCGGTTTGTGGTTTATTAACAAAGGCAAGTGGATTATTTATAAAACCTCCCACTGAAGTGACCGTTGGCCAAATGGCAAATAACCTCCTGATGCCCGCTGCCTGCCCGGCACTGAGGTGAAACCCACAAGGCAAGGCACGGGGCTTGGCCCCTGGCCAAGAAAGCCTTACCATCTAGGGATGAGATAGTTATGAAATACCTAGAGAACACATCAAAAAATAACCTGACAACCATTATCTAATAATAATATTTCCCTCCCACTTTAAGTCATTTTCTTAAAGATGTTTCTTTCAAAATCACAGCCCTGTCAGTCCAAGCCCCGTCACCGCCCCCTGCCAGGCGGTTTTCATGTGATGGCCTTGACAGCTCCGAGTTGGGTTCCGCCCCTGACAATCAGCCTGCTTTTCAACTCATCAGAGTTCTGTTTGCTTCAGCAGGTTAGAAATAACAGCAGTGCCCACACCACGCCTCCCTTTGCCGTGACTGCTTCAGAGACAGTCTTCCTGCCCCCATGTGGAGGGACCCCCATCCTGGCAGCCCTCAGCCCCAGGAAAAGTCACCATGGTGGACAGGAGAAGGAGAAGGGCGTGTCTGTTTCCTCTTAGGTCTGTGGGCTGGGGAGCTGGACCGCCCTTTGGGAGAGGTCCTGGCAGCCCCGTCCTCAGCCTGTGGTCTCACCCAGGAAGATATCAAGTGGATGAGGTCTTGTCTTGGATTTGCAAGCCCAGCTGTAACCATCATCTGGATGATATCCTTCAGCCTCTGGTCATCTCTCCCCACCCACCACCCACAGCTGTCTGCTCTCCCCATCTAGCCACCACCATCAGCCTCATTATTCCACGATGCACAACCTTCCTGCCTCCTCACCATCTTTTTTGAGTGCTGCCTCTATCCCTCTACCCACCCCAGCTCCCCACAGACGCTCTTTCTCCCAGGCCCGAGGCGATACAGGCCAGGCCTCTCCACGTTCAAGGCTCTACCTCCTCCACATCCCCTACTGTAAGGTTTCCCCATCCTGCTGTTATCCAGGGGGTCCATTGCCAAGTCTTGGAGGATCCAATCAACCCTTGAGCCCCATTCCATAAACGTGCTGGGCCCACCAAAGGCTTGGCTTGGGGATGTGGTGGGGTACAGATCAGCTGTGGTCCAGGAAGGTCAGAGACAGCAAACGAGCCGCAACCTCACACAGCAGGTGGAAGACCCATGCTGCCCAGAACCCTCCGACTAAGGCCCCCACCCCTCGTGGCCTCACCTCTGTCTTCAAGGAGGAAAACCCAGCACCTCCTGTCCTGGCCCCAACACACCCTCCCGGCCCTTCCCCAGGGCCCCTGCCTCTCCACCCAGGGTCAAGGCAGGACTCACCTCAGGGAAACCACCTCCTGCCTCCTCGGCAACCTCTCGCTTCTACAACGTCATCTTTCCCTCTCTAATGGCTCTTTACCATCAGTGTTTTAAATAATTAAACTAGAGCTTTGTTACAAAAGAAACACATGTTCATGGGGGGGAAAAAATCAAACAGTGGAAAAAGGTAATGAGTTCCCCTCTCCATTTCCACCCCTTAGCCCCAGTCCTAAAATTCAGAGATGACTCCTCTTAGCAATGTTTTATGTATCTTTCCAATAGTTTTCTATATGTGTGTTACAAATATAATAGCATCAGTCTGTATAGCCTGCTCTCCCATTTGCTTTTTCACTTAACAATACACGTGAGTTGGACATTCCTCTCTGTCCCCTACCATCCTACCATACTCACCACTAAAGGTGATTGAGTCTCTCCCATTAAAAAATAGGAAGAAAAAAAAAAACAAACAGAAGGGAGAGCTCACTCTACACAGGTTCCCCTTGTTACCTCAATGCTCTGTCTCTCCTCCCCTCCTCTCCACAGGAAGCTTCCCCACAATCCTTACCTACCACACCTCCCTCAGCCCCCTGTTCCCGCTCAACACTTCCCACCTTGGGCCACCAGCCTTCTGGTTGTTACAGCTGCAGAATCCCTGCTGTCTTCATCCTACTAGACCTCCTTATGCCACCTGACACTCTGTCCCTGTCTGGCTCAGTGTCCCTGATAACCACCCCAGGGTCTCCCACCACTGTCCTCTCACCTCTAGAGTCTCCCACAAAGTCTCTGCTTCCTCTGACCCCTTTAACATTGGGTTCTCTAGAACCCCACTCTGCACCCTCTCCTCCTCCATCTGGAATGACCATCTCTAGGACAACCCCAACCCCTGCCTCCTCCCTGAGGCCCGTCTTCCTCATGGTCCCTGTAGTTGGTCGAGCTATGGCCCCCCTAAAAGGTATGTCCATGTCTTAATACTCAAAACCTGTGAATGGGACCTTATTTGGAGGAAGTTTCTTTGCATTGTAATTAAGGATCTTAAGATAAGACTATCCTGGATTATCTGGGTGAGCCCTAAATTCAGTGATAAGTGTTCTTGTAAGTGATGCCCAGAGGATGTGAAGAGAGGCAGAGATTGGAGTGATGCTGCCATAAGCCAAGGAATGCCAGGCACCACCAGAAGCTAGAAAAGGCAGGGAAGGATTCTCCCCCAGATCCTCTGGGGGAGCGTGGCTCTGCGACACCCTGATTTTGTGCTTTTGGTCTTCAGAACTATGAGAACAAGTTGAAGCCACCAGTTTGTGATAATTTGTTACAGCAGCCCTAGGAAGCTCAACAATTCAATTCACCAGCCTTTTCCCAAGCTGCTCCTCATCAGATGAGTCCACCAGCCACCTGATGGTCCAAGCAGACCTATCCTTGCCTCCTCCACCGTACCTGCTATCCACACTGTTCCCTGACCTCCCTGAGACCTCTGGTGCCATTCCCCTTCTCCACCCCCTTAGGCCTCCTCATCTTTCACCTGCCCTTTTCAAATTCTTGGAAGGCTCCCACCACCATCAGGACAAGTCCCACTGCTTCAGAATGACATATAGAACCCCCAGGCCTCATCCCGGCTGCTGCTACCTCCTCTCTTGGGTGACCCCCACAGCACGCTACACCCACAATCTCCGAATGGACATGTCCCCTGGTGTCTGGGCCTTGGCCTGGAGTACCTCAGCCCTCTCTGTCTCCAAACCGACTCCTCCATCTCCTTCTGGATGCATCTCAAGCATGGCGCCTCTGGGAAGCCTTTAAGACCTGTCCTAACCCTATACGTGTGGACTGTCCAGCTCTCCCTGCATCTTTCTCTCACAACATAGAACAACCCTTAAAAGAAAGCCCCTTGAGGGCTGGAACCATGGCTTACTCATCCTTGTATCCCTAGTGCCTAAGACAAAAATAAATGCTCAATAAATGTTTGTTGAATGGATAAATGCTTCTTGGTTCTGGCTGTCTTGAAATTGAGAGTTGATGTTCTTTGGGGATTTCATCTGTCTGGCACAGGCAAAGGCCGATTTAGCTCATCATTTAGCAAACATTTACTAAGCATCCTCTTTGTGTTGGGCAGCATGTCATTGGGAGAGAAGGTGGTCTTGTGTGGAGCACAGGAGTCCAGAGAAGGGGCTGAGGATTCAGGCTCCACCAGACCTTCATACAGGCAGCCATGTTCGAGTCAGGCTATGAGGCGTGAACAGGAGTTTAAGTGGGAGAAGAGTTTTTAAATGATTAATTTCCTATTTTAGTTTGCAATCTTGTTCATAGCCCAATCCCACCCAATCGCAAAAACTGAGCAAGTACAAAGGTTGATGCTCTGCAGGTAAAGCTTGGAAGGGCTCAGTGATGAGTGGAACAGACCAAGAAACGGAAATAGGATACAGAGAGGAAAAGGAGAGCCACTCACTCAGTTATGGTGAGCCGAGCCCCAGGATGAGGCCTGGCAGTCATTAGTCAACGGATTTTGGCTCCCGTTTTACCACCCATTACAATCCCTCCCCGCTCTAGAGCAACCCAGATGCTCATGCAAAGTCTTTCTTGCAAGGTGTCCTTACCCTGATTTCTAGGATGTGCCCCAGCCAATCACCTATGTAGGAAACATTTCTTTTGTCCTGCTTTGCGTTTCCCTGACTCCCATGAGTTCTCTCCATCTTTTTTCCAGGAGAACATGCCCACCTCACCCTTAAAACAAACCTTCTCATCCCTAGAACTGTAGCCTGAGATACTTCTTGCTTTAAGACACCTTCCTGACACCTTTTTGGGGAGCCTCAACTCTAAGGGGCTTCCCCTATGATGAGCCTTGACAGGTTCAGTGGAAAGCAGTAAGCCGGCAAAAGCACACTGGAGGGGCCTTGAAGGTCATCCAGTCCCAGTATTCCCCTTTGGGCATGAAGAACCCCTTTTAACCAAATTCTGTACCACTCCCACCCCCAAAGGCAGTTGTTCTACCTTTATCATCCACAAATGTGAAAACACCTTTGCTTTGGAGGTCTGACCTCCTTACAGTAACTAACTCCAGAGCAGCTGGAGGCTGGGAACTACTGATCCAATCAACACCCTCAAGTTTCTGGTGAGTTGACCAGGTTCTTGCCTCAAGGTCACTGCCAAGGTCAGATAGCCTGCCACTTGGCAAGCAGTCGAAGAACATTTAGTCAGGAACTTAATGGGGTCAGAGTTTGGATTTCATTCTAAGAGCCATAAAGATCCCTTACAGACCGTTAAGCAAAGGAGCAACAGAATATGATTTACATCTGGTTGCTTTGAGAAAAGTGAACTGAAGAGAAACCAGAGTAGAAGAAGTGTCTTCCAGCTTTGTATACCCAGTGTCCAGCAGGGCACTGTCCTCAGAAAGCCCTCATGATGCACAGGACTGGCTGGGAGTGGGAAAACATTTGCACTGAGTGTGGTAACTAACTTCTATGGCTTGCCAAGCGGGAAAGGTGCCTTGGCGGATCAGATTCAGAAGGCCTTTACCTCCAAGGGTCCGCCAGACGCTGGGTCACTACAGGGAAGAGGGGCTAGGACTGGACAATCTGTTGACCTGGAGGGGCCTCTGGCTGGAGGCACTGACCAAGACAGACACCCAGAGTACAGGCCTGGATGGGGGAGAGTGCTGGTCACTGGAAGAAGGTAAGGAGAGTTAGGTGGCCACAAAGAAAGCCTCAGGGAGTAAAATACTGGTCCTTTCCCTTCCGGTTCCAGGCAACTGGGCTTGTAAAAGTTGTGCAACCCCTGAGCGCCTCAGAGCCATCACATTTAGACTTCCTACGTCTCTGCTCAGCCACTTCAGGACTTCATCATCGCCCCCTCAGAGCCTTTCAGATCCTGAAGCACTCTCCCCGGTCCCTCAGACCCCTACTCGCTGGCCCCAAGGTACCCCCAACCCCAGCCCCTGGGCCGCAGACCTGGTCTCCTTGCCATAGAGAATGCGTTTCACCTCCCGCAAGTCTGCGGGCTGCAGGTTATTCTCCAAGCATTGCTCCAGCGACTCCCATTCAGGCCCGGCCATGGTTGGTTGGAGTCCGCAAGCGTCGATGTCCAGACCCAAACTGCCTGCCCTTTACCCCCAGGGGGAGGAGAAGGAAGAGGGGAGGGCCGGCAGGCGCAGCGCCCTCCCCCTACTCGCCCAGACTTCCGCCCCTGGTGGGCTCACGTGAGGACAGGCCCCCTCCCCGTGCCCCTGCCGCGCGCGGATGGTCCGCGCTCCAGGGCTTCGCGGGTGGCCCTGCTCCCGCCCTCGCCCCTTGCCCAGCGCGCCTGCTCCGGCACCGGGCAGCTCCGAGCCCTTGAGCCTCAGCAGCTCGCGGCGGGCCGGGGCTGTGCCCTTCTGTCGCCCAGCTGCGGGTTTCCAGGGCCGTTCTCTTGCCTTCTCGTTCTCGCTCGCCTTCAGGTTTCACTTCCCACCTGCCCGGAAGCGTCGGGCCGGGACCTAGAACCTGGAGAGGCGGGGAGGGAGGCTGCGGCGGTGCGGGTCTGCGGTCAAGGGCTGGCCCGCCGGGGCGCCGCTTCCGCCCTCTCGCACCCTGGCGGGACCGTTCCCGCGACAACCCGTGGGCAGGGCCTCTCCCCGCCGCGACTCCGGTCTCCGGTCCGCAAAGTGTGGGGGGCAGCAAGCCGGCTGGCCCACCGCTCGGGACTGAGGAGGAAGGTACGGGACGAGTTTCAGGGTCCCGAGGGCAGGAGGCTGCCCCGCCTTCTTCCAGTGCCCTTTACTGCTGAGAAGTTATAACTCCCGAGGGGCCAGGCTATGCGTTCTGGCCGCTGCCTGGCAGCGCCCCCACCCCTGGCTTGGCATTGGGGCTCTGGCCCCACCGACATCGCTTGAGCGAAAGGTGAAGTGATCTCACGCGCTTTTGGGAAGTTAATTTTGCAACATTCTGGATCCCTACACAGCGGCTCACCCTTTGGGCCCTTTGGCCTTTTTAGCTCTGCCATCTGCAGTGGCTGGGCCCACACGGGCACTTTCCTGGCAGAGGGGCGCTTGAGACTGTCGCTGAGATGATAGGAGTGAGACCCCTCTTGCAGTTCCCTTCCATCAGAGGGTGCTATCCACTCAGGAGCCAAAGAAGGCCCTCTTTTCAGCCCATTTGAAAATTAGGACAGTAATGTCGGAGAGTGGGCCCTTCTCTGTGCAAAGTCCAGGTCCTTGGCAACTTGAGCAAAGAATTGAACGAGATGCGGGAGTAAAGTACTGAAAAAGTAGTTTATTTGAAGACATAGTACATTTCAAAGAGTTTGGAGGGGGCCATGCGCAAAGGTGAGGCTCAAAAAAGGGAGGAAGCAATCAAAAAGGGGGAAGGCGTGGAAAAAGGGGACTTCCCAGGACTTGGAGTTTTTATCCCCTTACTCTACAATGGGCTGGTCCCCTGTGGGCGTGGGACCACTTGATTGGCACCCTTAATTGACAAGAGGTACTGCACAGGTGCGAGTGACTGGTCTGATCTAGTTGGGTATTTTGCACCATTTGTTTCAGGGGTAGATAGTTACAATGAAAAGAAGTTTTGGGTGGAGAGGGGAGGTCTCCTAGGTGGTCACACTCTGTGGGACGTGCAGGAATGCAGAGACCCAATGCCTGCCTCTAACTGCCTGCCTTGTTTTCCCCTGAGAGACGTGATCCCCGTAAAATCTCTATGGGAAGCTGAGGGACAGGAGTCTCTTCTTCTGTATCTGCTGCCTGCTGGGCAGGGGCGTAGAGCTGTCCGTGCCTATTGGGGGAGTCAAGGAACTCTCACCCTAGCTCAGCGGTTCTCAACCTTCCTAGTGCCGCGACCCCTTAATACAGTTCCTCATGTTGTGGTGACCCCCAACCATAAAATTATTTTCGTTGCTACTCTATAACTGTCATTTTGCTGTTGTTATGAATCGTAATGTAAATATCTTTTTGTTTGTTTTCCGATGGTCTTAGGTGACCCCTGTGAAAGGGTCGTTCGACCCCCAAAGGGGTCGCGACCCACAGGTTGAGAACCGCTGCCTAGCTGATCTCAGATGAGAGGAAGGGGTCTTGAGCTCCGCCTGGAAGACCATGTTGGCTTCTTTGGTTGTGACTGGCAATCTTGTTGGGATATCCTCTGTATCCCCAAGGTCCCTGAATAAGGAAAAATAGATTTTAATTAATAAATCTGTTAGCTCTCGTGAAGCCTGTGGCCATTCAGCCTGTCACTCAGGTGGCGTCAATTGTCTGGGCCCAGAATGGGTTTGGAAAGAATCGTTAGGCTTACAGGCCTGCGGGATAATAGGAAGTCACAGGCTTTCAAGTAGTTATCTGAAGCAGGGGGATAGGAGAATTCTAGGATTCAGGCTAGGAGCAATTTTTAGTCTAGGATTTATAAACTGGTTAGAAAAGTAATCAAAGCCAAGAGCTAAGAAGCTAAGAAACTAGGGAGGAGACTTAACATTTCTATACTTAACATTCTTACAGGAAAGAAAACTTAAAAGTTCTCGGTAGTGGGGCGGGGGGAGGCTACTCAGTTGGCTGGTAACAGTAAGACCAGCCTAACTGATGGGCAGCATGGTGAAGGAATACGGTGGCCCAAATCCTGGTTTAGTCCTTTCTGAACATGCAACCCCAGGGAAGTTATTCAGACACTCTGGGCTTCTGTTGCTTGACCTGTAAAATAGGAATACAGTTACCTTGTATTAAACAACCAGGGTTGTTTAAAAGTCAGATAAGATAAGCACAAAGGGAGCTAAAAGTAGGTGTTGTAGGGCAAAGTACTTTACATATTTTGTATGGGCCACTAACTCAACTTTTGGTTGTTTTGATAAATGTTACCTAACAGTTTCCAGTATTCCCATGAAAAGTTTGCTGCCTTTTCAAGAATGCAAACTTTGATTGAAGGTTTTTGTATATTAGACTCTGAGATAAGGGCAATGCACAGACTAGCAAGACCTACCACCTTTCTCCATGATTTAAGGTAGGGACATACTTATAAATACAGCAGATTTAAATAATTTGCTATGAAAAAAGTATATGATATGCTGTGGAGAGGAAAGGGTGATTTCTGGCCTAGAAAAGGAAATCATTTAAGGCCTCATGGAGGAGTCCTTATTATTGACTCAAAATGCCTCAAAGAGAGTTTTAAACCCTCTTCTCAGGCCTGCTCTTACGTTCTATATGGTATTTCCTATTTTAAATAGTTAATGGCCTCACTGCCCACTCATTTGCCAAGCCTTTGGAAGTCATCCCCAACTCCTCTATGTTCTTTCTTTCCCCCATACAATCAAGCATCAAGTTCTGCTAAATTTATCTCCTGAATTTTGTTAAAATCTTTCCCCCTCCCACCTCATGCCTGCAATCATGTCATCTTTTGCTTGAATTGTTACCAGTTTTCTATAATAACTTATCTCTGATGTCTATCCTTAGCTGTCTTTCTAAAACTAATATCTTACATCCTTTGTACCCTCTCAGTGGCTGCCTATCTGGAATGACTTTCCATTTTCTGCTTTGTGACTTCCTATACATCCTCCAAGATGCAGGTCAAATATCACCTCCTCTGTAAAGTGTTTTCCAGTTGCTCCAGACAGAGCTGGACTCAGCTAACCCTTTATGGATGCCTCTGTTAGAGCATTTATCAAACACTATTTTGTAATTATTTCTGAGCTCTGAGCAGGAACTGGGTCTGATCTGCTTTTGTATCTGCAGGGCTTTAACATTCAGTAAATGACTGTTGAAGAAATTAATTCTGATGGGATCAAGGACAGATTCATTAATGTGGTGACATTTGAGCTGGACCTTGAAACAACGGAAGTAGAAACTATTATTACTAGTTAAATTGCTTAATCCATCTTTCCCCACTGTTAGGTGACAGGTCATTCACACGAGGCCATTATAAACCAGGGTTTCACAAATATGAAACACTACCTTGAATAGGATTTAAAAAGTTTTATTACAATTGTTATATTTGCCCAACTTATTTTTCACTTTCAATAATAAGACACTTCACTAGATCCTTCTGTGACAATCATTTAAAAAGACTTTAAGCTCTTCCCTAGTTTCTTTTTGAAATATCTGGCCAAACCCCAAAGATTTTAACTGCATGTAAGCATACTAGAATGAGGGAGTCTTGCTTTTTGTGAAGACCGACTCTTTCCGTGGCGACATGGTATGGTTTATGGATATATAATTATTTGTTAAGTGTATACAAATGGGAAGGCTGGAATACCCCACAACCTCACTATGGTGGTTACCTCTGGAGAAGGAGGGAGGGGAATAGGAATCATCTGCTGATACATAATGTTTTCATTCTTTAAAAAAAAAAAGATTCAAAGCATATGATATGAACATTAAAAAAATCTGTGTGTTTGTTATTATGCTTTTCTTTATGTTTATATTTTATTTTTAAAAAGGGCCGTCCACCAGGAGTCAGGAAATCTGCAGTTTAGTCTGGGTTCTACCGTTACTTCAGTTTTCCTGTTGTAAGAAAGGCGGGGGAGGGGAGGAAGCTGGGAAGACAGTCTCTAGAGATGATCTAAGCCTTCCCTAATTCTAATAAAATATGATTCTAATAATCTAGTCATATATAAGTTCCTCTCTTTACATGCCTATCTGTCACAAAAGAATTTCATTAAAGGCTGATTTTATAGAAAGAGCTCGTTTGTTAAAAATGTATTCGTGTCTGTTCTTAGGTGTTAGTTTAAATGTACAATGTGTGTTCATTTTAATCCTCAGGGAAGGTATTTAAGGTACTGTGGGCTTTGCTCAACAACATTTGAAAGAGTAAAATTTTATGATCATCATTGGTGAGCAATGCTTGCAAGGGCTGAAACTTGGAGATCCCACCTGGCCTCTTTTCTCCTGTGAGCCACAGGGGCTGCTTCTGCTCTCCTTTAGCGTTTTACAGCACACAAAAGCCTTTGCGTCTTTTTGTCCTGTGTGATCCTTCCAATAATATTTTGAGCTATCGGGTAAGGGTTCTTCCTTGGTATTTGTCAGATTTCCAAGTTAAACATGACACTGGAAATGAAAATATAGGAGCCAATATAGTCAAGGGGGAAAAGATCTGAGGTGACCCGATTTCTAATTCTGGCTTAACTTGTTTCTACATGGTGTTCCTTAGCTCAGAGGTCAAAGTTCTTCTTGCTGTGCTAGGGTTCATTTTATTATTATTATTATTATTATTATTATTATTATTATTATTATTATATAAATTTAAGTGTCTCACATGGAAAAGTTTTGGAATAATGCACCCAAGCTGACTTAAAATGGATTTTGTAGCAGAGCGAGGCCAGCGAGGCCAAAATGGTAGCATATGAAGTGTTTTTTGACTCCTTTTAGAAGCTTGAACTTTTCGTCCCAAGTTTTTGCTTTGGGTCTTTTTCCTCTCCCTTCATGACTAGCCCTGTTCATCCCTGCAAGGCCTTTACTCCCAGTAAACTTTCCTAATCCATCTTGTTTTATTTTTTCATAATCTACCTTAATGTTAGCTGACCAACACTAATATGCACTGGTCAACTCCATTTTAGTAGGAGACTCTTAAAGACCCTACAGAAGGAACTTCTGATGGTGAGAGTATCAGGCATGAGGAGAGGCCCTGAGAGAAATATTTAGATCAGGAGACCCCCGCCTCCCACCCTGCAGGTAACATCATTCAATAGTCCAATTATTTCTGAACTATGACCTATCTGATGCATCCTATACATTCCTATTGCTACTTATGCATTCTTTGTTAAAGGCTCTCATCATCTAGATTATTTCAACCAATTTATAATCAGTCTTCCTGCCTCCCAACTTCAAATTCTCCCTCAGCCCTGGTTCCCAGGGTGATCTGTTCTTCAGTGGCACTCCAAGACTGTCATGGTATAAGGCCCTCTGATTTAGCCTCATTTCATCCTGTAATTCTCCCCTGCTTGGGCTCCAGCATTGTCAAACTGTTGCATGAACTCTCCACACCATTTTTTTTTTCAATTGGGTAACAGTGTGTTTTTTCCAGGACCCATTCCAAGTCAAGTCATTGTCTTTCATTCTAGTTGTGGAGGGCACAGCTCAGCTCCAAATCTAGTCACCGTTTTCAGTCTAGTTGCGGGGGGCACAGGCCATCATCCCCTGCGGGAATCAAACTGGCAACCTTGTTGTTAAGAGCATGTGCTCTAACCAACTGAGCCACCCGGCTGCCCACTCTCCATACCATTTAATGCCTCTATCTTTGCTCAGTTCCTTCTTCACATAGATAATTCCTACCCAAACCTTAAGATTCAATTCAAGTGTCTCCTCTTCAGTGAAACCTTTCCTGGCTCTTTCAGACTTGCTTAAGTTCCCACTTTCTTTTTTTTTTTTTAAAGATTTTATTGCGGAATTGGGGGAGGGGAACAGTGTTTGGGGAACTGGGGAAGGGGAACAGACAAGTTGCTGTCCTTTTATTCTTCAGTCTAGTTGTGGAGGACATCACTTCACTGGCCCATGTTGGTATTATCATTACGCTCTTCCTGGATGAGGCAGTCGCTCACCGGCCATTGGACAGCTGCTCCCGGCGGCTGCCAGCCACTCACAGTAGCTCATGGCAGGCCACTGCAGCAGGGGCTGCAGCCTATGCTGTCGCCGGCAGCTCATGGCAGCCCAGCCCAGGTTGAGCTGTTGTTCACCATCTTAGCTGTAAAGGGCGCAGCGTCACTGGCCCTCATGTGGGATCCGAACTGGGGCCCTGCTTCTCAGAGCTTGCATCCCAAGCCAACTCTTAACCAATGTGTCACTCGGCCGACCCAACTTCCTACTTTCTTGTTGCCTTAAAATTGAATTCATTGAGTTTCTTGAGGATAGAGGTATGACATGTCTTTGAATCCACAGTGCTTTGCCTATAACTGGCACTCAGTAAATGATTATTAAACCAGGTTGACCACCATTTCAGTATTTATAAGAGTTTCTGTAGTCACTTACCACTTCCTTTTTATATACATGATCTCAGTAGCTGCTTACTTAGCCTATTATTTATTTATTTATTTATTTATATTTATTTATTTTTTAAAAGATTTTATTAGGGAATTGGGGGAGGGAACAGCATTGGGAAATCAGGAAGGGGAACAGACAAGTTGCTGTCCTTTTGTTCTTCAGTCTAGTTGTGGAGGATGTTGCTTAACTGTCCCATATTGGTATTGTGATTTTTGCGCTCTTCCTGGCTGAGGCAGATTGGTCGCCGGCCATTGGATAGCCGCTCACGGCAGCTCACGGCATCTCACACTGGCTGCCAGCCACTCACAGTAGCTTACAGGAGCCCACTGCAGCCCCCTGCAGCCTACGCCGTTGCCAGCGACTCACGGCAGCCCAGCTCCAGGTTGAGCTGTTGTTCACCATCTTAGCTGTGGAGGGCGCAGCATCACTGGCTCATGTGGGATCCAAACCGGAGGCCCTGCTGCTCAGAGCTCGCGCTCCCAAGCCAACTCTTAACCAATAAGCCACTCACCCGGCCCTTAGCCTGTTTTTTGTTTTTTTTTGTTTTTTAAAGATTTTTATTGGGGAGTTGGGAGAAGGGGAACAGACAAGTTGCTGTCCTTTTGTTTTTCAGTCTAGTTGTAGAGGACATTGCTTCACTGGCCCAAGTTGGCACCATCATTGCACTCTTCCCAGGTGAGGCAGATCAGTCACCAGCTTCTGGACGGCTGCTCAGAGCGGCTGTTGGCCGCTCACACTGGCTGCGGCCACACACGGTAGCCCATGGCAACCTACTTGCCATCGCTGGCGACTCACACAGCCCAGCTCCAGGTTGAGCTGTTGTTCAGCATCTTAGCTGTGGAAGGCAGTGTCACTGGCCCTCATATGTGGGATCCGAACCGGGGCCCTCTGGTGTCCCAAGCCAGCTCTTAACCAATGTGCCACTTGGCTGGCCCCCTTAGCCTCTTTTTTAAAAGACCACCCTTGGCTGTGGCAGATTTATAATCCTCTTCTTTCAGTTAAGACTCTCATCTGTCTTTGCACCTTAGTCATCTAAGACACAGGTAGTCCCAGTCATTGAGTGACTCCAACATCAGTAGATATTGGTGAAAGGAGTCCACCCTCAGGGGCTACTTCACGTAGCACAGCTCTGTTTACTGGGAAGTTGCCAGATCAGTATATCATGGTTCATCTCTCTCTGATTAATCTCCTGGCCCATATTTCTTGAATTAGGAATCTGGTGGAATCCTTGGCCATAATGTTCTTGAGTTCTACATAATACACATCAGATGCCATTTTCAGAAATGTCCTAGCTGTAGGTAACAGACAATTGCCTACTTGTATTTTGAGAAACCGTACAGTGTGACAGAAAGAACATTGAATTGGGTTCCAATCCTAGTTTTGCTATTATGTAATTGCAGCTTTAGGGAAATTACTTGATACCTCTTCCTGATCTCTAAAGTTAAAGGTATTGGACTGATTCTTATAAAGTCTATGATTTTATGATTGCTAGAGTTTGACATCTCCTAAGTGTGTGACAAATATGTTCATTGAGACCCTTTTTAAAAACTCTGGATAGCAGGGGCATGTAGAGCACATGTTGCCTAACATCTAGAGGAGGGGTCCGTGGATATTAGTGCCTTAAGGCCAGGACTGGGCCACACTTGTCCTGGAGTGCCACGGGGTCAATGGGAACTGCACTGGACTAGAAATCCAAGGACTTGGGGTTCGGCCCTGGTTCCACCCCTTTTCAGCCATGTAACCATAGACAAGTCATGACCTTTCTGAATCGCAGTTTCTTCTTCTATAAATGAGGATAATAATAGCCATTCCACTTTCTTTGATTTGAAAGGATCAAATGAGCTAAGTTAAAATATCTTTGAACATCCATATGGTGTTATCTCTAAAAGATATTATCTTTAATCAAGGAAACGGTATTTGGAGATAATAGTCCCATGGGAAAGCATAAATATACCATCTTTAATGTACTGGATACTTATCTTTGAGGCATTCTTCCAGTGGTTGTTTTGCATTGAATCATTTATATTCTTTCCACTAGTTCTTCTGTTGATAAATAGCATATCTTTGAAAGATGAGTAATTTTGAAGAAGGCTCCAGTCTGAGGCCATGAAATAAAGCAAAGTTGACTAGCCTAAACTGTAATCTAATCCATGACCCATCACTAATTTGTCTAATCGTTTGGGCTAGGAAACTAAAAAATAACTCTATGGGGATTAAGAGATCGAGCAGGTACATAGCTGTACACAGCCTTAGGGTGAAACACTGTATAGAAATAATTAGATATTTGTTAAGTCTCATTAAGAATGCAAAACCCAGGGCTGGCCAAGTGGTGCATTGGTTAAGAGTTGACTTGGGATGCCAGCTCTGAGCAGCAGGGCCCCCGTTCGGATCCCACATTAGGGCCAGTGATGCTGTGCCCTTTACAGCTAAGATGGTGAACAACAGCTCGACCTGGAGCTGGGCTGCCGTGAGTCGCCGGCGATGGCATAGATTGCAGTGGAGCTGCAGTGGGCCGCCATAAGCTACCCGTGAGCGGCCTGTAGCCGGTGTGGCTGCCAAGAGCTGTCGTGAGCAGCCGTCCAGTGACCAGCGACCAATCTGCCTCACCTGGGAAGAGGCAATGATAATACCAACATGGGTCAGTGAAGCAATGTCCTCCACAACTAGACTGGAGAACAAAAGGACAGCAACTTGGCTGTTCCCCTACCCCGATTCCCCAATGCTGTTCTCCTCCCCCAATTCCCCAATAAAATCTTTAAAAAAAAAAAAAAGAATGCAAAATCCAGGTGGCCAGTTAGCTCAGGTGGTTAGAACGCAGGCTCATAACACCAGGGTTGTTGGTTCGATTCCCATGTGGGCCAAGAAGCTGCACCCTCCACAATTAGAGTGAAACAACTACTTGACTTGAAGCTGATGGGTCCTGGAAAAACACACTGTGCCCCAACAAAATTTCAAAAAAAAAAAAAGGGAATGCAAAATCCCAGTTTGAATTTTTAGGACCCAAATTTCATGAAGTATCAATGTGGTACATAAACCTTTTTCTCTACCTCCTTCTCCCCCTAAAACAATTGCATAAACATGCAATGGGCTTAGCAGCAATACGTGTAGCATTTAGGGGTGTTCTGTTGTCTGTAAGCTCAATGTGAGTCATCAAAATATCAATAAATATAAAAATATCAAAAAAGCTGAGATTAATCTTCAGTTGTATCATGAGAGGCATGGTTTCCAGAACACTGTGAGGTGACTACCCCACTTGCTTCTGTGTTGACCAGAGAACACCCAAAATTTATCCAGTTCTGGGATGGTTATGAAGCACATAGATCATCTTGAATACATCCAGAAAAAAAAAAAAGAGATGATGTTGGTGAGAACATTTAACAGCAAATGGTTGAAGGCATTGAGAATATTTATCCAACAAAACAATGCATAAAAACTCAGGAAGGGGCCGGCCGAGTGGCGCGATGGTTAAGAACTGGCTTGGGACGCCAGAGGGCCCCGGTTCGGATCCCACATATGAGGGCCAGTGACACTGCCCTCTACAGCTAAGATGCTGAACAACAGCTCAACTTGGAGCTGGGCTGCCGTGAGTCACCGGCGACGGCATAGGCTGCAGCCCCTGTGGCAGTGGGTTGCCATGGGCTACCGTGTGTAGCCAGCAGCCAGCGTGAGCGGCCAGCAGCCGCAGTGAGTGGCCGTCCAGAAGTCAGCGACGGATCTGCCTCACCCGGGAAGAGCGCAATCAATGATGGTGCCAAATTGGGCCAGTGAAGCAACGTCCTCCACAACTAGACTGAAGAACAAAAATGACAGCGACTTGTCTGTTCCCCTTCCCCCAATTCCCCAGCGCTGTTCCCATTCCCCCAATTCCCCAATAAAAAAAAAATCTAAAAAAAAAAGAAAAACTCAGGAAGGTTACTGTCATTTTATTCAGGTATCTAAAGGGACCATGCCTAAGAGGTTTATATTTGTTCCATATGGCCCTAAGGAAAGGAACTGGAGTCAGTGGATAGAAACTCAGGGAGGCCTATGTCAGCCCCAAACACTTATTTCCAACAGGTGACCTGAAGACAAAATAGGCTGCCTCTGCAGGAGATGAGCTCTCAGTCATTCTGGGTGTTCAAGCACTGTCCAAACGACCACTTGGTGGGAGTGTTGTAGAAGAAAGTCAGTCATCAGATGGGTAGTTGAACCAGACAGTCCATGGTTTCTGTATATTGCTTTAACATGAACCCCTCACCCCGAATTTAGGAATATCAAACCAAAGAACTATAAACAGACCATGGAACAATATAAGACAGTTTGGTATATAAAGAAATGAAAGTCAAGAAATGTGATCTTACTGGAGAACCAGGTGATAGGAAGATTTTATTATTAATATTAGTAGTAGTGGTAATGTATTTGTTTTGATTGGATGTTTTTAAAGGAAAAGGACCACTTTTATTGCTAGTGTATGTGGACCTCGATTCTGGGACCTAATGGTGACAGGAGTTCTGGTCCCAGAATCAGAAGATGAAACAATTATCTCATGGTTGTAAAGAGTAATTTTCAGCTTGGAAGTGGTTGTATCTGGGCTCAGCCAGGGCAAAAATAACTGTATGAGGGTTAAGAGATCAAGCCGATACACAGCTGTACACAGCCTAAGGGTGAAACAGGCGTATAGAAAGACTTAGATATTTATTAAGCCAGGCCAAACAGACTTGTGTTCTGTATTTTACCATCTCTAGATAACTGGCATCTTGAAATCCTTAACACTGAAACAAAGTAGATTTTGTGTTCTGAGAGGCTATATTGTGCTAATTATCCGTTGCAGAGGGCTTGCAGTATTGTAATAATGTACCAGGTTCTCTGCCCCACCAACAACCTTACCCTGGTAAGTCCTGCCCTTAGTCCCAGATCTGAGTCTTTGCTGAATCATATCTCAGCCTTGCTGCTAGCCCTGCCCGAATTAATGCCCCAAATCAAATAATGAGTCTGCACGTTTCGGGCATTAAACCAGTTCAGTAATTGAAGCCATGTTTTGGTTCCTTAAACCCAAGTCTCTCTCTGGCATCCCAGTGCACTGTACCCTTTTAAACTTAGCACTACCAAAAACTTGAATCTGGATTTCGAGTCTCACTCTGGTCGCTGGGCTCTGCTAGCTCTTGCCAGACTCTAACACGGACTACTTCCTGGACTGCCGCTGCTAAATCCCAGGACTCCAGAGCCTTACCTTCAGGTCTCTGTGGGTGCTGCAGGTACAGGCTTCAATTCTCTAAGAATCAGATCCCCTTTCATCATCAGGAGCCTTACTTACAGTCCCAGGTTTCTCCATGATCAAGGGAGTTGGCCAGAGCAATCTACAGAAAGCCATCTCCTATACTCAGCCTCTGCAGTCACTAGCCAACAAAACCTTCCTCCACCTGCAACCATGAGTCCTACTGGATTTCCAGGCTGTGCTTCTGGGCTCCCCAGCCCCACCTCTGTTAACTTTTTTTTTTAAACTTTATTGGGGAACAGTGTGTTTCTCCCCCCCCCCACCCAGGACCCATCAGCTCCAAGTCAAGTTGTTGTCCTTCAATCTTAGTTGTAGAGGGTGCAGCTCAGCTCTAAGTCCAGTCGCCATTTTCAATCTCCCATGCGGGAGTCAAACCTGCAACTTTGTTGTTAAGAGCACATGCTCTAATAAACTGAGCCATCCGGCCACCCACCGGCAGCTCAGCGGCAGCTCAGCGGCAGCTCAGCTCAAGTCATTGTCTTCAATCTATTCTATTTAGTTGCAGAGGGCGCAGCTCTCTGTGGGTTGACCATGTGGGAATCGAATTGGCAACCCTGTTGCTTAGAGCTCATGCTCTAACCAACGGAGCTCCCCGGCCGCCCCACACCTCTGTTAACTTAACTGGGTACTTTCCTTGTGCAGGCTCTGAAGAGTGTTTCAGCAGCCCATGGCAGGCTGCACAACTTGCCTCACAAGGATCTTATAGCCATTTAATATTTGTTCTCTTCATTGGTTAGTTTTATAAAGATGTGTTGAATGTACCAGATACTGTGCCAGGCACTGGGGTCAAACATGAATAAGTCATATGGTGCTTGTTCTCATAATTATAATAATAAAGGCGCCTATTTCTTGAGTACCTACTATGGGTCAGGCACTGTGCTAGGCCTATAAGTGACAGAATTGATAGGGGACAGGAGATGTGTTGTGAAGGGCTAGGAGGAAAAGCTGGGTAGTTTGTATTACATACATAAGGGTGCAGACACAGCACATGGTTAGTGCTTAATAAACAATAGCTGTGTTTACAATATTAGGTGATAACGTTACCAAAAGTGTCACGCAGGTCCAGAGGTGGGAGAACAAACATCTGAGCTAGAAGGATGTGTGGAGGACACAGGAAGGTCAATCCAAGAATAAGGAAAAGCAAGACTGTAAGCAGAAAATGGTGGCCAGTAGCAGCGTAGCCAGTCTGTCGGGAACACCAGAGGAGATAAAGGGTTGCACTGCCACAGTGTTTGGAAAGCTATCTAGAGCGTTCCAGAGACATGTGTGCTAAAGAAAGACTCTAGCCATGAAACCCTTTGCCATAGTCACAGGAGAAAAATGATTGCGTGAAGTTGTAAAAACCAGAAGGAGAGGACAAGCCTGAAAATAATCCAATTAAAGGAAGGAAGATTGCAAACTGCTTAGTCACCTGAAAAGAGAGAGTAGACCTTACAAAATGAGAGAAGATGATTACATCACTGAAATGAGCATTGATCAACGTGTTTGGCAGGACAAGTGGAAATGTTTTTCTCTTAAATAATTCAAGCCTGCAGCCTTCCAACCCAGTTTAAGATAGTATAAATGTCTGCTATATATAAATGTGTATGATTTTCCAGTGGTGAATGAATAGAATTTAAAGGAGGAATAAGTAAAACTTAACTGTCTGTATTCAACTGAGAGCACATGAATAAAAGTTCCTGATGGTATACACGATAGCCTTCAGTGAAACCCATTATATAAGGAGAAAGAAATAACATTTGCGTGTTGACCTGGAGTAGAACATACTTAAACCATATAATAATATTATAATCAGAGGGAGTCAGGCCTGATGATTTAAAGACATGCCTATTTCTAACATTCTATGTTTCTATAAGGTAGACTTAGTTCAATATTTATGACAAGTTGTCAGGGCTGGTTGTTCGTATTTTCCTCAATGTTTTTCTGAATCAATTGATGCAGAAAGTGGTGGGGAATTAAATGAAATTAAAAGAGTATTGAAGTTATGGCCATAAGATTATATAGTAATGACCCCATTTAACTAATAACTTTCCCATCCATTGGGAAGCAGTGTTCTTATTTTATCAGCAGCAACATGGTACCATAGTAAAATCATAAGTTTTTTAAAGTCTCTGCCTGCTACATATTGATTTTATAACGCTGAGCAAGTTACTTAACTTTTCTAGGCCTTCTTTTTCTCTTTAGCATAAGATGATATAGTACAGTCCTTGCTTGTATGGCTGCTTCAAGGGTTGAATGAAAAGCAGGCCTGTGAATTAATTAGCAGTGCAATGCCGGACCCTGGGTAAGGGACCCCTTCCCCACGGTGATGTTTCACTCAGAATATTTGGAAAGCCTCCCTTTAAGTTGCTTACAGAGTCTGTGGCACAACCTCTGGGATAATCTTAGAGTTGGTGCTTAAGACATCTAGTGTTTTTTTGAGGGTAGATTTTATTTTCGAAAAAGCAAAGTTAACTCAGAGCTAAGTTAATGGGTAACCAGGTTGGGGATGTTAACAAAGTGTGACATAAAATGTAGATTGTCAGCTGAGCCTGAAAGCAACTCCAACAGAGAAGTTCCAGAACAGAACTGAGCAAAAGCAACATTTTGGAATCACTTTTAGGTAGCTAAGTTCTTGTATGTTTAAACTTCAGCTTTGTTATATTATAATCATACCTCATTTCTGTGGAAAGGATGATGCAAAACAGAATTGTTAATCGAGACAAGCAGGACGTGAGGAGAAAATGAAACCGTAAAAAATACATTAGAGGCCATCCTGCTAGCACAGAGTTAATTAAAATATTTAAAAATTCTTTCTTTATATACAACTCAAGCCTGGGTGCTAACAATGTTTAAAGTCTCATTTCTAAATCTTACTATATTAAGACCTATTACATTCTCCCAGAGCAGAGTATTCCTACTTTGTCTTCAACTCAGTATACCTTCAAATGAATTAATCTTCCTGTTACTAATATCCTTCTTCCAGTTTCTCAGACTTAAAACCTGCTTCTTTTTCCTACATTAAACCTGTTACTGTCATTTCTGCTTTAGGAATCTCTTGCATCCTGCACCTTCTCCAGCTGTACTGTATCCACTATCATCATCTCCCTCACTGAGTGTTGCCTGGATTCACTGTATTATCTAGGAAGCTAACTTCTCTGATTTCAGTGTTATTGTCTTCCAATACAGCCTTTTTATTATTATTATTATTTTTAAAGATTTTATTGGGGAATTGGGAGAGGGAAACGGTGTTGGGGAAACGGGGAAGGGGAACAGCCAAGTTATTGTTCTTCAATCTTCGTTGTGGAGGGCGCCAGCAGCCATCTGGCTTCCGGTCGGCAGCTCGTGGCCTCTAAGCTCATGGTGCCGAGTTCAGTCTTAATTGCAGGTGGGCGTAGCCACCATCCCATGTGGGAGTCGAACCAGCAGCCTTGTTGTTAAGAGCGCACACTCTACCCACTGAGCCATCCAGGCAGCAGCTCAGCTCAAGGTGCCTAGTTCAGTCTTAGTTGCGGGCGGGTGTAGCCCACCATTGAACAGGCAGTCTTGTTGTTACACCAGCTGAGCCATCCTGCCACCTTTTGGCAGCTCAGCAACAGCTCATCTCGGGCGCCGAGTCACTGGCCCATGTGGGAGCCGAACCAGCGGCCTTGTTGCTCAGAGCTCGTGCTCTTAAGCCAACTCTTAACCAACTGAGCCACTCGGCTGGCCCCCAATGGAGCTGTTTTAGATGAATACTTTTAGGTTAATTTTCCTAAAATAACACTCCCATCTTGTGTGTTTTTGTTACAATACCTAACACATTGATTTATAAGTAACTGTTTATGAGGTAATCATTTGTATACCTGTCTCTGGTTGGATTTTGAGATTTTTTTTTTTTAAGCTGAGCCATCCTGCCACCTGTTGGCAGCTCAGCCGCTGCTCAGCTCGGGCCGGGACTCGAACCGCTGTTGCTCAGAGCTCAAACCCTTGAGCGAGCTCTTAACCAACTGAGCCACTCGGCCGGCCCATGGATTTTGAGATCTTTGAAAGCAGTGACTCAGTTTCCTCATGTGTAAAATGGGGGATAATAGCATCTATCTCAAAGGATTATGGCATTAAAAGAGTGTGTATGTATGTATAGGAACAGGTAGCTTTTGTATTATTATAGCTTTTGTATACAACAGCTTTTGTATTATTAGAGCACTCAAAAACGTTACCGCTTTCTTATTCTAGGCAAACGCCTTTTTTCCTGACTTTTGAGGGCCTCCCTTTTCTGGCTTACCCTATCTCCAGGTTACTGTCATTGTTTGCCAACATAAAAGCCAGGCTCCTTTTTGTCCAGCAAACAGTCTGTATGTTTCACTCTTCTGATTCCGTCCTGGAGCAACCTGCACCTCTCGCCACGCCCTCACAACCCCCACCCATCCTTTAAGATCCTCAGGAAGTCTCTTCTCCTTGGTGGGGTCTTCACCAGCAGCTCCACCTCACAGTAACCTCTGTCTTTTCTGAGCTTCTCTGGCATTTAGAGTTTGTATCTCCATTTAGGTACTTAATGGTTTCTTGTGTTTATTTTGTCTCTCCAAAATGGGATAAGCTCCTAGAGGACAGAGGCCATGTTGTATTTCTTTCATAGTCTCCTGGACTTGTATCGGCAGACCTCATGTTATTGTACTTTCCTTTATTAAGCTTCACAGATGTTGCATTTTTTGCAAATTAAAGGCAAGACCCTCCACCAGCAAAAAGATTACGAGTCACTTTATTATACTACTTACTCACTATACTGCTGTGGTCTGGAACTGAATCCACGATATCTCCAAAGTATGTCTGTATTCATTCACTGAATAAGCTTTCTTGATGCATATTCAATGTATTCTAGTAGGCCATGGGATACAATAATTATTAAGATGTGCCTCCATTCTAATAGGGAGCTAGGGATATAAATATTTAGGATTTCACTTGGTCACTACTATGGAAGATTTTAGCGCAGATGATGAATATGCTCAGATCTATTAATTAGATAAGTCATGGATCTGAGCAGAGGACAGGGAGGGTGAGTGACTGGAAGTAAGGGCCTCCAGTCTGCAACATTAGCTGGGACATGACAAAGGCCTGAACTAAGGCACTGGAGATAGAGAGGGTAAATTCAGGAGATACTGTGGACATAAAAATCACAGGAATTTGCAACCACTCAAATACAGAATGTGGAGTATAGAACATAGGGACATGCAAGATGATTCAGGCTTCTCGCTTGAGCTTTGGTTTAATGGTGAAGCCGTGTAGGAATGAGGAGCCATGAGGGGGAAAAAAGGCAAATTTGGAGATTTAGATGCCCATGGAACCTCCAAAGAGAGATCCTTGTAAACAGATGGAAACTCAGGTCTGGGGCCTAAGGGTTGGAATTTGGACTAGAGAGAGCGAGAGTCTGAGATTTTAGCAAACAGTGGTGGCTGACTCCATGAGAGTGAAAGAGATCACAGAATGCAGAAGGATGAGAGGTAGAAAGTGACTGGGACAGAAACGTTCAGAGAAGATAGAGGAGGTACAGCAATGGCAGGCCACCAGACGCAGAGCGCCGGGTAGGAGTTAATGCTGCAGAGGGGTCAGTTCACAAGTGCGTATTGAGCTCAGAGTTCGGGAGAGCACTGAAATGGGCTACATTGGTCCCTCATGGGAGTTCAATGCATAGTGGCCGAAATGAATTGAATAGGGATAAGGAAGGGCCAACGGTGATGATTAAGTTTGAATAAGCCTGGAATAACAGGAAGGAGAAAGAATAGTTCATGATTTGAGGATAAAGGAAGGGTTTTTTAACAAAAAAAACTGGTGCTCCTTTGAACATTTTTGTGGAAAAGGGGGAAGGAGACAGAAGAGAGAAGGCAGTGTCTGCTGTGGGCCAAGTGATCTTCTAACCTTTTCATTCTAACACATTCTTTCATTCCATTCTCATCATCGCCTTGAAGTGGGCTCTCCTATCCAATTGACTCAACATGGTTATCTAACTTGACCAGAGGGGTGAAAATGTGTTTGATTATGAAGACCAAACCCTTTCTGTCACATGTTACTGTTTTCATGCTTTTTCTGACCTCTTCTTAATTGGTTGGTTTAGATATAGAAGGGGATGGGAAGGAATGGGGCCAAGGCCACTGTGTAGAGACTGCCTGGGGAGCAGTAGGGGCCCTCACGCCACGACAGGAGGCAAGATGTGAGGACCAACCTATGCAGAGTAAGGCCTGAAGATGGATACTCGGGAGCTGAGGGGACATGCTGAGCCTTAGTCGGTCATCTCCTAAGAGGGAGGGGCAAAGCAGGGTAGTCTGAGGAGATGAAAAACACTGACTGGAGGATCGACCATTTGAAATCATAGCTGAACAGCAGTGTTTAAAATGCTTTGGTGAAAGATGGGAAAACTGGTTAGAAGCTTTTCAATATATATTTATTTTTTTATCTTATCTGGAACTGCTTTCACTTCCTTGGAATTTAAAAAAAGAAGAAGGCATAAGGAAGCCAAGTTTTTTTTTTTAAGCCCCTAAAAAGAAAGGGGTAGGAGGAATGGTGGGATAAGGATATTGTAGAAAAACTATATGAAAGTGTTTTTATGTTTACACAGATTCAAGTTTCATTCCCTAAAGAATAAGGGATAAAGTATCAAAGTACTCCAGATTCTTAAGATGATGCAAAGAGCTTACAGCCTTCCGATACGGCAGAGAGCATTGAACCCTGGAGTGAAGAGAACTGCCTCAAATCCTGGCTCTGTCATTAGGCAGTTCCCATCATCTCACTAGGTCTGTTTTCTCAGCTGCAATATCTGGGGGTTGGTCTGTGCTATCTGAAGTGCCTTTGAGCTCTGAATATCTGTGCTGGTGTTTGGATACAGTATAACATAGGAGCACAGACTCTGGAGTCAGAATGCTTACATTAAATCTCAGCACCTCACATTCACACTGTGTGACTACGGGCAAGTTTTTAGATTCTCTGAGCCTCAGTTTCCTCATCTGTAAATTAGGGACGCTAATAGTAAATATCGCACTGGATGGTTATGAAGTCAATGAAAAAAAATATTTTATAAAAAGTACCTGACAACAGTAAGTACTTGATAAATATAAGCTGTAGTAACTATAGATTGTAGATGCTGTTATCCTGATGCCCTTTGCCACGGAGAGCACACAACTCTGCACCTACGTGTCATTGCAATGAACAGAGGCGAACGGAATTAACCAATTGGAGTTTGCCAGGTTCCCCTTTTGGGAAAAGAATGAAAGGAATCTTCAAAGATCTGAGTGGTCAGGACCTCTGGGTTATGATTCAGCTACAGTGAACTGTCAAATTTTCCCACAGCTCAGTGGAAAGTCACTGACGACTCCGTGAAAACAGTGCCACCCTTCCTTCAGTGTTTCTCTGCTAGGATACTCTGAGATCTGACCATATCCGTGTCCTGGCAGGGAGATCTAAGCACGTTTGATAGATTTATACCCCAAGAACTAAGCGTCTGCAAGTGCTTCTGCTGTACCAAGGACACTCGCTGCAAGACCCAAGCCTGTGAGAGTTTGTTGTCAACCCAACTGTGGGACATCAAAGAAGAAAAGTTGGGGATCTGGATTGTTTTTTTCAGGCAGGAACAATGATGTGGTGACTGTCACAGCTCATTTCCAAATTAAAAATCTCAAGTCTCCATTTTCCATGCCTGTCTCTGTGGGTGAAATAAAAGAGTATGGACGCCACCTTGAGAGATAGCACACATTGGTGACACCCACTAAGATTTTAAAGTTTTCTCAAATTACCCCAGCAGAAGCTTCATCTGTTAATGTAACTGGCCACAGTTGTTTTTTTTTTTAAAGTGGAAACATCCACACATTTGCTTATAGTTCTAACATCTTTTGAAATCTTCTTATGTCACTTTCCCAAATCTGAGTTCAAGATC
>NW_017731793.1:1360220-1366225 GCF_001890085.2 Hipposideros armiger
GTAGCCCATCGCAACCCACTGCCACAGAGGCTGCAGCCCACGCCGTCGCCGGCGACTCACGGCAGCCCAGCTCCACGTTGAGCTGTTGTTCAGCATCTTAGCTGTGGAAGGCAGTGTCACTGGCCCTCCCATGTGGGATCCGAACTGGGGCCCTCTGGCGTCCCAAGCCAGTTCTTAACCATTGCGCCACTCGGCCGGCCCCATTTTAACCATTTTTAAGCACACAATTCAGTGGCATTCACAATGTTGTGTAACCATCACCACTGCCTATTTCCAAACGTCTTTATCCCCCAAACAGAAACTCTGTAACCATTACAATGTAGTCTTGTGTAATATCTGATTTCTTAAAATCATGTACATGTATTATTGTGTTACTCTAAAAACCAAAAGAGGAAGTAAATCTGGTTTAGAAAACTAAGTAACTTGTCTGAGATTCCACAGCTCATATTTCATGGCAGCAACCGTGACTTGTATTACAAAATAATACAAATTCTTACCAAGTTTCAGCTTCTAGCCATCTTTCTGGATGCCGTAAGGGATGCAAGTTATCACCTAAGCCCTTCATTTTACAAGTGAGATAACAGACTCACAGAGGAGAGGTGGCCACCCCAAGTCAGGATCCATCAGAAGCAGGCCTCCCAATCCAAGTGACGGTAGTCAGCTGGTCACAAAAGGGGTCTCTTGCTCCTTGACAAAAGTGGGTGTTGAATCCCTCCCGCCCAAAAGGGGCTGTAGGGTCTCCCACTTTAGACCTCTGTGTATCTGTACTGTCTAGTAAGAGAGAATGGGGCCACTGCATCCAAAGCTTATTTCTGTTTATCTGAAGCTATGCAGCAAACCTTCAGTGCCTATCTCAATGTCTACTTCGAAGAAAATGTCTCTGATTGCCCTGGCACATCCAAATCCCCACTTGTTTCTTAACTCTGATAAACATTATTATTTAAAGCACGTAATTAGCAGTCAGAGAATGGAGTGAGATATTGTATAGTTCTGTCAGTTTATGAGTCCATTCTGCCCACTAGAGTAAGCCCCAGGAAGACAGGAGTTGGGTGGTTGCTTTCCTGTAGTAGGTACTAATAGATGGCTGTTGATTGATCAGGTTAATGGAGCTGAAAAAAGACTGCGTAGGAGTTGTGAGTTCTTCAAAGGGTGCCTCTGTGCCTCCCAGCAGGGATGCCTACTGGATCACAAAACATTGAAATGGATGGAGGTTGTGGCTATTCCTCTGTCACCGAGAACCAAGTAGTATGATCTCTCCTTTGTCGTGATAATCTTGGCAGTAATGACACCCTCATCTAGGTGATTGATTACAGTTCATTTTCTCCTCTTCGCCTCCACCCCCAATAGACTGGAAATCCCATGAGAACATAGATCATGTCTGCAGACTCACCATCGTATCTCCAGCACCAAGCCTGATACAGAGTAGGGTTTCAAGGAATATCTGTGGAAGCCATGGGTGAATGAATATATCACTTCATTTTATAGTTGAGAGGCCCAAAGAGGGTTGGCTTCTTAGTGACAAAGCTGAGACAAAAAGTCAGGTCTCCTGGTTCTCAGGCGAGCCAGCATTCTTTCTGTTTTCCTTTGCGTTCTCAATACTAGAGTTGGAAAGCCTTGGCGTCTGGTCCAACTCTTTCATTTCACAAATGGGAAGTAGAGGCCTGGGGGCAGGGCTGGGGTGAGGGAGGGGGCCGCAGGTGACCCAAGGTCACAAAAGAAAGCATTGGCAGAACCCAGCCTCGAACCTAGATCTCCTGACTCGCAAGCCAGTGCTCTTTCTTTGTAAAGGCGTAGAAAAAAACAAAGCTGGATTGGGCTTATTGCCAAGCCCCTGCAGGAGGTCACATAGCCAAGCAGCTCTCAGAGTTCCTTGTCTATTCTTAGCCTGAACTTTTAGTGACTCTGGTCTTTAGCAGCCCTTTTCCCCCTTTTTCCTTTGCATTTGGTTTTTTGTGTATATGTGGTGTGTGTTTTAAATAAATGGTGCTACGTGGAGGAAGTGGGCTTCAGCACAGTCTTGCTACAGAGGCCCTGAAAGGAATAAACGTGAGAGAGGGGCCCTGAGAAAACAATTGGCTTCCCTCCTCTGAAGTGACCCCAGTGCCCCACAGCCAGCCTCTCTCTGTTGCCTCTCAGATCTGCCAACACAAGGCTAAGCTCCTCACGCAATTAGAAGGAAATCACCAGAAGGAATTTACAAGGAGGACTGGCTGTCAGCATTGGCTGCTGATGCCTCACTTCGATGAAGACCAAAAAGGAGCTCTTCCCAAGCCATGGTCCCTGTTCTAACTTACACTTCAGTTTCCCACCTATAAGTCCTTTATCAGCCAGCCACCAAACATGAACTAAAAGCCCCTTTCTGACACAAAAGTTTACCTTCTCCAAACCTCTTTCTTTTCTTTTTTTTTTTAAAGATTTTTTTATTGGGGAATTGGGGGATGGGAACAGACAAGTTGCTGTCCTTTTGTTTTTCAGTCTAGTTGTGGAGGATGTTGCTTCACTGGCCCAAGTTGGCACCATCATTGCGCTCTTCCCAGGTGAGGCAGATCAGTCGCCGGCTTNTGGTGATCTGGGCCAAAGCTCTATTTATTTCTTGTTTCCCCTTTCAAGAGTAGACATGATATGGTTCAAAGCTGGTCTGAATTTTCTCCTGCATTAAAGTCTGTTATATGATACAATTCATGTAACATACAAGAATAGACTTTGAAACCTAGGCCTCTTGTCCGTTAGAGCTGACCTAGGACTAGATACTGGATGCCATTTGCCAGACACTGGTCATCATAACACACCTTCTAATAGCATTTTAATGGTCCTGGCACCTCTGCTCTGAAAATTTCTGCCCTTGGTCTTGGTACTTCTCTGTGTACTTTTTTGTCTTTAGGTAGATCATTGGGGTCCCTGCCCTTTGCAGTGAAATCTACTCCATGGTATTTGAACTGGCATAGAATATACAACATTTCTGTAGATAAAGAAATTGAGGCCCCACGAGGTGATTGACTTGCCCAAGTTCGTACAAGCACTCGTTAGCAGAGGTCAAGTCCAGAATGCTGACTGCTTTGAATCCTGCTCCATACAACTGTGTTAAACTGGTAAGTGCCTTCTTTTAAAGGAGGGGTTAGGATGAGTGGAGGGAATGAGACCCCCAGTGAAGAAAGGATAGGGCTGAGGGCAGGTTAGGGCCCAGGCAGGGAGAGGGCTCTGTGTAGGCAGAAGTTCTGCGGAAGCAGTGGGTACCCGGTTGTGAGCAGAGAGAGAAGGTGCCACAGGCTGAGGAAAAGGCACAGAGAGAAGTGAGTGACCACCACCACCAGCTTGGCCTGTCTGAACATTTCACCCAGCCAAACACATATAAGAGCCCCTTATTATTTCTACAGCTGTGATTTAACTGCTGCTTATCTTTTCTCCAGGAGATTCCTTGGAATGAAACCAATGGGAGATCAGGATTTGGGAGAGTCTCATCAGAGCAGATGGGCCAGCGGCCGCCAGAAAGCTTGTTGCCTTTGGCTGAGAGCAGCGTCCTGGATCTGAACGTCTTGTGAGTAAACCCCAGCAGGCTCAGCTTTAGGCCGGAGTGAACTTGGCCTGCTTCTCCTTGAAGAAGAACCTCATGTACTCTCTCTCTCATATCTTCCCTCCCCTCTTGCTAATGTTGAAAATCACATTCTCAGAGAGCTCTTTGACTTAAAACCATGTTGCCCATTAACAGCCCTGGGAGGATAGCTTCTTAGTGCTTTTGGTCCCTTGGTATGCTTGGAAGTAATCTGCCTGGAGAGTCAGGAGGCCTGAGTCCTGGTTGGTACCCAACCACTAATTTTCCGGGGGACCTTGGGCAAATTCTTCCTCTCTAGGGCACAGTTTTCTCAGCTGTATTTTTGTTTATAATAACAATAGCTGTCATTGATGAAATGTTCACTGTTATGTACCAGGCATAATCTCATTGATTTCTTTCAATGGTCTTATGACGTAGGTACTTTTATTGTCCCATTTTATAAATAAGGAAACTGAGACCTAGGATTCTTATACCCTAACCACCCTATTTAAATTGCCAACCCCCATCCCTGGCCAACACTCCTTTCTCTGCTTTATTTTAGCCATAGCATTAATTACCACCTGAAGTTCTACATCTTTTACTTTTTTGTTTGCCCTCTGCCCCTACAAGACTGTAAGCTCCATGAGGGAATGGATTTTGTCTTTTTGTTATTTGCTGTTGTTCATTGGCCAAGTTCTCAGGGCCTAGAATAGTGCCTGGCACGTACAGGTAGGCACTCAAATATTGGTTGAATGAAAAAAAATGAATGAATGAATTCTTGATAAGAGTATAAATTGGTATAGACTCTAGAGAAGTCAATTTAGCAACGTTCGTATTTAATACACATTAACCTGTAGATGGTGTGTGTGTGCCTAGAGCCATAAGAACAAGAGTGTTTCCTGCTACACTGTTTGCTATCGAAAAAGACTAGAAACAATAGAAATGTTCATCCATAAGGGAGCTTATTAAATAAATTGTGATAGTTCCCCACCGTGGAATCCTATGCGGGCCCAGAAAACAGTGAAATGGGCCTGGATATGCTGATGTGCAACAACCTGAGATCTATTATTAAGTGAAATACAGCCGTTCAGAACAGAATATCACTTCCGCCATTTGTATTACATGAAAAATATGTGATAGATTTTAAAATACAGAGGGTACCAAAAAAACGTATACGCATGTTAAGAAAGGGGAAAAAAACATTAAAATTATAAACTTAATATATACTGATAACAAAAGATGAATACAAGTCTGCAATTACAAGAGGTGTTCAAAGTGGTTACCATCAGCATCCAGACACTTCTGATTACGGTGAGCTACTGCTTGAGCAACGTTGACCAAAGTGTCCACTTGTATATACTTTTTTGGCACCCCTGGTATACTTGTTTATGCCTGGTCTGTTTCCACAAGCAGAGACAAGAAACAAATAGCTGCCTCTGGGAAGGGGGACAGAAGTTCTGGGTTGGGATACAGAATATACTCCTTTGGTATCCTCTTTTTTTTTTTTTTTTTAAATTGGGAAACAGTGTATTTTTCCAGGACCCATCAGCTCCAAGTCAAGTAGCTGCCTCAGTCTAGTTGTGGAGGGCGCATCTCAGTGGCCCATATGGGGATAGAACTGACTATCTTGGTGTTATGAGCACTGTGCTCTAACTAACTGAGCAAACCAGTCACCTCTCCTCTTTTTTTTTTTTTTAAAGATTTTATTGGGGAATTGGGGGAGGGAAACAGTGTTGGGGAATTGAGGAATGGGAGCAGACAAGTTCTTGTCCTTCAATCTTAGTTGTGGAGGGCGCAGCAGCTCAGCTCCAAGTCCAGTCGCGCCGCTCAGCTCAAGGTGTTGTGTTCAATTAATTGCGGGTGGGTGTAGCCACCATCCCATGCGGGAGCCTAACCGGCAACCTTGTTGTTAAGAGCACGCACTCTATCCCTTGTGCCACCCAGGTGGCAGCTCAGCTCAAGGTGCCGAGTTCAGTCTTAGTTGTGGGCGGGTATAGCCCACCATCTCAAACAGGCAACCTTGTTGTTAGGAGCACATGCTCTCACCAGCTGAGCCATCCAGCCGCCTGTTGGCAGCTCAGTGGCAGCTCAGCTCAGGCGCAGCTCACTGGCCCATGTGGGAATCGAACCAGTGGCCCTGTTGCTCAGGGCTCACACTCTTAACCAACTGAGCCACTCGGCCGGCCCCCTCCTCTTTTTTTGTTGTTATTTTTTCCAGTGGTTTTATTGAGATACAATCCATATAACATAATTCACTCATTTAAAATGTACCATTCAGGTTTGTGCTATATTACATTGTTTTTAAAAATTGTGGTGAAATATAACATAAGATTGGCCATTTTAACCATTTTTTTTTTAAGATTTTTATTGGGGAATTGGAGGGATGGGAACAGCGCTGGGGAATTGGGGGAAGGGGAACAGACAAGTTGCTGTCCTTTTGTTCTTCAGTCTAGTCGTGGAGGACGTTGCTTCACTG
>NW_017731793.1:1371030-1381675 GCF_001890085.2 Hipposideros armiger
AAAAAAAAAAAGAAGTAATGCAGAGCTGTCAGATTTGTCTTTTTAATTCAGACAGAATTCAACCCCAAAAGAAGCCCACATAATTACTTTTGGGGCTCCCAACTAGGATTTAAACAATGTCCCCTATTTCTGAGGTATCATTATTCAGCAGGTTACCCAGCACACATCATGGGCCTACATTCTTCCCTCGGACTAAAATGCTCTTTTTATTTTGTTTTCTTTTTAAAGTTTTTACTGGGGAATTGGGGAAGGGAACAGTGTTGGGGAATTGGAGAAGGGGAACACTGTGTTTTTCCAGGACCCATCAGCTCTAACTTAACTTGTAGTTCTTCAATCTTAGTTGCGGAGAGCACAAGCTCAGCTCCAAGTCCAGTCACCACTTTCAATCTAGTTGTGTGTGGGGGGGGGAGGGGTGAAGCCCACCATCCCATGTGGGAGTTGAACCGGCAACTTGTTGTTAGGAGCACACACTCTCATCCAGCTGCCCATTGGCAGCTCAGTGACAGCTCAGCTCGGGCACAGCTTACTGGCCCATGTGGGAAACAAACTGGCGACCCTGTTGCTCAGAACTTGCACTCTTAACCAACTGCGCCACCCGGGCAGCCCTAAAAGTGCTCTTAAACAATTTATCATTCTGTTGTGCCTCAGAATCTTGGTATACAAGCAAAAGAATACAAACTTGGTATCTAAGAGCAAAGCTGGTTTCTACTAACTCCACCGTTCAGAAGCATAACTCACAACTAGATTGGGCAAACTCCTAACACCTGGTCCTGACCACTAGCCACACTGCCTCCCTCTTGGCTGGCTGGCCGGAATGCCTCTAGGAACCACTTTTGTGCATTATCCTTCAGTATGAAGGGAGAATCTGTTCTGGGGGAGGGAGTAAAGGAAGGAAAATTCTTAAGCTGGTATATTAGTTTGCTAGAGCTGCTATAATAAAATACTACAGATGGTGGCTTAAACAACAGAAACTTATTTCTCACAGTTCTGGAGGCTGGAAGTCCAAGGTCAAAGTGTCAGTAGGATTCATTTCTCCTGAGGCCTCTCTCCTTGATTTGCAGATGGCCGTCTTCTTGTTGTGTTCTCTTTTTCTCTGTGGGTGCACGTCCCTGGTGTCTCTTCCTCATCTTATAAGGACACTAGTCCTGTTGGATTAGAGCTCCATCTTTATGACCTCATTTAAACTTAATCACCTCTCTAAAGGCCCAGTCTCCAAATACAGTCGTAGTGGGGGTTGGGACTTCATCATAGAGTTTTTAGAGGGACACAATTCAGCCCATAGCAGTAGGCAAGGCTTACTATACATATGCCTCCTATTCCCTCATCCATGCTCTTCTCCAGGAATGACAATCTCTCATTTGCAGAGATGGTGATTGATAATTCTTAAACATTCTTCATACCCACCATCTCACATGACATTGTAACAGTCTTCAAGTTAGCAGAGGTGGTGTCGTTATCTCTCCTCTACAGATGAGGAAACCAACCAGGAGGGTCCACAGGTTGTCCCGATCCCAAACTCTAGAATGTGATTTCCAGCTCCTGAACCAGCCTCTCTATGGTGTTATCTGCTATTAACCACTCAGGGCCAACCCCTGTAGCACCCTCACCTCCACAGTAATGGCCACTTCTTCCTCCTGCCCTACTCCATCAAAACTTATGCACCCAGGCCGGCTGAGTGGCTCAGTTGGTTAGAACACAAGCTCTGAGCAACACGGTTGCCAGTTCGATTCCCACATGGCCCAGTGAGCTGCGCCCGAGCTGAGCTGCCACTGAGCTGCCAACAGGTGGCTGGGTGGCTCAGCTGGTGAGAACACATACTCTTAACACCAAGGTTGCCGGTTTGACTCCCGCATGGACGGTGGGCTGTGCCCCCCCGCAACTAGATTGAAAATGGTGACTGGACTTGGGGCTGAGCTTGCACCCTCCACAACTAAGATTGAAGGACAACAACTTGACTTGGAGCTGATGGGTCCTGGAAAAACACAATGTTCCCCTTCCCCAATTCCCCAACACTGTTCCCTTCCCCAATTCCCCAATAAAATCTTTTAAAAACACCCAAACCAAAACAAAACAAAAAACTTACGCACCCTTCAAGGTCCTTCCATTTCATTTTCCAAGTGACAAGTAGCTGTCTGAAAAAAAAAAAAAAGCAGGGCCGGCCGAGCATTGCGTTGGTTAAGAGTTGGCTTGGGACGCCAGCTCTGAGCAGCAGGGCCCCAGTTCGGATCCCACATGGGCCAGTGATGCTGCGCCCTCTACAGCTAAGATGGTGAACAACAGTTCAACCTGGAGCTGGGCTGCCGTGAGTCACCAGCAACGGCGTAGACTGCATTGGGCTACTGTAAAGCTACTGTGAGTGGTCGGCAGCCGGTGTGAGCTGCCAAGAGCCACCTGTGAGCGGCCGTCCAGGGCCCAGCGACCAATCTGCCTCACCCGGGAAGAGCGCAATGATTATACCAACATGGGCCAGTGAAGCGACATCCTCCACAACTAGACTGAAGAACAAAAGGACAGCACCTTGTCTGTTCCCTTTCCCCCAATTCCCCAAAGCTGTTCCCTCCCCCAATTCCCCAATAAAAAATCTTAAAAAAAGAAAAGCTATCATTAATAATCCATGTGGATTTGTTAGTGAGTGAGAGCTTACTCAGGAGAGATCCTGACCGAACAAATGTACAACCTATGATGTTTTATAGCTTGCAAAATATTTTTTTCACATATCACATCGAACTTACTATCATTCTAACAAAATTTCTGTAACGTAGATACTAGTATTATCCCTGCTTTTTAGAAAAAGGAACAGATGCAGAGATTAGGTAGCTAACCCAAAATCACATGGATAAGTAGCCCAGGTGGGACTTGAGCCAAATATTGCATGCTCTTGTCACTATATCTTGCTCCACTGCTGTACTTTACTAATTGGTTCAGAATAGTATATTTTTTGCAGTGATGTTTTCCTCTAAATATGCAAAGATGTGGCTACTTCTCGTCTCTGGCTAGTCTGTCCTGACCTACCCTCTATTGAGCTTCCACTATTGGGAATCGAGTCTCAGTTCCATTCCTACTTAGCTGGAGTGAGCACAAACATATTTTGCCTCCTCACTAGCCTTCTGTTTCTTCATCCATGATAAATTTCATTGACTAGGCTCATTTTTCAGTTTTAAGATTCTAATAAATTGATTGTCTTGATCTTCCATTTCATTGATTCAACAAGTAGTTATTGAATACCTGCTATTTGCCAGGCACTGTGCTAGGTACTTTTTTTTTTTCTTCTTCATTTCTTTTTAATACAAACTTGGATCTTTGGATGTATCCTGCCAACAGAAAACAACAACAACAGAAGAGAAAATCCAAAAGAATAAAAAATGAGAAAAAAAGAAAAACAAAAACTCCCACAAGAGGTTCTTCTCTTTCCTCCCCATCATGTAAATTTGCACACTGTGAGGCCACAGACAGTTTACAGAGTGCAATATACAATCCACAATAAACAAGAAAGACACAGTCCCTACCTCAGGGAGTTTATTTTTTTACATGCCAGAAACTGACCCTTGAAAGTATCCAGTCAAGTCCTTTTACAGAAGAGAAAAGTGAACTACCAAGCTGAGTGACTTACCAGGGTCACAAAGCAAGAAGTGGCAGAGAGGGGATCTGAGAAGCTGGGTCTTTTCATTCCTAGGTCAGGGTGTTTCTCTCCCATACTATGCCTTGTGTTGTGAGTTCTCCTGAAACATGGTTTGTCCCAGCTTGCTAATGAGGCTGGCCTCTCCCATGGGCATTTATGCCCGAGATCCGGCCCCTCGCAGTGCTGCTACTGCTGGAGGTAGCTGACAACAGCAATCACCCTCAGAAACCACCCTCCTGGAGTCACCATTTCAACATCCTGAAGCAGAAACCCGCCAGTTTCCACTGAAATTTAAGACTCAAATGTCCGAGAATCAGTTTGACGCACAGGGTACAAGCCAACCCACAAGCAGGACTTCCTTCCCGTCCTCCTCTGGCTGTCAGCGCCAGTGTCTCTTTGCCACTAGCAGATCCCACGTTTTTCTGTCCCACTCACTGCATTGCTACCCTGAGCTTTTCTCCAAATTAGGACCAGAAGCAGCTGCCTGTAGATCTAGGCTCTGCCCACTCGATATTCTATAGACATTTGCTCTCCAAACCTTCACCACTCCTTTTATTTATTTATTTTTAAGATTTTTATTGGGGTATTGGAGGGATGGGAACAGTGCTGGGGAATTGGGGGAAGGGGAACAGACAAGTTGCTGTCATTTTGTTCTTCAGTCTAGTTGTGGAGGAAGGACATTGCTTCACTGGCCCAAGTTGGCACCATCATTGTGCTCTTCCTGGGCAAGGCAGACCAGTCGCCGGCTTCCGGACGGCCGCTCACTGCAGCTGCTGGCCGCTCACGCCGGCTGCTGGCCACACACGGCAGCCCATGGCAACCCACTGCCACAGGGGCTGCAGCCCACGCCGTCGCCGGGGTCTCACAGCAGCCCAGCTCCAGGTTGAGCCGCCGTCCAGCATCCTAGCTGTGGAGGGCAGTGTCACTGGCCCTCACATGTGGGATCCGAACCGCGGCCCTCTGGCATCCCAAGCCAGCTCTCAACCATCGCGCCATTCGGCCGACCCTTCACCACTCCTTTTATCTGGTTTCTCGAGGTGAGACGCTGAGATTTAGGCTAAGTAACTCACGAAGGAGGCAGTAAGCACTGGTGTGGGGTTAGTCCTTTGTTACTTCCCCAATGGAAGCACCTGCCTACATGTGTTTTGCATAAAACCTGACCCCAGCAGGCTGGTACTTATATGTGGAACACTGGTTTGCACTGTTGGTTAATTTCACCAACCCTTCACCATACTCATTTTTAAATTATTATTATTTTTTAATTTTATCAAAGTTATACAGGCACATAATTTAAAAAGCCAACTCCTACATTTCTACAAGTTTTATTAAGACAAAGAGTGGTCCTCAGCTGCCCTCCACCCACCCCACCCCCATTTCCCCTTCCCTAGGGGAACCTTTTTCAACTTGTTTAACTAATTCTTCTACCTATCTATAAATAACATGTTTGTATTGCTACTTCCTGATTTTTCAGTCCAGGCATTATCTGTGGACTTCCCACCAGGGGAGATGAGGAGTCAGCTCCCTTCACTCTGTTCTCCCTCTCTACACATACGCACACTTCCCAGGTCCCCTTCTTCCAGATGTAGTGATAGCATAATTTTTAGTAGATCAATAATTAGTGTGCTTGTTATTATGACTATGTAAATATCACTTATGACTAAGCTGTATAGTCAACTATGATTGCTTTTCTGTTCCAACATATCCTTTTGTTTTGATTATCATGTGTTTTCATACACTTAGATTTCTAAGATCTTATCACTAATTAACCCTAACCTCTGCCAGCCCTCCAGATCTCCTCTCAATATGTTCTTGGGAACGTCTCTTGGGGCCCTCTCTCCTGCTGTGGGGGCACTGCTGCATGGCTGCCATCCTGGAATCCCCTTTCACCATCTTCCTAGAAATTCCCTTACCTCTTTCCTGTGTTGGATCACCCGTTTCTGGATCCCATATCTTCTCATTTTTTGCTTTCTTCCCTCTTTTGAATGACATGTGTTTGTTTTTTTTTAGAACTTCCTGAGAATGCATGAGAGGAAAATTTTTTGAAACCTTGCATGTCTGAAAATGTCCAACTCTTGATTGATTGCATGGGATTCTTGATAAGAAGTCATTTTGCCTCAGAACGTTGATAGCATGTCTTCATTGTTTTCTAGCTTCCAGGGCAGCTGTTGAGGCCATGCCTTCTTTGTATGTGACCTTGGAGGATTTCTTTGTCCCAGCATTAAGAAGTTTTCACAATGACATACCTATAAAGGGCTACTCAGTGGCCCTTTTAATCTGAAATCTTTCTCCTTTGATTCTGGAGGTTTTTTTAGAATTATTTTATGTCCTTTGTTGTGTTTCTAAAACTCCTGCAATTCAGCTATTGGGATGAATTTCTCATCTATTCTTCCCCAGTTACTGTCATTTTATTCTGTTCTCTGGGAGATTTCCTCAATCTGTCTTCTAATCCTTCGAGTTTTTCATTTTTGATGTCATTTTTTTTTCTTTCCAAAAGCTCCCATTGGAGAGTTTTCCCTTAAAAAAAAACAATCCTTCTTAGTGGAGTTTTAGATATGGTGAAATTGGATGCATATGTTTAATCCACTATTTTTACCCATTACCTCTATATACTTTGGTTATTTAAAAATTTCTACCTTGCAGCTGCATCAAATCCTTTGAGCTTTCAAAATGGTTTCCTATCAATTAACATGTTTGACCCTCACGACCTAGTCTGTGGTATCTGAATCAGACCTTAGGATTGTCTGGTTCATCCCTGTTGCCTTACAGGGAGAATACCCAATTCCCAGAGAGCTGGTGTATCCTATTGGAAAACACTTGTTTCTGTCAGAACTCACCAGAGGTGTGTGAGATGGATTATTCGGCAGGCACACTGTACTCACGTAGCTTTTTATTTTATTTTATTTTTTTACTCTTTTCCAAAAAATGTTATTGAGATATAACTGACACACAATAAATAAACTGCACATATTTAAAGTGCATGGTTTCATAAGTTTTGACCCATATATACACTCCTGAAACTATCATCATAATCAAGATATTGATCACCCCCCAAAGTTCCCTCATGCATCTTATCATTCCTCCCTCCAGCCTCACCCCAACCCTACCCAGGCAACCACGGGTCTGTTTTCTGTCACTATAGATTAATTTGCATTTGCTAGATAGAAATGGAATCATCAAGTGTGATCTGTTATTTTTGTCTGGCTTTGTTTTTTTTTTTACATGTAGTTTTTGTGGATACTTTGAAGGCCATACCTGACTGTCCAGGGGGAAAGACGTCATCAGCTCTACCCCCCTCTACATCATTTCTCTTTTACATGCTTCTCATCTGTCTTCTTCCAGCCCGAGGGGCTGCCACCTGCAATGTTCTAATCTCCTCTCCATCGGAGCCTGCTCTGAGAAAAGGCCCGATGTATTCTATTCACACTGAGGTGACTGATAATTATTTTATATGTGTGATTTGTACAGTGGTACAGAAGACAAAACCCCACTTTTGGCTTGTGCCAAAGAAATAATAAGCTTTAGTGGTGGATTTCCAAGCATGAGCAGATAAGTTTAGAAGAGAGTTTTAGACAACAGCTTCGCCTGAACCTCTAAAAGCATACCCTGTGTAACAGAGTCTTCATGTAAGGCTGAGCCTTACATGAGCCTGCAGACAGGCAGAATGAATTGAAATCCCCTCTGGTCCCATTCAGAATTTTGGTTTCCTGAAATATCAGCCATTTAGGAGCTAAGAAAAGAACTAATGTCTTGCTGGCCTTCCTTCCTTTTGGTCTATTTGGCAGGGAAAACAATCCTGTGTAGATAAAAGGTCACTAAGGAGGGCAGGGCCTCCCATATTGGTCCTTATGTCCCTGTTCCAGGGAAGAGAAGCGTCACCAGAGGTGGCCCCCCAGGCAGCCAGACCCCAGTCCAAGCTGGCAGTGGCCCAAGGATCCCAGGCAGGAGGACCTGGCACATCCGCAAAGCTCCGGAGGTGCCTGGTCTGTCTTGCGTCTCTTCTTACTCATTCTCACATTTAACCTTTAATTCTCCATTCATTCGTTCACATTTAATTCTTACCGCACTGTGAAGCAGGAGAATGGGAAATGCGCCTCCATTTTTTTTAAACGAGAAGAGGTAGCATAACCTGCTCAAACTTTAAAGCCTTTCTCAGTGCTAGTCCTGTCCGTGGGCCCCCAGGCCGCCTGCCAGCCCATGCCAGGGAACATGAGGCATGGACTGTCTGGGCTGCAGCAGAGGAGCTAAGACAGGCAGTGGAGTCTCCGGGTGCATACACTTCCCCCACCACTCCCCGAGGTTCATCATCGCTCTCCATCGGTTTGTTGGGAAATGCACAGAGCCTGGGAGGGGATGGCAAAGGCAGTGGTCCCAGAAGTCCATGGGAAGGGACCCGTCAGATGTTTTCTTTGTGAGCAGGAGGCCCAGCTCAGCAAGCAGCTTGTGGTTAAGGAGGAAGACACACAGGCAGTCCCTTTGGCTCAGTCCAGCGTCTGTTGAGTACGAACTCTCTGCCCAGAGGGGACCAGGCACAGTTCCCAACCTCAGGGTCCCTGTAAGCCCTGAATAGTGAGAAACCTAATAGTGGTTGGTAGCGGGGGAGGAAGTTACACAGAACCCCTTCCTCAGTAACCCAGGAAAGATGGAGTGAAGACTAGACCAGGAGAAATGGCACAGGAAAGAGATTTTGAAGACCAACCTGGCTAACTTCAATATTTTATTAGAGACGGCTGGCCCTGACCCCAAGGACCTCAGACTACCTGCTAGTCCTTCTGGGCTAGAGAATTCAGTAGCACAGAGGCTATAAGCAGAAGGAGGCAGGAGAAAGGAGCAGAGCTTCCAGAGTCCTGCTTCTGGTATAAGGCCAGCGCCCGCCGCTCCACCATCATGCTCATCTACCTTCAATGGCAAAACTCTCCACATCAAATTTCTTTATCAATTGGACTTCCCATGGTCCTTTTGGCAAGAGAGGAGGCTTTTCTGTATCATGGAATAATAAGAAGCTAATCATTTCTCATGTATTTTACACATTTACAGTTTTTTGTCTTTTATTTCACTTGATTCGATCAATGAGCTCCTTTGACAGCCAGGTAGCGATGTTGGCATCTAACAGGTGAGGAAACTGAGGCACAGAGAGTTTGACATATTGAGTCACACCACGATTTAGTGGTGAAGCCAGATCTAAACACTTCACAGCTGAGACTAGAGCTATCCAGGGAGGTTTGAGGGACAAAGTACCCCAGGCTGGGAGGTGGGATAAATTCTGTATTTACCATTCTTTGAGATTATCTGTGGCTTTACATGGTATAAGAACTTAAGAACCAGATGCCAGTTTTAGTTCTGCCACCAATCTGCCTTGGCACTCGGCCTTTTTGGGTCTTGGTTTTCTCATCTGTAATGTCAGTATTAAAAGGACCCAGGGTGTTTTCTTTCTTTCTTTTTTTTTTTTTAGATTTTTATTGGGGAACTGGGGGGATGGGAACAGCACTGGGGAATTGAGGGAAGGGGAACAGACAAGTTGCTGTCATTTTGTTCTTCAGTCTAGTTGTGGAGGANCTGTTGTTCAGCATCTTAGCTGTAGAGGGCAGTGTCACTGGCCCTCATATGTGGGATCCGAACCGGGGCCCTCTGGCATCCCAAGCCAGTTCTCAACCAACGCGCCACTCGGCCGGCCCCCAAACCTCTTTCTTTACCTTGCCATATACTTGCTCTGAACAGGGACGCACAAGAAATTTAAGCAGCTACTGACTGTGGGTTAATGGAAAAGACCAGAAACACAGAAGATAGAAGGTAACTAATATTGGAAAAGTGTAAAATGACCAATGAGAAGAACAGGTCTACAGCAAAAGTGGCTCTGGATCAGGCTAGGTCAAAGAAAATTCAGGGGAGCAATTTGAACCAGGTTTGCGTAGTAGTTATCTACTACTGTGTAACAAGTGGGGTAACCACTTTGTGTACTAGTTGTCTATTGCTGTGCAACCCATTACCTCAACACTTAGTGCCTTAAAATGATAAACATATATTGTCCCACAGTTTCTGTCGGTGAAGAATCCAGGTGCAGCTTAGCTGGGCACCTCTGGCTCAAGGTCTGCCATGAGGCTGCAGTCAAGTTCGCAGCCTAAAGGCTCAATGGGAAGTAGAAGGGAATCTGAATTCATGCTCACTGAAGCGGTCATCAGCAGACCTCAGTCCCGTGTGACACAAGCCTCTCTACAGCGCTGCTTCAAGGCTCAGTGCTGGCTTCCTCCAGGGTGAGAGATTTAAGAGAGAGCAAGAGTGACCAAGATGGAAGTCACAGTCCTTTTGTAACCTCATCTTCGACATGCTCTCCCATCACTTTTGCTGATGCTTTTCATTAGAAGCAACTCACTATGTTCAGCCCATATACAAGGCTGTGAAAACTGAGAGGCAGAGATCACTGGGGGCCATCTCAGAGGCTACCTACCACACCTTGCTGGTTAGGATTTAAATGAGGTATAGAAAGCATCCCAGGTAGGGAATAACAAGAGTGAAAGCACAGAGGTTAGAAAGGTTTGACTGGGATAATTTGGTTGGAACAGGCATCTGAGTAGGAATGTGGAAGGTAGTTGGAGAGGTTGACCAGGCCAAGATTGAACTGGATTTCAAATACCAGTTTAATTTTTATCCTTGGGCTATTGTTGATATTCCCCTCCTCAACTGTAAGCTCTCTAAGTATAGGAAACAATGTCTATTTTATATTTTTCATACCTCTATGATTTATAATATTTGGTTGTCAGAAAAGTCATGATATATTTTTTTCTATGTTTTTTGTTGCAAAATGCGTCATGACTTTTCCAACAACCCAATAGAAGTTGGCATATAGTAGATGCTCAAGAAAATTTGTTGCCTGAAGAAACCTATGAAGTTAAGGTGTAAGAAGTAATGCAGAGGGCCGGCCGAGTGGCGCGATGGTTGAGAACTCGCTTGGGATGCCAGAGGGCCCCGGTTCGGATCCCACATGTGAGGGCCAGTGACACTGCCCTCCACAGCTAAGATGCTGAACAACAG
>NW_017731793.1:1392255-1406494 GCF_001890085.2 Hipposideros armiger
CACAGGGGCTGCAGCCTACGCCGTAGCCGGCGACTCATGGCAGCCCAGCTCCAGGTTGAGCTGTTGTTCAGCATCTTAGCTGTGGAGGGCAGTGTTACTGGCCCTCATATGTGGGATCCGAACTGGGGCCTTCTGGCGTCCCAAACCAGTTCTTAACCATCGCGCCACTTGGCCGGCCCAGCACCCAGGGTGTTTTAAGGGAAGCTGAATTTAAATTGTGTCGTTAGATTTGTTGAGCTAGGGCCGGCCAAGTGGCTCATTTGGTTAAGAGCACGAGCTCTGAGCAACAGGGTTGCCAGTTCAATTCCCACATGGGTCAGTGAGCTGTGCTGGAGCTGAACTGCCGCTGAGCTGGTGAGAGCACGTGCTCTTAGCAGCAAAGTTGCTGGCTCAACTCCTGCATGGGATGGTGGGCTGCACCCCCTGCAACGAAGATTGAACATGGCACCTTGAGCTGAGCTGCCGCGAGCTGCCAATGGGAGGTCAGATGCTCAGTGTGCAACAAGGTTGCTGGTTCAACTCCCACATGGGATGGTGGAGGACTACGCTCCCCTCCCTCCTGTCCCCCGTCCCCCAGCCACAACTAGATTGAAAGTGGCAACTAGACTTGGAGCTGAGCTTGTGCTCTAAGATTGAAGGACAACGACTTGACTTGGAGTCGATGGGTCCTGGAAAAACACAATGTTCCCCTTCCCCGATTCCCCAACACTGTTCCCCTCCCCAATTCCCCAATAAAAATCTTAAAAAAAAATTGTTGATTTGTTGAGTTAAAGGTCAGGTGAAGGACAACAGCCGTGAACACTGGCACAAAAGGTAGAGATTCAAGGCATAGTCTAGAAATCGCTAGAGAGATTTAGCTTGGAGTACACAATAAGGGTTGATCTATTGAGTTCATTCATTTTGTCTTCTGTGTGAGAGTTGCTTGAAGGAACAAACCACAGTTTATACAAAGCCCCAACCCTCAAATCACATGGTTGGGCCCTATCTGCACTTACTAAATTGTTGCCAATTGGCTGACTATGAATGGCTGCAAAATATATTTTAATTTGCCTTTTCCTAATTAATAGTGAGATTTAACTTTTCATTTTTTAAACACGTTTTTTATTGAATAAATTTGACATGTAACATTGTGTAACTTTAAGGTGTACAGCATATTACTTTGATACATTTATATATTGTAATATGATTACCAGTGTAAAGATATTTATAATATTACATAATTATAGTACAATAGTCTTGTCTATATTCATTATACTGTGCATTAAATCTCTGTAGCTATTTACTACTCATCGCAAGTTTGTACCCTTAAATACCATCAACCTTATCCTTCTACCCCATCCCCTGGTAACTACCATTTTACTCTATTTTTTTTTTCTTAATTTAGGTTTGAGTCTTTTAGATTCCACATATAAGTGATATCAGACAGTACTTGTCTTTCTCTATCTGACTTATCTCAGCATAATGTTCTCAAGGTCTATCCATGTCACAAATGGAAGGATATCCTTCTTTCTCATAGCTGAATAATATTCCATTGTGTATATATACCACATGTTTTTTATCCATTCATCCACTGATGGGCATATGGGTTGCTTCCATGTCTTGGCTATTGTGAATAATACTGCGATAATGGAAGTGCATATACCTTGTTGAAATCCTGCTTGCATTTCTTTTGGGTATACACCCAGAAGTGAATTGCGAGATTGTGTGGTAGATCTATTTTCAATTTTTAGAGAAACTGCCATATTGTTTTCCATAGTGGTTGGATCAATTTACATTCCCACCAACAATATATTAGGGGATTGAACTTATTTTCACTTGTTTATTGATCATTTAGATTTCTTCTTTTAAATTGTCTGATCATAACTTCACCCATTTAACTAACACACTGTTTATAGGAGTTGCATATGATGGACACATCCTTTATTGATTATATGCATTGAATATACCTTCTCCCTATTTGTGTTTGTGTGTGTGTGTGTGTGTGCTTTATGTTGTTTTTGTTGAAAAAAGTTTAAAATTATTTTTAGTCAATTTAACAGAATTTTCTTTGATAACTTTTGCTTCTGTGTTTTAAGAAATCCACCTTTGCCCAGAAATCATATTTTTTATATTTGCTTTAAAATTGTTCAAGATTTTTTCCCCACCATAGTTTTGTTTCAATTTTACTTTTCTATATAGAAACTCCCATTGTCTCACAACCATTTAATGAACACTGTTGTTTTTCTGTGGTTTTTAATGTGGCCTCTACCATATAATATGTTCCCAATACACAGACAAATTTGCTTTTAACCTTTCACCTTGTCCCATTCACCTTGTCAGTTTGCCTGTTCCTGCATTATATTACTGTACTGATTTGAACTTTACACTTAAGATTTCTGTTAGGGCAAATTTTCACCTTCTTCAAAATGAAAAAAATTATTGAGGCTCTATTGGTCCTTGTTCTTTTTACATGATTTTTTGGATCCAAATTGTAAAATTTCATGAAAAACCCAATGGAGAATTTTAAGGGAATTGCACTTGATGTCTAAATTGATTTGGAGATAATTGCTAGTTTTACGATGTTGACTCTTTCCATCCATGAACATGGCACATCTCTTCATTGAGATGAGTCTTCTTTTTTGTGCATATTTGTTACATTTATTCCTAAGTACCTTCTAGTTTTTGTTGCTATTGTAGATGATATTTTAAAAAATTACTTCTTGTAATGGTTTTTGCTGGTATATAGAAATGCTATTGATTTTCTTTTTTTTTTTTTTAAAGATTTTTATTGGGGAATTGGGGAGGGGAATAGCGTTGGGGAATTGGGGAAGGGGAACAGACAAGTTGCTGTCCTTTTGTTCTTCAGTCTAGTTGTGGAGGACCTCATTTCACTGGTCCATGTTGGTGTTATTATTGCGCTTTTCCCAAGTAAGACAGTCGCTTGCCAGCCATTGGACTGCAGCTCACGGCAGCTCACAAAACCTCACGCCTGCTGCCGGCCAGCCCCACTGCAGCCTATACCATCACTGGCAACTCACGGCAGCCCAGCTCCAGGTCGAGCTGTTGTTCACCATCTTAGCTGTAGAGGGCACAGTGTCACTGGCCCTCAATGTGGGATCCGAACCGGGGTCCTGCTGCTCAGAGCTGGCATCCCAAGCCAACTCCTAACCAACGCACCACTCGGCCGGCCCTGATTTTCTTATATTGATCTTATATCCAGCAGCCTTGGTGAACTGTCATTAGCTTCAATAATACTCCAAAGAATTTTTTTTTCTATATAGACAGTCAATTCAACTGCAAATAATGCCACTTTATTCTTTTCCCAATCTTGTGTGTGTGTGTGTGTGTGTGTGTGTGTGTTTAAAATTTTTAAGTTTTATTGTGATCTTTAGGAACTTTAGTACAATATTGAATAGAATAGTGGGTTTGGTCTTTACTAGAAAGAGAAGGTTTTTAATATTTCACCATTAAGTCCAATGTTTTCTGTAGGTTTAAAAGAAATACCCTTTGAGTTAAGAAAATACCTTTCTATTTCTAGTTTGCTAAGAGTTTTAACTATGACTGGGGGAGAGAGCCAAGATAACAGAGCAGAAACACACTGTGCCTGCGTCCTTCCATGAACACATTAAAATTACAACTAAATTATAAAACAATTAGGCTGGAGAACCATCTGAAGTCTAGTTGAACAGAAATCCTATAACTAAAAAATATAAAGAAACAGCCACGTCCAGACTGGTAGGAGGGGCAGAGACGCTGAACAGTCCCCAAACCTCCCTGTGGTGGTTGAGAATCAGGAGGAATATCTCTGCCATGGAGGTTCCCCCCTGGAGGAGCAAGGGACCCCAGCACCCTCCCCGCCCCCCCCCCACACACACACAAGGCTCCCCAGCCTGGAATACTGGTGCTGGGAAGAGAAGCCCCCATAACTTCTGTCTGTGAAAAAAAGTGGGGATTCCGTCTCTTCGGGTGGGACGGAAGGCTGAGGAAAACCCAGATGTCCTTTAAATGGCCTGTGCACAGATTTACTCGCTCATAGGCACTCACCTTGGGCTCCAGTGGAGGGATGGTGACTTGGAGGGGCCTTGGAGACGAAGGGGAAGGACTGAAGGACAGTTGGCATTTTCCTGGTGAGAGGTCCTCCTCTCATGCAGCTGGCAGATGTTCGCCATCTTTCCTGTGTTGAAACCACCCCCACAGGCCAAATCTGAATCTGATTGGCCTGGTGAGCTCCACTACTCCACCCTGCTGACTCAGCTGGGACCCCGCTCCACCCAACTCGCACAACACGGGAGCCACGTTCTCCATGAGCAGCCAGCCCCTCCTGCATTGCACTATTTCTTGGAAAACTATTGGAGTCCATGGGCTCCAGAAGGGTGGTGACTGGCCTTAGTGTGCTCTGAGACTTTTGTTGAGTTGCTCCAGGTTCAGCAGTAGCACCAAACCAGAGTCTACATTAACCTGGTAACTACACTCTTTCCACTCTAGTGACTCCCTGAGATCCTGCCTCAATCAAATTGCATACTGCATGAGGTTTTATCATTGGCTGAATCTTAAGAAGCAAGCAGGTGACAGTAGGCCTCCAAGTGTCCTGGCTTTTTGCAGTTACCCCACGCCTGGTACTGGTGGCAGCTATCCTCAGTTCACAGCGTGGCTTCTCCCCCACGCCTCCAGGTTTAGCCCAGGCTTTTTGCAGTTACCCCATGCCTGGTACTGGTGGCAGCTATCCTCAGTTCACAGCGTGGCTTCTCCCCCATGCCTCCAGGTTTAGCCCAGGCAGTGAACAACCACAGATCGCTTCGTAGCTCCTACCAGATAGCCCCCCGGCCAGTCACAGGCAGTGGCTGACCTGGGCCTGCACTGGAGCCTCTTCCAAGAGAACACAGAACCAACATACTTGGAGGTTGGCTTCAGACCATAGCACAGCACAAAAGGCACACACAAAGGGTGGCCTCAACAGGCACCAGGGCCCACTGGGGCAAATCCCATTCAATAGGGTAAGCCCCCTGCACAGCAGCCCATAAGCTGTGGATGTGGCCAAACCCCATAGCCAGTCAGCCTGAGGATCAATCCCATCCACTGATGTGCCAATAGCAACCAAGGCTTAGCTATAACAGTAGAGCACACACAATCCACACAAGAGACATTACTGGAGCACCCTGCGTAGGTGACCAGGGAGACTTTGCCACTGGGCCCCACCGGACACCTACTACATAAGGCCACCCAGCCAAGACTGGGAGACATAGCAGATTTACCTGATACATGGAAACAAACACAGAGAGGCAGCTAAAATGAGGAAACAAAAAAATGCATCCCAAATGAATAAACAGGAGACAAATCCAGAAAAAGAACTAACAAAATGGAGGCAAGCAACCTACCAGAGAAAAAGTTCAAAACACTGGTGATAAGGATGGTCAAGATACTTAGCGAGAACTCACAAAGAGATTGCAAGCATAAAAGAAGATATAGAAACCATAAAAAAAGAACCAGTCAGAAGTGAAGAATATAATAACTGAAATGAAGAATGCACTAGAAGAAATCACCAGCAGACTAGATGAAACAGAGAATCAAATCAGTAACTTGGAAGACAAAGTAGCAGAAAACACCCAATAGGAACAGCAAAAAGAAAAAAGAATCCAAACAAATGAGGATAGTTTAAGAGACCTCTGGGACAGCATCAAGCGTAAAAATATTCACATCATAGGGGTATCAGAAGGAGAAGAGAGCAAGGAATTGAAAACCTATTTGAAGAAATAATGACTGAAAACTTTCCTAACCTGGTGAAGGAAGTGCAGAGAGTCCCAAACAGGACAAATCCAAATAGGTCTACACCTAGATACATTATAATTAAAAGGGCACAGGTTAAAGACAAAGAGAGAATCCTAAAAGCAGCAAGAGAAAGGCAACCTGTTCATTATAATGGAACTCCCATAAGACTGTCAGATGATTTCTCAACAGAAACTTTGCAGGCCAGAAGGGATTGGCACAAAATATTCAACGTGATGAAAACCAAGGACCTACAACCAATACTACTCTACCCAGCAAGGCTATCATTTAAAATTGAAGGACAGATAAAGAGCTTCCCAGACAAGAAAAGGCTAAAGGAGTTCATCACCACCAAACCAGTATTACACAGAATGTTAGAGGGACTTTTTTAAGATGGAAAAAAAAAAGATCAAAATTATGAATAATAAAATGGCAATAGCCACATATCTATCAAAAATTACTTTCAATGTAAATGGATTAAGTGCTCCAATCAAAAGACATAAGAGGGCTGAATGGATAAGAAAACAAAATCCTTATATGCTGCCTACAAGAGAATCACTTCAGATTGAAAGACACACACAGACAGAAAGTAAAGGGATGGAAAAAAATATTTCATGAAAATGAAAATGAAAACAAAACAAAACAAAAAAAAAAGCGGGGTAGCCATACTTATACCAGACAAAATAGACTTTAAAACAAAGGCTATAACCAGAGACAATGCAGGACCCAGTAATCCCATTTCAGAGTTTTTATTCAAAGAAAATTTCCAGGGGATGTATGCATCCACGTGTTCATTGCAGCATTGTTTATAATGACCAAGATGTGGAGGCAGCCTGGGTGTCCATTGATGGAAGAATGGATAAAGAAGTGGTACATATACACAATGGAATATTGTTTGGCCATGGAAAGGAATGGGTTTTTGCCATCTGTGGTGGCATGGATGGACCTGGAGGGTATTGTCCTCAGTGGAGTATGTCAGACAGAGAAAGACAGATGCAATGTGATTTCACTTATATGTTGAATCTAAGAACAAAATTAACAAACAAAACAGAAACAAACTCACAGATACAGAAAACCTTTTGATGGTTGCCAGATGGGAGAGGGGTTGGGGGTCTGTATGAAAAAGGGGAAGGGATTAAGTACAAATTGATTGTTACACAGTAGTCATGGGGATGTAGGGTATAATGTAAGGAATATAGTCAATAATATTGTAATAACTATGTATGGTGTCAGATGGGTACTAGATTTGTTGGGGTGATAGATGGGAGGGGGTTGGGGGGCAGGGTGAAAAAGGTGAAAGGATTAAGAAGTACAAATCGGTAGTTACAAAATAGTCATGGGATGTAAAGTAAAGCATAGGAAATATAGTCAATAATATGGTAATACTCGTAACTATGTATAGTGCTAGGTGGGTATTAGGCTAGTCAGGGGGATCACTTCTTAAATTATATAAATGTCAAACCACTCTGGTGTATACCTTAAATTAATATAAAATGATATTGAATGTCAACTGTAATTGATAATTTTTAAAAGGTGGAGGGAGACGAAGAGGAATACAAGGTCCAAATTTCCAGGTATAAAACAAACAAGTCATGGGGATGAAATGTACAGCACAGGGAATATAGTCAATAATATTGTGATAGCGTGGTACAGTGTCAGATGGTTGCTGGACTTATCATGGTGATCACTTCTTCAGGTATATAAATGTTGAATAACTATGGTGTGCCCCTGAAACTAATATAATATTGTATGCTAGCTATATATATATATATTTTTTTATTGGGGAATTGGGGGGATGGGAACAGTGATGGGGAATTGGGGGAAGGGGAACAGACAAGTTGCTGTCATTTTTGTTCTTCAATCTAGTTGTGGAGGATGTTGCTTCACTGGCCCAAGTTGGCACCGTCATTGCACTCTTCCCGGGCGAAGCAGATCAGTCGCCGGCTTCTGGACGGCCGCTCACTGCGGCTGCTGGCCGCTCACGCTGGCTGCTGACCGCTCACGCTGGCTGCAGGCTACACACGGTAGCCCATGGCCACCCACTGCCACAGGGGCTGCAGCCTACGCCGTCGCCGGCGACTCATGGCAACCCAGCTCCAGGTTGAGCTGTTGTTCAGCATCTTAGCTGTGGAGNTCCAGGTTGAGCTGTTGTTCAGCATCTTAGCTGTGGAGGGCAGTGTCACTGGCCCTCATATGTGGGATCCGAACCAGGGCCCTCTGGCATCCCAAGCGAGTTCTTAACCATCGCGCCACTCGGCCGGCCCTGCTAGCTATATTTTTAATAAAAATCTTTTAAAAACAGTGTTTACTATGACTGGGTATTGATTTTTTAAAATCAAAGTCATTTTCTGTATCTATTTGAGATGCTCCTATAATGTTCTCTAATTTAGTTATATGAATAAGATTGATTGGCTATCTAATGTTAAGCTATCCTTGCATTCCTGGGATGAACCCTTAATGGGTCATGGTTTATGTTATTTTTATACATTGCTGAATACAGTTTGCTAACATTGACTATTTTGTATCTATATTCATAAATAACATTAGCCTCAAATTTTCCTTTCTCATACTTTCTTTAGAGTGTATACAAATGTTTTTATAAAGATTAGAATCATTAAAATTAGAAGGGAAAATAAAGACCATCCAGTTTGGTCTCGTCACCTTATAGTAGAAAAAACTGGAATTCAGAGAAAGGAAATGGACTTTCTAAAATCATATAGAGTTTGAAACAGAGTTGGGACTAAAGTAGTTGGCAGAGCACTTGTAAATTTCAAATCGCTTTCCCATTCATGATCTCATTTTATCTCCACAACAGCCCCGCAGGGAGAGTATTACAGGTCACCTCCCATTTACAGATGAGCTAACCTGAGGTCCAGAGAGATAACATCATGAATTATGTGACCCAGCAGAGCTGGGACTGGAAGCCAGGCTTCTGACTTCTAGACCAGAGCCCCCTCCCCAACTGTTTTTGTTCCACTGACAGATCCACTTATTAGCCTGAAATGAAGGGAACCCTGAGATCTGCATGCCCAAATCATTATTTTATAAGTGTCTGGCAATCTTTTCACAGATATGTCAAACAGATGGCCCCAATGGGCAGGGGTGAGGGCTACGTGGTCCCTAAGGGTCCTTTTGGAAGAGGGACACCCTCAAGACCAGAATAAATCCCCGGTCTCTAAGAATGTCCCCTAATACAGAAATGGGTCCAAGGCCCCTAAATGGAATCTTTGTTACAGCGTCAGAGCACAAGGTTCCTAAGGGCCTGTCTCATGTAACGGGGGCAGGGGGGCTCCAGTTGCCCTTCCATCCCCCTTCCCCACCCTCCGGCCATCACCACCCCTCCCCCATATCTCTCAGCAAGCTGCTTCCTGCACCAGTGCACTTGTTTTGCTTGTGCTATTTGTGTCTGCTTCTAACAGCTGGCCCCAGCCTGGCAGCCCCCAGCTCTGAGGATTATCCAATTATCCCATTAGCCCAGAATGTCCTTCCTTCCTCCAGAGCTATTAGCTCCCCATCTCCCTCTTCCTCTCTCCCTCCAAGGTCTGCTCCATAGCCTTCCTTGCTCCTTTCCTAGTCAGGACGAGGGCTGGGTCAGTCTCCAGTCATATAGACTCAGAGAATACCAGACCTGGAAGGGACATTTGTATCTGTCCATCTGCCTAATCATTTTGCGGGGAAGGAAATGCCAACCGTACCCAGTCACATGACCCATTCGTACCAGCAAAGAACTAAAACCCAGGTCTCTCAACTTCGTGGCCATGCTCTTTCTTACCACATCTGGTCAGCCTTATCTAGTGCTCAGTACGCTTAGCCCTGGAATGGAGGAGATATTATTTCCCGCTCCACTCTCTGCAACTCTGTGGTTGATATTAGAACGTGTGGTCTAGGTAGGGAGCGAGAACACACACTGGTGAAAACCAGCACATTATCCAGGAGTTAAGTCATACCTTAGCAGAAGAAGAAGAGATGTTACCAGAAGTAGGTAACAAACTTCCGGTGCATAAGACAGGCACTGAGTGCTAAAAGAGCTTGTTAGAGGGGAAAAAGGCTTTTCAGTAGAGGGTTTAGGAGATCGTTTCGTTCTTCAGGGGGTGGCTGAAGAGAGAAATGTTTTGAGTAGTGGAGATTCAGAGGAATAGCATTCCAGGCAGAGGACTCCCCGAAACAGAAAAGCAGGGGGTGGGTTGAAAGGATGGAAGCCTCCAGTCTGGCTCAATCAGGGGGCTGGGGGCGGGGAGAAAGTGGGGTGCAGACAAGTCTGGAAAGCAAAGCTGCGCCCTGAATGCCACACCCACAAGTGAGGCTTGGTCTGATACACATTTAAGGCCCCTGGAAAGTTCTGGAGCAAGGGAGGGACACGATTGGAGGTGTGCTTTGTGAAGAGTAATCTGACTGTATGGCCTGAATGGGTTGTAGTAAAGAGACAAACACAGAGAGGTCAGTCTGGAGCGTATCCTGGTGGGTGAGAGATGATGAGGCCTCAGCAAACACCATGACTTTAGGGGGTGGGGGTGGGCGGTGACTGGAGACAGAATGAATGGAACAGATTCAGAAAACATTTGGAAAAAAGAATTAGTAGGGTGCACTAGATTGGATTTTGGAAGATAAGGAAAGGAGTCCCCATTAATCGGATTAGGGAAGTTAGGAATGGTGGGGGGTAAGTATGGAGTAGAAACCGGGAGGTGAGTAGGACCCGCCCTACTTTGCCCTCTGTCACTCACTGGATAGAGCGTTTTGTGAAGTTAGCAGTTTGCTTTATGTGCTGTGTGAAACCTTCTCTTCCCTATGTCCCAGCCCCTTCGGCTCCTCTACCAGATGTCCACGTGCTGACCCGATTCATCACATGCTACCCTCCACCCCGACACAGCAGTGCACTTTGGCTGAGGTGACAATGCTGTCACCACAAGTGGTTCTGCTGGGAGGAACTTCAGGTCTTGGGTGTATTCCGTTGATACAGGGCACTGGGCCTTTTTGATTCCTTTCAATCCGCGCCAGAGAATCGCTTCCCACCTGTACCCATAAACTTGATTCAGGTGATGACTTTGTTTTATACTTTGTCATTCCCTCCTCCTAATTAGCTGTCTTATTCCAAATGCCTGCTTTGGGCTTCCAGGCTCCTAAGACGGACCACTCTGGCCAGAAAAGATAAGCCATCCTTCTCTGGCCTTGTGCCCTTACAGTTCAGGGGAGGCTCCCCGATGGTCCACAAGGGTGCCCAGGTCCCTTCCACGCCGGTGAGCACCTACCTGAGTGCCCTTGGAGGACACTGAAGATCCAGCCATTAAATTGTTGCGGCCTGGTGGCCTCAAACATGAACTAGTTATCCCGCCAGAGCTTCTGTGAGTCCCGTAGCTCCTGGGGGTTGTCCTACTAAGCTTAGTTGTGCCCTTCAGAACAGCATCGGGTGAGCTGGTTCCCGCTCTGGTCTACTCATCTGCAGCCACGGCACTCCCTAAGTCACCTCCCACCTCATTCCTGCAACCACTTTCAGTGTCCAGTTTCCAGACCCTCCCTGTCTTGATTGCCTTCCTTCGACCACGTGTTAACTCTGCCAGGTGTAATTGAGAGATGACCACCTGGCGGCAGCCACGTCCACAAAGGGTATTTCAGTTTGTTGGTGATCAGCTGTGGTGTTGAGAACTGACCACGAGCCTCCTGCTTGAGCAGGGAACCCCGTGAGCTCCTTCAGCCTGAGGTTCTTATGAACTTTGACGTGATGCAGCTTGAGGCTAGAGTCGCTTCTTTCTCTGGCATTTCCCAGAGTTAGCGGACGCTGAATTTAGCCACTGAAATGTCCATGTTGTTTTGAACTTGATGATGTGAAGGGATGTCTTCTCCCCACACATTTGCTTTTACAAACTCCGTACAGGACTTTGCACTGATCTTTGACTCGGTTTTATCTGTCCAGCCCCGTGAGGTCATTTTGAACCCTCATTCTGTTAGCCCAGACATTTACTATATCCTTCTCTGTTTACCTCTTTAATAAGCCCCAATTCCTCTGGATTCGAGACTTCAATAAACATATGGAACAGGATAAGGCTGAAGATGGCAAATGATCCATATAGCCAGTGCCCCTGCCTAAGTCATCCGCTGGCTCCCACACCCACCTCCCGGCTCCCGCAGACACCAGAGGCTTCCAGGTGCCTGGTTTAAATTCACACTCATGACGTTTCTTTATCTGGCAATGGCTGGGCAACATCAGAGAGGAGCACATAGAAACTGGGTAAGCAGCCCTCTTTCCTTTTCCACCCTCCTTTCCACTCTCTGATGGCAGGAACACCTCTTGTGTTTTCTGAACTGAGAATGGATTTGATATGGCACTGACAATAATCCTGGGCATTTATGTTACAAAACCTTCCAAAACACTTTCACATGTATTATCCCATTTTATTTAAAAGCAGGCGTGCAGCTCAGAGTGACTTGTCCACAGCGGGAAACGAAGTCAGCAGCAAGCCCGGGGTTTGAGCCTGGTGTTCTCATTCAGAGCTCCGGGAAGCACAGCAGTGGTTGCAAGGAACAAGCAGAGGGATTATTGCGCATCTCTGGACCACGCACAAAAGAGAGTCCCGCTGAAACCCCCAGAGATAGCCTGGGGAAAACCGCAGAGTTCTCTAAAAGTTCTGGGACCGACAGCACAGTTGCGACATTGGGCTCCGGGCCTGAATTTTCCTAAGAGAAAACTCGATAATTTTTTTTTAAAAATCCCATCTAACTTTAACAATTCCCAAAATCTCTGAATCAAAACCAGGCTCTATCCCCCCCACTCCCCTTTCCAACTCAACTGGGAAATGTGGGTGGATTGCAAAAGAACAGAAAAGAAAGATCAAAACTGTGACAACCCTCTGACAACATTTTAACTTGAAAATTGCCTGTAAATGGATGGAATAATTCTGTGTAGGCAGATGTAAATCAGGCACACATTTACTCAGCTCCTTCTCTTTCTATCTCCTAACAAACCCCTTGAAGGCACAGGTCCCAGAGTTTTCAACCTGCCTCATTCCCCAGTTGGATGTTACCTGTTCCTCTGATCTCTCCGAGCCTGTGTCCCGTCCATGGCCCTCACCTCTTGCTGCCCGGACAGGCTGCATCTGGCTTATTTTCCTTAGTTGGTTGATGGCTCACCTGTCCCCCAGCTTAGTATTCACCAGCAGGTGCTTAGTAACCAGTTGAAAGAGGAACAGAGTCAGGAGATGGGGCTCCATTTCTAGCCTGCTCTGTCCTAACCTCTCTGAGAGCTTACTGGCCATTAGGTGCCAGTCCAGATGGCTAATTCTGCAAAATCACACACATACACACAAACCCTTCCCTGGGCAAGGCAAAGAAATGTGTGGGTGGTTCCATGCAAAGCCTTTCCCACTGGTGGGAAAAAGTCCTTCCCTCAGAGGACACTGGGTCAGCCCCACCCATCACCACCCCAGCCTCCTGGTGATGGCACCCTGGCCTGGCCTCTCCCCATGCCCAGATGTTTCCAGAGCTGCTCATTCTCTGGCAAAAGAAAGGGTCAAGCCAGAGCATCTAGAAAGGTGTCTCCCGCACCTGGGCTCTGTGTTCTGTTGTCCCTCTCCTTTGAGGCTGTGTGAATCGTCTGACGTTTTGATCACCCCCTCCCTGGCTCTACAGAACGACAGGGGCTGTCCCAACAGTGATAGTTACTGCTAATGAGTGACAGCTGCCGTGAGGTGCACCTCTGGACAGGGGAGGGGTAGGTTTGGGGAAGAGGAGAGAAGGCAATCTACACTTTTCAGAGAAGATAAGGGCCCTGGAGGGAGTGACCTGCCCCACAGCAGACCTTCTTAGGTCTTTTCCCCCAATGTAAGCTCTCGCGTCAGCAGAGGGATGTCACCCAGGGCGCTCAGGCAGTACTTGGGCCCAGCACAGGAGCTCAGGGGGAGTGCCCACTGTGGCGAGAACCCACAGGAGCTGCCATGCCAGGAGACTGAGTGGCATGACGGGGTAGGAGCAGGTTCTGGGCACAGAGCGCCATCGTGACATGCCTCTCCTTCGGCCCCAGGTGTGAGAGCAGACTGCACGGAACTGGGCCACTCCTTACGCCTGTGGATTCTGTTTCTCCACCACAGTTGAAAAGAAGGCCAGCACCCCAGCTGTGGAATGCCCAGTAGATCCAGGCGGTGTCCTGAGCACCTCATTTCCTCTCATTTCCCGGCTGCCCCTCATCTCTGCCCTGCAGTGGTTCGCCCCAGGCTGGCCCCGACAGGGCTTGACCTCAATTGTACTCAGAAGTCTTTCCTGAGCCCGTAGCCTGGTCCCTCCCCAGCCCCAAAGCCTGCATCCATGTAGCCCAGCCCCCAAAGCTCAGTTCCCAAGAAGCCTCAGAAAAGACTGAAGATAGACTATGTTTCTTTCTTTTTTTTTTTAAAGATTTTATTGGGGAATCGGGGAAAGGGGAACAGACAAGTTGCTGTCCTTTTGTTCTTCAGTCTAGTTGTGGAGGATGTCGCTTCACTGGCCCATGTTGGTATTATCATTACGCTCTTCC
>NW_017731793.1:1407574-1412853 GCF_001890085.2 Hipposideros armiger
GGGCAAGTACTTAACCTCTCTGTTCAACAGAGGCTGTTTAGTCTCTGTTGTCTAGTTACCTGTAAAATGGGGCTCCCAGGGCTGCATGAGGATTACCCGGGAAGGTCTCACGCTGCTTCCCGTCCCTGCCTGGCTGGGGCAGGTTGCTAACTTCCTTCTGGGCCTTAAACTTCTCCATCACAAAAGGATGGCATCACCTTCTTAGGCAAGGTGCCCAAGACAGGCCTGAAAGGAGGAAACACCTGTTCCTCATAGATTTCTTTGTTGGGAGTAGGAGGAGGGGTGATTCCAGGGCAAGGCATTTTGGCCTCAGCCCAGATCTCTTTCCAGATGGCTCTGCAGCCTCTCAGCTGAGGGGTACAGCAGGGCAGTGTGTGTGTGTGTGGGGGGCACAGCTCCAAGAAGGTAAGGAGCAAATACACCCTCTTTAGAGGACAGCAGGGAGGTAACGGATGGAGGAACCTGGTCCCCACACAGAGGGGTCAGGGCCTGTGTGGGGAGAGCAGCCGGGGGAAAATCCCTCCCACAGGGATACAGGTCTCGGGCGCTGTGCATGGATATTGGGACTCTGGTGCAACCAGGCAGCCTGTATCCTTGGAGGATGGGAGTCTGGGGAAGCCCTCCTGGGCAGGCAGGGCATCTGTCTGTCTGCACACACGCTCACACTCTCTCACACATACAACAAACACCTATACATATGTGTGTCAGGCCTGGCTGAGGAGTAGGGACAGGAACTCAGACACCATTCTCATTGGACAAGCTTAAAACACAACGTGGCTCATTTTTATTTTATCTCAGAAAAAACATTCCCTTCAGAAGGAAAGGCAGTTAGATAGGGCCTCCACCTGGGCAGCTCTGAGCTACCCAGCCTCACCCCATGGCCGGCCAGCCCCGACCTCCTCCCCTGAGCCCATCCTCTGGAACTGCTCTGTTATAACTCTGCATCCTTGAGCCCAGCTTTATTGCCCCAAGAGGTGGCCCTGGGACTGATGGGGTAAGAAATACACGGCAGCTCACAGCAGCGGAAGAGGGCCGTCTGGGACTCCTTGGGCCAACTCCTGGTGCCAGCTGAGCAGAGGACTGACAACAGACCCTGTAGCCAGGGAGGGACAATAATAAAATAAAAAGCATATCCTCACGCTTACATTTTCTCCTGGGAAATAGAGTTAAACGCCACCTCTGGGCATAGCAGCTCCCAACCCCTCGGGAAGTCTGGGGAGGGTGGTATGTGTGTGGGAGGGGGCCTGATGGAGCTACTCCTTAGCCTCAGGGCCAGTGAGCCTGCTCTGCCACAGCTGCCCTGTGGAGACAAGGTGGCACTTCGAGAAGCTCCCAGAGTGGGGACTGAGCCCTGCCCAGCCAAGATGCTCTGGGGTTGTGGCCCTGGCCTGATGGCAGGGCCTCCCAGCATGAAAGGTCCACTTCCTCGGACTCCAAACCCTACCTGCTGGGCCTCATGCTGTGCCAGCCAGGGCTCAGTCCAAAGTGGGAACCAGCCACGAGAAGGGTCTCCCAGCACACTCTCTTCTCCAAATGTGACTTGTTCCGCCAACCAGAAAGAAAGATTTCCTTCCCTTAGGAAGGGGCAAACTCAGTAGCTCATCAAGACACCCCTGCTCCATCCTGGGCCAGGGGGCCCTCGAGGCCAGGGGACTCTGGGCACGCTCCCCTGAGCTCATGGCTGAGGAGCTCCATGTCCAGGAGGCCTGTGTCCCCATGGGACTCGCAGGCACCCCCTCCACTCACCAGTCCCAGGGCATAGCCATTGGGCCGCCGCTCAGGTTGGGGGGCGCTGCCATTGGCCCACGTCCCAGGAGGGTGACCGTTGAGGCGGAGGCTGATCTGCTCTCCATCGCTGCTGTGAGCTGCCAAGGCCCGGGCGCTGGTGCTACCTGCCTTGAAGGGCTCCCGCTGCCTCAGGATATGGCTGTGAATGATCTTGCGGAAGGTCTGGCGGAACTCGCGGATGCGATAGGCATAGATGAAGGGATTCACAACGGAATTGGAGTGGGAGAGGATGATGGCCAGGTACATGAGCCAGGGCGGGGCGTGCCTGCACGCAGGGCAGAATAAAGTGAAGCAGTTGATGATATGCAGGGGCAGCCAGCAAAGGGCGAAAAGCCCCACGATGATGGCCAGTGACTTGGCCGCATGGACCTCCTTCTGCAGCGTGGACCGAGCCCGCTCCCCCGGGAGAGGATGGCTCTCCATCTGCTTCAGCTGCCGCCGGGCCGCCAGGAAGATGCGCAAGTAGATGCCCAGCATCAGCAGCAGGGGCACCAGGACACAAGCAAAGAAGTTGTAGTACACCATGTAGTTCATGGGGACCACATACTCGAAGAGACAGGCCACCTGGCCCTCCCCGCAGTTCTGCGAGTGGTTTCTGTCCTGCTGACTGCAGCTGTTCCAGCCCAGCATGGGCGTCAGGCCGATGGCAAAGGACAGCACCCAGCAGATGGCAATGATGCCCTTGGCCCTCGTGCCCGTCACCAAGCCATTGTACCTGGGGGGAGAAGACCAGCGTCAGAGGCCTGAGACACCAGGGCTGGGCAGGGCCAAGAGTCAGCAACCCAGGCACTAACTACTTCCTGCCTCTTAACCCCAGTCATCTCTCCTGTTTGGTGGCGGGCCGAGCCTTGCCGTGGAGAGCAGGCACCCTGGAAAGGGAAACTGCTGCTCGGGAGTTCAAATGATTATTGAATGGTATTACGAGTAGTCCTGGGACTTAATTAGTTTGGTGTGAGGGAATTAACAAGTGATTTTGGGGGGTAGGAGACATTATCACCTCCATGTTGATCTTAGTTGATGCTGGAACAGGTCTCCCTTTAGCGTGGGAACCGGTCAGGAGGGCGGACTCATTGGTTGGGGGCAGAACCAGATCAGACCTGTCTGCGATTCTCTTGTTCTCTACTCTTCCTTCCCCAGTTGACTTAGGGTCTCCAGAAGCCCCAAGGAGAGGTGCCACAGCGGGGTAAAGGCGGGGTGGAGGTCCCAGGCCCAGTGAGATGGCCTCTCTTTCCTCTAAATTCACCCACAATCCTCTGGGGAGAGATGAGATCCGTGTGTTTTCACGTTTCACTGGAAGTCTGAACATTCAGGACAGAGTTGCATGAGGTAATGGGGTCCAGAGAGGAAACATCATCTGCCTGAAATCCCACAGCACGCTAGAGAGCCAGACTCAGTCCAGGACTCGGGAAGTGTCTTGATCTGCTGCCCAGGAAGCTGACCCCAGGCCCACAGAGGAGGTGGCATGGATTTTATTAAACACCAAAAAATCGTCTCCCTGATTGAGGAAGGCAGCCTCAGTAATCTCTGAGGCATGACCTCTTGTTTAACAGTTCTGATTCTGGCGACACTAGACTGCCCTCCCCTCAACCTCATAAACCCTACCCATCCTTCAAGTTCAGGCTAGATATCTCCTTGAAGAGGTTTCCTGCCCAAGCGCAATGAATCCCTACCTGATCTGGGCCCCCGAGGCTGGGGTCTAGCGGGCAGGGCTTTCCTGCATCCATCTCTGTATCGCCAGCATGGAGATGGGAACACAATAGGTGCCAAGGAAAATATGTTTTACTTAATTGCAGAGTTGGAAGGGAAGTATCCACAGAAACGATATAGTCCATGAGTGGCAAACACAGGGGCCTACAGGTAACAAACGTGTGAGGCAGGCTGGTGGGGTGTCTACTCTGGGTGCAGGAGGCAGCTAACACCGCTCGGCCCCTCACTGCCATGCAAAATGTGAACCCAGCGCTGCTGGATCTCGGGAGGGGGTGGGGAGCTGATTTTCTGGGTGTAACATCTCCCAGGGTTTCAATTTTCTCAACTAATTCAAATTAAGAAAAAAAAAACCAACAGCAACAGAAACCTGGTGGCCTCTGACCTCTTATCTAGCCTAACCCCCTCATTTTGTAGATGGGGAAACTGAGGCCCAAGGGGAGGAAGAGACTTGCCATGGTTGTTCCAGGAGCCCAGAGGCAGCTCGGGCCAAGGTACAATTCGTCGATTCTGAAACTATGTCAATTCTGAATGCAAACAGGAACCAGGCAGGGCCATTCCCAGGAGTTCCGCGGACCCGCTCAGTGGAGGCTTGGTGCCTGCAATAGGGCTGGGCAGGAAGAGGGCCATGGACGTGCCCATTTCTACCAAGAGCCTGCACTGCCCTGTTCTTCTACTTTGGAGCCTCAAATGCAAAGCGGGCCTTGTCCACTCACTGGACCCTTATAACACCTTCGTGAGCTCAGAGCCTTTTTTTTTTTTTTTTTTTTTTTNTTGCTGTCCTTTTGTTCTTCAGTCTAGTTGTGGAGGATGTCGCTTCACTGGCCCATGTTGGTATTGTGATCATTGCGCTCTTCCCGGGTGAGGCAGTTGCTCGCTGGTCATTGGACCGCCGCTCACCAAAGTGCACGCCAGCTCCAGCTGCCGGCGACTCACGGCAGCCCAGCTCCAGGTCGACCTGTTGTCCACCATCTTAGCTGTAGAGGGCGCAGCATCACTGGCCCTCATGTGGGATCCGAACCAGGGCCCTGCTGCTCAGAGCTGGTGTCCCAAGCCAACTCCTAACCAACGCGCCACTCGGCCAGCCCCAAGACTGTTTCTTCCTTCTCCACCTTTGTGGTTCTCTTTCTGGCCTCTCCCCATCATCTGGTCATGAGGACCAACAGCACCCGTGCTCTTGGCCTCCTCAGGCACAATCCAGGCCACTGCTCTGCCCTCCGCCCACAGCCAGACCAGACCAGTGTGCGTGGGAGGAAGCCCGTGTGGACAGAGGTGGGCTTGTGCGTTTATTTCAGTGGTTCACAGCCCTGGCTCCATGAGAACTCCAGGGAAGTGACTGCTGCCTGGGTCCACCCAGCCTCTCTGCGGCAAGGGCTCTGGCTTTGGTGCTTCTCAAAGCGTCCTAAGTGTCTCTTCTGGGCAGCCAGTCTAGAGGACCCTTGGTAAAGTATAACTAAAACCAACCTGTGTTGGTCTGGGGATAGTTATACAAGCATCTGTGTAGTCAAAGTATAAAGATGTGCACTGGAATGAAACGAAATCCAGGAAAGGGGTTATTTCCAGGTGTGGGAACCAAGGAAATAATACAGGGAGGAGTCAGATGCTTCAACTGTAGCTGTAATGTTTCATTTCTTAGGCAGAGTGGTAGGGACATGGTATTCGTTTATACTTTCAATTTGGTTGAAATAAGTTAGCGAGGGGGGGGGCCAAAAAAAGCATGGATTTTGCAGTCAGAAAGACCCGGGTTTTAAGTTCATTTCTGCCACTTAATAGCTGTGTGACCTGGG
>NW_017731793.1:1418558-1430973 GCF_001890085.2 Hipposideros armiger
AAGAACTTCTCAGCTGAGCTGGTCAGAAGAGAAATGGAGTGAAGTTCCTGTCATTTGAGGCAATCAAGCAAAAGTAAGCAGTTTTAGGGATGGTGCAGAGGACCCTGGAGGCCACCTGCTTTGGGGGTTTTCAAATTGTTCTCCAGCAGCAACCTTCTCGCCTGCATTCCCAGCCAATTACAGAAGTGGAGCTGCTGGGGAAGAGAGGGGGGCTTAATATTCCCTGAATGAATGAGCGGTGGGGATGCCAGGGCCTGGCCCTAAGGCTTCTGGGGACATGCTCTGAAAATCCTTCGTGTGTCCAGTTCTGGAGAAGACGCCTGTCACTGCGTTGTGAAACAAAAGCCCCTTGTGGGGACAGAAACAAACATATATCAACAGCACTTGCCTATGTGTGCAAAGAATGTCTCTGAAAGGATTCCCGACACTGCCTTCTAGGAAGGGAAACGGAGACGAGGCAGGGCGCAAGAGGGAATATTTTTCACCATATACCCTCTGTTCTTTTTTGAAGTTTTAGTACGTGTGAGTATTATTTATTTCTGAAAAAACACCAAACAGATTAATTTTGTTGTTCAGAAGAAAGCCCTTAGGCTGAAGGCCTGGGCCCAGGCTGCCAGGGACCTGGAACAGCATTAGGGCCCAAACGGAACAATGGCCGAGCCACAGCCTGGCCCATCATCGTCCGCTGGGCTGCGTCTGTGACTTAAAGCAGTCACATCTTGGCCTCCTGGGCCCCAGGTCGTAGACTGTCTGGTGCGAGGGGTGACATGGCCATCCAGCATGTTCCAGGGAGCCCAAAGTTGTCATAGGAGGAGAGTGCCAGGGCCACTGCCCACACTTGGGGGTGCCTCTGCCTCCCTGCGTCCTTCAGCTCACAGGTTGCCCCCTGCCTGAGGGCTTCCCCATTTAGGGCTTCCCCATGATCCAAGAAACCCCCCCACACACAATTCCAGGTGGAGCTCTACGTGTGTTTGCCCTACACTGAGGAGGAGAGCTTCCCTAAGCGGTCCAAACGAGCCAGTGATCCAACATTGAAGATCCACTGATCCACGGGTGAAGCCAAAACTCCATTGTGGGCACCGGCAGGTCTGAGCTGGCCTTACACTTGACTGCCTGCCTGTTCTTCTGTCTCCATTACCTCTCCCCAGCCCAGATCCCACAGGCTCATGCCTTCCTGGGGCCTTTGCCCAGGGTTGGCTCCCCTCCTGCACCCGCCCCTCTCACACACCCATCCTGCAAGACCTGTCAGCAGCACCTCCTCTGGGGAGCCCGCTCTCCTGCTCCTGCCCCTCCTTAAACACCAAGGCACTCAGGTTTTGTCCTCAGGGGGCGATTCACCACATACACCTTCAGGTCTTCGCACCAACTGCTGTGGCACTAGGCCTGTTTCCCAAGGAGAGACAGGGTTCGCCAGGGGCGCATGTGAGAAGCAGGAGACAACGGGTGCGCAAGTTCCCACGGGGGCAGAGTCAGCCTTTGCTTCCTGGCCGCTCAGTCCTCCGGGCGCCCATCGCTGCCTCTGGCCAGGCTTCTTTCTCACTGGCTTCCTGAATAGGCCCTGACCTAGCCCGCCAGGGTCCCTACACTTGAGAAGGAAGATACAGATTTTTCTGAAACTGAATTATTAAATAATAATAATAATAATAATAATAATAATAATAATAATAATAATGGTGAGTGGTGCAGGCCCGGGGCTAGGCATCCAGGGCACGGGCCAAACGGACCTACTGAATGGAGTGGGGAACGGCACCAGAGGGGGCTGGGTTCCCAGCTGGAAGGGGACAGAGGAGGAGGGGCAGGAACGCAGCCCCGCCGGGCAGGGGGTCCAGAGCTGCTTGGAGCTCTGTGTTCTCATGTGCCTCCATCCAGCTCCCCTCAGGAGCTGCCCTCAGGAGCCCCCGCAAGGACACCTTCATGTCCGTCCCCCTCCCCAGCCAACTGCCCGCCCAGGGCCCTTGAGGAATAGGAAGGTGAGGGACCCAAGGGAGCCTGGAACAGCATGAAGGGCCCTGGGGCCCCCGTATCAGGAGACACTTTTCCTTCTCCGGCTCTGGCCTTCCAGTGAGTAACAGGAGGGTCCTAACATCCGCTCAGCTCGAGCCACAATGCCTGCGTGAGGATCAAAGGCGATGCTATTGCACTAACATCCTCTGGCAACTGTGAAGCTCTCTGCCTGAGGCATCCTCCGCCCCCTCCCCATCAGCTCCCAGATCCAAGAAACCCAAGCTGAGCCTTCCAAAGCTTTATCAAGCGGAGCGCAAATGGCCAAAGTCTGGGTGAAAGTAAGTCCTGTTCCAAAAGATCATGGGAGTTGGGGGGTGGGGGTGGGGCGCAACAGGTCCATGGCTCTATCCAGGGGCCCGGCTCTGAAACTCCAGCAGCTCAGGAAAGAGCTGTATCCCCACCCTCCCAGCCACCCCACCCCACCAACTCTTCTTAGGGCCTTGTCCACTCACTGGACCCTCATATAACACCTTTTTGAGCTCAGGGAGGCCTGTCCCCTCTTATAGATGAGGAAATGGGCCCAGAGAGGGACAGTTGACTTTCCATGGTCACACAGCATGTCCCATCCTCCAACATTAGGGAGTTATTCTTTCGACTCTCAGAAAACAGAAACAAGGAAAAGAAGCCGAGGCCCTTTCGACTGAGACCAGCAACCTTGGTCTCTCCCTAGAACGCTGTTGCCCTTTGAATCGGGGAAGAAAGTGAAAGTGAGGCCTCTGCTTCCCCACTAAACATTCTGACGGGGGCTGGCCCAGCCCCTGAATCGGACGCCAATCCCTCGCTCTCCAGTCCACCTGGGAGCCCACAGACAAGGCCTCCATATACTGAGCTGTCCCTCAACGAGCCTGGACTCTGGACTCTGCTCCGCCCACTCAGGCTGGTCTTCTATTTTGACAAGGGTCCTAGACTCTCCTGAGACAAAGAGCGTCTTATAGGGGCCACATGGGGCCCAGGTTCCTCTCTTCATTTGAGTGGCATGACGAGGGTGTCTGCTTCCCAATTAGAGCCCTGGTGACAGGGACGGTCACCTGGTGCAGGTTCTGGGAGACGAGGGCCACCCTGTGACTCAGCTCCCTAAAGACTGAAGTCGCTGTGGGTGGCAGGCCATGTCCCAGCTGTGCTACCAGCTCGTTGTGTGGCCGTGCGGGCTGTCTCCCTGCTCTGGGCCTCATTTTTCCATTCAGAAGATGAGAGGAAATGACCTTTAAGGGCCCCCTTGGGTTTGACACTCTAAATTTCCATTTTCTCATTAGCCTGCTTCTCCTCCCGGCTGGGGCACCCTCAGCCCTGCATGGGGCTGCTGGGGCCTGCTCTTTAAGTAGGTGCCCCGCCTGTTTGGGAGAATTCACCACAGGGAATGGGGTACCCTGGTCTTTTGAGACCTCCCTCAGAACCTGCAGCTACCCAGGCTGTGGAACCCAGCTCTGGGATGGAGGGGCCAGAGGGTGGGGCACGGGGCCCCCCGTGGGAGGAACACTTCCTAGCCTCCCGTACAGCCACGTAGGTGGAGGCCACACTAAATAAACTCAGCCTCAGGGAAAGTCTTCACTCACACAATACGTGGCTGAAGTCACTTCACAAAAGATTCACCATAAAAACCCCCTCTACCAGCCCACCCTCCTCGCCCGCCCCCAGGGCACAGGCTGTCTCCAAGACCATGACCTAAGGAGCACAGAATTTGCATATAGGTTCAAATGACTCACTGTGGCATTTGGCCAAGTCATTTCCCCTCTCTGGGACATTTCTCTAATGTGCAAACTGTGAGGCCTGCCCAGAGGAACAGGGTGGGCTGGCTTCTAGCTCTGAGGTCTTGTGGTTTCCCATGGTGCCCCGTCCCACCCAGCATCATGCTGCGTGAGGAATGGCCCAGATGCACTGCCCAGGCCTGGGTCACACGCATCTGTCAGGGCATGGCAGCCTCTACCACGTAGCCTGGGGGAGTCTGGGGGAGGGCCAGGGAGCCCTGTGCCCACGGGGATCAGCTAGGCTGGTAGCGTTGCTGGCCATGCCCTGGAAAGCCCCAGACTGAACTCCAGGGCCCTGTCACCTCAACACAGATACCACAGACCAAACCCTGACCCTAGGTTCACCCTGACCCCAGGTTACCCTGACCACAGGCACGGATCAGACCTTGGCCCAGGCAGCCTTTGCACAGATATGAACCCCGCATGAGGCGTGCCGGAGAAGAGAATGCAGGGCAGCCCACCGCCCGGCGCCCGGCTCACCGGAGTGGGATGCGGATGGCGATGTAGCGGTCAATGGCGATAGCCAGGAGGCTGAAGATGGAGCTCTGCGTGAGGACCAGGACGAAGCAGGCGAAGAAGAGGCAGCTGTGGCAGGCGGCACAGAACCCTATGCTGATGGTGATGGCGAAGGGGATGGCGAGGACCCCCACTGCGATGTCGGCTGCCGCCAGCGACACCACAAAGTAGTTGGTGACATTCTGCAGGTTGCTGTTCAGCCACACAGCCCAGCACACCAGCACATTGCCCAGGACGGCCAGCACGGCGATGGCCAGCTCCACCACGATGTACACGGAGGAGCCCATGCTGGGTGTGGCCGCAGACAGACGGAGTTGGCGAGGACGCGGGCCGGGCCAGCTCACGGTCCATAGCTGCAGCGCAGCTGGCCTTGCCCAGGCCCCTGAGCCCCTTCCTCACAGGAGCCAAGAGCGTCCCTGCTGGTGGAGGGGGGCCCGCCCAGGGCTTTTTCACAGCAGCCTCGGAGTCTCCAGGAAGCAAGCCCCCTCCAGGGGCTCTGGCGGCATCTTGGCTCAGCTCCGCTTCAGAGTTCCAGAGGCACCTGCCAAAGGAGAAGCCTCGTGAGGAGCTGGACCACCGCAGAGCGGGCACAGCCGAAGTTTCCCAGGAGCAGCCCTCAGCCGGTTTCTTTCTAGGGGAGCCGGGAATCTTTCAAAGCTACGTCGCACATGTTAGTCCCCCTTGTTCAGCTTCTCAAGCTTTCTGTGGGATCTCTGCCAGTCTCCTGGTCCGTGAGCTCACGGCCACCCCCACAACCCTCCTGGGAAGACCCCCTCAACCTGCCGGCTGTCCCAGACCCACCCACCTTCTCTTTCAGCTAGCCTCAGTCAGCTCCATCCCTTGAGAGCTCTCTTTGGGAATTACCAGCACCTCCCTCCAGGTCAGGAGCAGGCTCAACGACCACGAGAGCTCCCATCGGGGAGGATCTGCGGGGCGGTCAGGTCCTGCCTCCCGCTGCCAGCAAGTAAGCCCTCTCGCCTCACCAGTGGTGCTGTACAAAGGGCGTCTGCCCCTAAGCAGCCCCTGCCAACCGACTGCGTATCTGGGTGGAGCAGCAGCCTGCTTCATCCCACGCCCGCTTCCCAGCCTGCTCCTCTGCCTGCCTGACGCTAGGACAGACGTAACTCAGTTTGGTGTCAGGCAGAAAGCGGGGCGCGCTCAGCCGGGTCTTGCTGGGACGGGTGGACAAGAATTTTCTCCTTTCTGGGCCTCAATTTCCCCATTGATACAGTGAGGAAGTTGGACCCCACATAGCCTCTGGAGGCCATGTCAGCTCTCAGCCATGATTCTAGGAGAAGTTAATAAACAGATTTGAAAGTGCTTCCTCAAAGTCAAAATGCCATGGGAATTACTGAAGTCCCTCAGAAGCAGAAGCAGAGGTCTTGATCTCCCCAGCCCAAATTCCTAGTGTACCCCCTTAAGCATGTAAGATGATCTCCATGCCCTTGGCATTCCCGGAGACCTCTCCTCACTGCCTCTGCCCCCACCTGTCGCACTCACATGTGCTCATCATGTCCCTCTACGCCAAATGCACCTCCTTCTCCAGTCCTGGGCTCTCATGAGGCCCCAGGTGTGCACAGGCAGCGGCTGCCACCTGCCCAGAGACAAGAAGCCCGAAGCTGCCTTTTAGCCACTTGAATGTGGGATCTGGGGGCTGCATCCTCCCTCTCTCCTCTAGGAAACGAGGGATGGAGCGGGGCTGCCGACCTTGGAAAAAGGTCACTCATCGCATTCAAAGGGTCAGGCTCCTCCTCCCCTGTCCTGGAGGTGATGGATGGCTGCAGTAGATGAGCCCCAAGTTTCCTTCTAACTCCAATGTGCCTCAGGTGGCCAGAGCTGCGCTGGTGTGGGCTGCAGCCACACCTGAGGGTGCATTCCCCGTGCCCACTAGGGGGCTCAGAGTGGAAAACCCAACACCTGGGAGCAGGAGGAGTGGAGGCCAAGCCCCTGAGAAACTGAGGGGTTCCCACAGCTTGTGGCTTCTCACTGGCAGGGGCCCACCACCAAGGGGCATGAACAGGTCCCACTGAGCTCCTGTTACACACCGGACGCTTGCCAGCCAGCCGCTCACAAAGCAAGTCACGGGCAGAGACGGGCCAGACCAAGTTTCCTGGTGCCATCCCCAGCTATACAGAGTATCCCAGCCTGCAGCCCAGAGCAGCATTCACCAGGGTTCCCCCAACTGCTGAGGCTGTGGGTCTAGGGTCTCATCCTTGTTCTGCAGGAGGGAAGTGACAGGCCCAGGCCTGCCTCCCACCTGGGGCCACCCAGGCCCAGTAGTAGCAGCAGCAGCAGCAGCAGCAGGCCACTGCGAGGCCCAGCAAGCTCCAGGGAGCCTCCCACCACTAGTGAGATGCCCACCCTCCTAGCTCCTTATAGCCACCTGCCATCCTTCTGACCCCAGCCTCGACCTCCAGAAGAATTTGTATTGAGAGGTGTAACAAGCTCCGCCAATTGGACTAGCCCAGGCGATAAACCCCAGACCATCATCCAGATTCAGAAGGCCCTGCAAAGGGGCAGACGAAGTGGGACCATCAACGATCCAAATGTGTCCCACGTTTCTGTGGAGCTGAGGCCAGGCTGCCCAGCCATACTGCCCAGAGCCCTGCTGCCTTGTGTGGAAGGGCCTTCGAAGGGCCTAACCCAGCCCTCTGCTTGGTGAGGCTCTCCCAGCAGCCCCCGGTACCTGCCTGCATACTCCCAGTCCTCAGGGTCTCCCCACTACCTTCTGACCAGCTCCCATGGTGACTAGCACCTGGTACCAGCACCCTTCCTGACTGAACTGAAACTGCCTTACTGCTGTCCACCAGGCCTGGGATGCCACCCTGGCCCCACCCCGTCTCACTGCATGCAACATCCTCCTGCCCAAGTCAACCCTGCAAGGAACGAACATCACACCTGGCCCTCTTAAATTGCTTATGCAGCCCGATGGGAGCGTTGGGGGTCTTCTGTGTTCTCACTGGCCACAGGAACCCCATTTTACAGATGAGGAAGCCAAGGCCCAAAGAGATTAATGACCTCTCCCAGCCTTACCGTGAGCATAAAAGGGTAGAATTGAGCTGGAGGAAATGCCCTTGAAAACAGCAGCAGAAAGATTTCCTGGGGCCTCCCGGAGGGCCTTTCTCCGCTTTCCTCCCTTCAGAGGCCTCCAAGAGCTACAGGAAGGTCCGGAGGCCCATGGGGAGGGGGTTGGGGGTGGGGCCACGAGCTGGCAATTTCCTAATCTTCTGTGTTGGCTGTCCACCTAATTAATCCTCGAGTCTTCTGTTGCTAGCCAGGAGGGGAAATTAAATATTAATCATGTAATATTTCCCTGTGATTGTCCCTTGCTGGGGACAGGGCAGAGGGCAGAAGCTGTCCCATACAAACTAGAGATGCATGCTGGGGAGCGTGCATAAGCCTTGGAAAGGACAATCACACAGGGCTCCCAGCAGCCAGACAGGCTCCAAATGCTGCTTCTTCCCACCTTCTTCCTCACCCCCACTGGCCTGGCCGCCTTAATTAAAACTCCATTTAATCAAAACCCACATATTTCCTGGCCCACTTCTGGCTCCTCGTATGTCAGACTAGTGGGGCTTTCCGTACACATGTCTGGATGGTGGCTGTATCCCCCAGAGCCTGCTGGATGGAGGTCTCTGTCAGCTTCCAGGCAGGACCCTGCACACTGCTCTTGGGTGCGGCTAAGAGCAACGTACTGAGACCTGTCCCACACTGGGCCCAGTCCTGGGCTCCAGAATCCTGGCCACAGAACCCTCCACTATTTTCTCACAGCAAATGTTTCCCAAATACCTCCTCAGTGCCAGGCAGCATCCACGCTGCTGGACCACTGAGCTACCTGCTGCTGAGCCGGACCCTAGCAGGGCCCTGAGCCGATAGCAGAGGACCCTGAAGAAGGATGTGTCCCACAAGGCTGTCCTGAGAGCCAGCTGCTATCCTGGTGTGCAGGTCATGTCCCGCCTCCAGGACCTCAGCTCTCACTTAAAATGAGCCTGCAAACCACAATTTCAAAGCACAGGAGGAAAATTCAGGCTAAGAAAGATAAACAACAGCATCCAAAATGTGGAGATTCATTCATTCCAGAAGAGATGAAGGTAACAGAGTCATCTAATTGTGATTTTTCAAAGACATTAAGGCTCTTCAAAGAGATAAAAAAAAAGGAAACGCATCCATAAACAAGAATGAGAACTTATGAATTGAATGGCAGAAACGAAACAAGAAATAATACAAAACCCCGGAAATGAAAAACAGAGGGATTGAGTTAGAAAACACGATCGACATGGTGTGTTTCAGGCTTTCAACTGGGGCTCTGAAGAGCACACTGAGGAATTCTCCCAGAAACTTCACAAAGAGACAAAGTCTATGCGGAGATAGCTGAGAGATTAAGAGGCACCAACTCAGTCCGACAGTGGAAAGGGCAATAAGCAAAGAAGAACTAGCTAGCCAGGCAGCTCAGCTCCTGCTCCCAACCACAAGCGAGCTTTCCGCTGGCTCTGCCATGACTGACCTTTGGTGTGGCCCAGGCCTGGGCACGGGCACGAACTCCCAGAACTCCAGGACCCACCAAGCCCCTCTGGTCTTGGCAGGTGTCTTCCGGTGCTACCTAGAGGTGAGAAACCACCACTACTGCCGCTTCTTTACCTCCCTTCCTTCCTCCTTTCCTGCAGGGCTGCCAGCGGCTCCCTCCAACTTCAGGAACTTGGTGCAGGCTGGGCCCCCAGTACCCAGGCAGGCACCCAGTGGTGCCCCCTCCCCCACTGCCCCTTGGGTATGTTGCTGCTGCTTTGAGCACCTGGGGGCAGGATGTGGGCAGGAACAGGGCGGAGCCCGGCCCCCAGAGTCTCCTCCCATCTCCACATATCCAGGCCAGATGCCAGAGAGGCTGCAGGACCTCCCTGTCCCAGCCTGAGGTGGCCACTCAACCCCCTCACTGGCCACCTTACCTGATACCCCCTCCAAGCTGCCACTCCTTAACACAAGGTGCTGGGTGCCCACCCTGAGACCCTCTGTGCAGAGGCTCCTCACATGTGCATACCAGGCTGTGGGGAGGGCTCTGCACCCACATCTCCCTCAAATGAACACTCTAATGGTGGGATGACAGGCACTGTGATGCCTGAAGTGGGGACATGGCAGGGGGTTGGGGGCGGTGCTACTAGATGGCCCTGAGAACACAGACCCTAGGGCCTGGGGTGGGATGCTGGCAGAGGCCAGCCACAAGGGATCCCCAGAGGGCAGCTGCATCAAGGACAGGAGGGAGGCGGACCACTCCTGGGGTCCCTGGGACAAAGGAGCAATGATGTGGCCCTATAGGCTGAAGGGAGGGGGCGGGAGGTTAGCCAGACCAACTGGAGCACTGCCGGTGGGCTGGGCCAGGTGCTGCACAGCTCTGCCACTGCTCCTTGGCCCACTCAGTGGCTCCTTGCACCCTGCTCACAGTCTGTAGAGGCACTGAGGGGCCAGAGGTGAATGCCTCGGTGACAGATGGGCAGACAGATACCAGCCCTTGGGGCCTCTAGGCAGAGACCACCAGCCCAGACATCAAGGGAGGCACCAGAGTGGTACGGCCCACCTCTCCATGGTGCACTAAGGCAGCCTTTCCTCCAGGTTGACAGCTGAGCTGACTGGAGCAGCAGCAGCAGCGGCAAAGGTGGGAGCCCCAGAAAGACGGTGCCAGCCACTGCCCAGCAGCTTCTAAAACAGGACTGTCCTACAGAAGGCGTGTGGGCACAGAGGAATCTGGAAGGTTTCTCAGAGGAGGGGCGATTTGGGCTGGACTTGGGAGGACAGGGAAGTGAGGGGAGAGGGAGAGATTCCAGGCAAAGATTACAGCCTGTTGGAGGCTCAAAGGCACGTCAGAGAAGGCCTGAGGGGGTCCTAGAAAACTGGAGCACCCTGCTTTCCATGGGTGTCCCCCTCCCCCTCCCTGGGTTGGACTGAAGGGCAACTGCTCTTCCCCTCCATCCAGACCCTCCCGTCCCGGGCACAATCTCATAGCTTCCATGCCACAGGGGCCCCTTCCATGATTCTGGGGGACCTCTGCCACTAAACTGGCCCTTCCCCCCACCCAGAGCTCCCAGGCTCTCCTGGAGGGCTCCTCTCTACATCCCAGCTCTGAGCTCCTGCCCATTCCCCACTTCCCTTCCCTCATCTAAGCCCAGCACAGACCTCCAGGGTCCCACCCTCAGGCACTACACCCCACTGCTCCCTCCAACCTCCAGACCGTGCTTCTGAGGCCGCGCTTCCCTGGACCCAGACCCCTTCCCTGGGGGTTGGGACTCGTCCCTTTTGCCAACTCAGCACCTGAGTCCTGGGGTCTCCTCAGCATCTCCTGACACACACACACACACGCACACACACGCACACCCCAAAATCCCTTCTTCGCCCATCCTTCACGCCTTCGCCATCTGTCTGGCCATCCTTCTTGAGGCTCTCACGTGTGCACATCTTCCAGCACCCAGTTTGAGTTGCGGCAGACAAAACAGGTGCCATAAGATGGTTGGGATGGCACTGCCAGTTCATCCAGGGTAAGGTGGCTCAGGAATTAGGCAGGTTAGATACAGCTACTGCGAGATTTAAAATCACTGCGGAGAGCCACCAGGGTGTGGTCCTACACAGGCATGCATTGCCCAGGGCCACCCAGAGGCCCTGAATTTTGCAGGGTGTGATGCCCTGAAGCCAAGCGCTTGCTCCCAATCCAAATGCGGTCCACATGTCCCTCTGCTGACAGCCATCCTTGTGGTGTCCCCGGACCCCCCAAGGCTAACAGCCCCCTCCACAGTTCCCCAGCTCAAGCACAGACCCTGACCTGTCCTCTGGTCTTCCGGCCTCCCCCCACCCCCCACGGCCAATGCCCGTCGCCCATTTACTCTCCACCACAACTCTGCACTGTAAGCATTGCTTGGATCATGCTTGTGTTGCAGATGAGAAGATGGATTCCAGGAACAGTGACTTCCCCAAGGCCGCCCAGAGAGTGAGTCAAGACTAGAACCCAAGTTTGGCGATCGTAATCTCCTGTCCATTGGGTTGTCCTTGAAGCCAGCCATTGAGCTCTCAGGCTGTAGGCTCCTAGGGGCCAGAATCAGAGGATGGTCTGGGACCTGCAGTTCACAGGCCAACATGAGGGAGGCAACATGCAAGCCCCTAAAGGCTACTCAGGACCTGCCTGGCCCAAAGCCTGTCTCCTGCTAGCCACCTAGGCTGCCCTCGGCCTCCCTGAAGCTGTGAACAGGGAAGCCAGTTGAGCCCAGAAACTGATCTGCATGAGGGGATGGGGATGGAGGGGAAGTGGCCCAAAGGACATTAAGACCTAGGAGAGCCAGGGAGACCACAGAAGGCAAGGGCAGAACAAGGAGGTGTTGACACCACTGCCAGTGGACAAGCCTCAGCGAGGGGCTCCTGTCATGGGCCTCCCAAGACCCAGGACGGGGTGGGGGTGCTGGCCCAGTGGGCAGAGCCTTCCCAGCCACCCCAGGCTTCCAGGACCAGCCACAGCAGGACCGATGAGGCAGCTCCTGAAACCACAACATACTCCCTGGCCCACTGTGCTCCCAAGAGCTCCCTACCTATCATGGTTCCCAGGGCCAGGACACTGAGGGGCAGCTCTGGCTGGGCATGGAGGTGACACGGAGAATCTTTTGGAGGGTGCAGAGGCCAAGGCGAGGGCAGCCCTGAACTCCAGGCCCGAGGGGAGCACAAGGCCCTGTGGGTGGCAACAGGCCTGCGTGTTGCCTGTGACCGGGAGGGAGAGCTGGCTCCGGGGGGCAGGCGGCCTCATCCTCCCCCAGGAACCAGCCACTGACAGCCACTGGGGAAAGAGGGATAGGGAGACCCGCCTTCGGGCTGGTTTCTCCACCTACCCCCACCCTCTGCAGAGCTCCAAACTCCCACTGTACAACCGGGGAAATTCAAGTCTAAAGCGCGTTGGCCGTGTGTTACGTAGAGATGTTTGCTCCACGGCCGACGGCCCCTCTCCTTGGTCCCTTGGTCTATCCTGAGCCGAATCCCTCCAGGGCTGTCACCATTCCCGCCATTCCGACCTCCGCTCAGGGCAGCGCGGCAACCGGCTAGGACCAGTCCGAGGCGAGCACCCACCTCCGCCCGCCCTCCGGACTCTCCTGAGTCCCCTAAGCCCGGTTCCCGCCACCACTGTCCAC
>NW_017731793.1:1431598-1452540 GCF_001890085.2 Hipposideros armiger
AGCGGCCCGCCCACTCGCCCCTGGCCTCGCCAGCCGCGACAGCCTCATGCCGCCGGCCCACGACCCTTAGACCGCGTACCCGGGACCCCCGCTGACCTGCTCTGCTGCTCGCGCGCCGGCTCCCGCTGTCTGGGCTGCCGCCCCGGCTCCGGCTCCGGCTCCGGCTCCAGCCGCGCTGCTCACGGGCGCCCCCTGCAGGCTGCTCCGAGACTCACGCTGGCCCCGCCCCGCCCCGCTGCGCGGGGAAAACGAGGCCCTGAGTGCGCCCGGGAGGCCGCGGGGGACTGGTGGAGCCGGCCTGAAAGCCGGGCGATACCCCCAGTAGGGCCTGGGCCCCAGCTTGCTCGCCTAGACTTCGTTGGTTCTGCTACCTCCTCCAGCCCCTTCGATGATTCTCGGGCGTGGAGGGCCCCGGAGGAGCCTTTCCCGCCCTTTGAAGTCCACGAGGGCCTGGGCCTTCACTCTCTCCCCTCTAGCAAGCCCCCCCAGGGCTGCCCCTGCCGCTCTGATCCTCCTGAAGTTCTGCTGTCCCTTATCGTAGGAGCTGAGCTGGGTTGGTTGCTCCTGTGTCATTCCCTTCCAATGTCCAGCTGTGACTCAGGAAGTACCCAGTGCCCACTCCTCTGAAAATCCTTCTACGACTCTTCAGCTTCTTGACCACAACTCAGGGCCCTCAGGGACTCGCCCTGTTTGGTCCCCAGCCTTGCCCTGGCTCCCTGAGTCTTGCTACTGGGTGGATGTGATGGGGTGGTCCCTCAGCTCAAAGGATGTCTCTGAGAAGCTGGCCCCAATTTCTAATGACCCCTCTGCCTTTTCCAGCCCAGACTCTGGGCAAGGGCCCCTCCTGTTCTTACAGCCTTCTGTACTGGAGCAGGTCCTGTCCCCCTCCTCCACTTCTCTGAGCAAAAGGAGGGGGAGTCCCTTTCTGCTCCGTAGACTAACCTGGAAACTCAGACCCTTGGGCCAAGAATCATCTTCCCCCTACAACCCAGGCCCATGTTCTAGAGACTTCAAATTGGGAATGACCTCACATCCGGCCCCAGCCCAGCCAGACAAGGGGACCTGGCTTCCACCCTCACATCGGGACAGACTTGGAGTAAACTTAGTTCTGTGCACGGGATGAGCCTCGTCAGACAGCCCTTGGGGACCCTTGCATGCTTGAACCTCCTGGGGCCAGCAGGGTTTCGGTGAGAGGCTCAGGGCAGAGGCACTTGCCCAGGGCCAGGCAGGACCCAAGGCTGAGGCCAGGGCAGGAGCATGACGTCTACTGCACTGCCAGGCCTGGAGGAGCGGGAAGGGAGGAAGTGGGAGCACAGGCACTTGGCCCGCACATCTGAGGAGTCGGAGACCGCAACTGTGCCCATCACTAGCCCTAACTCAGCCTTGATCACCCAGCAGCCTCCCTGGGGTTCTCCCAGGGCCAAAGCCTAGGCTCCTGTCTCCATTCTGCCGGTTTGGCTCCCCGGGCCCCCCTCTCCCTTAGTGTTCAGTGCCCCCCCCCCAAGGCCAGCTTGTGCAGAGGAGGGCCAGAGGAGGGTCGGGACTCTGACACAACTGGAGGAAAACTCAAGACCTCACAGGGTGAGGCATGCTTGACAACGTTCAAATTGGGAACATCTCCCTGTCCTGGATGCCTTGCCAACCTCCAGCCCGGCCCTGTTCCAACCTTGGCCCCACTTCTCCCCAGTCCAGACCTTTGTGGAGTCCCAACTGGCTATGCCATCCTCCCCCACTCCAACTCCATTGAGGGGGAATGGGGAACTGAAGGAACCCACCCCCATCCTCCCAGGCCCTTGCTTGCCCCCGCCAGGCTGAAATTGCCGGTTGGGGCTGCCCTGGTTGCTGTGACTTTCCCATGGACCTTGCCTCACCTGTAAAATGGGATAGTCTTGTTCCTACTCTGCCACCTCCTGTGCTGAGCCATAGTCATACCATGAGGTGCCAGCTGGGGGCACTACCTAGCCAGGGGACCCTCCTCACAGGCCCTCGGCTCTCCACCCTTGCTTCTGGCCCATCGCACAGGGTAAACTCCTACAGGTGGGTACAAAACCATCCTGCCCACACCTGCTGAATCCACATTCATTCAAGTCCTTACGCAACACAGCTTATCTTGAGAGTTACCTAAGGCCCAGAAAGGGCTGGACTACAGGAATTCATGGGGCAGAGACCAACACTCAGCCAATTGCAGGGGTCACTCTTGTCCCGTAGCTCCCAGTGTGGGCCCCAATGATTCTCTTCCCTGACATTTCCATTCTGGGGCCCAGTGTCCTTCCCGCCCAGACCTGCCCCACACCGGCCATGCCCCATGGCCAAGGACTGAAGGCTCCATAGCTACAGCTGGTCCCTAGGGCCAGAGTGTCAAAGCCCTCAGAGTTCACCCCTAGGGTCCAGTGGGCATCCCCCCCCACCTCCGTGTGGGTACCCCAGGCCCGGGGTAGCTGTGTCCTCAAGCCAGGGGTGATCAGGCAGGGCTCAGCTCCAGCCCCAGCCCCAGCCCCAGAGCCAGTTCCCCAGACCAGGAGGTAAAGCCACGTCCCCAGCCTTCCCCTACAGCAGATCTTGTTGGTGAAGGGAGCTGCTCCAATGGTCGTGTGTCATCTGTCATGTGCCTTTGTCCAGGTCTCCAGTGTAGCCATTGCCCAGAGACAGCATATGCTGGGGACCCTCCAGTTCAGTGATGACAGGAAGCAGGCATATGGGAGGGCTGCTCACAAACTGCCTCCCCTGTGGAGTGGTTGATGATGACCCACATCATCTCCTCCAGGCTCTCCCGGGGGGAAACTCTGCTGCCACACATCTGCCAGGAGGCCTGTGCCCTGGCACCAGGAGCCTAAAGGCCACTTCCTTCCTTGTTTTGGCCTTGCTGTGCTTTCACCAGCCCTGTGCCCTCCTGAGCCTTGAAAGGTTGGGGGCCCCTTGTGCAAGGGACTGCGACTGGGCCCAAGGGAGCTCTGAGGGTGTGGACACAGTCCTGCTGCTCCTCGGCAGGCACGGGGATGCCCTTGGCAGACCCATCCTCTCTACCTCTGGGCCTTGGTTTCCCTGCCCAGCCCCAGGCCAGGCTTTGAAGGCTGTGGACACCCACCCTTCCTTCCGTCCAGGCCCAGGCTCCTCAGGCCAGGCAGTGGGGCCAGCTGGGCTCTCCTGCTCCAGAATTCTGTTCTGACTCCCCACCCCCTTCCCACCCCACTGGCCCTTTGTTCCTGTCCAGGATGCACCTGGGTGGCCTCTGGCCCCTGATTGTTTGCTGTGAGTCTAGCTGGGCCACATCAGGGAGAAAGAAGTGCCCGACCCAGGACGTAGCACCAGTGGAGACACATCCTTGGGAGCCAACCAGGCCACCCTAAGGTACACTCACCTACTTCTCCTCCAAAGGGGAGGGGCACTGTACACTTCCTGGGGCTCTGGAATTGAGGAAGTGGGGGGACTTCACAGGGCTCCAGGTTATACCCAGACTAAGGCAGCCCTGAGAAGGCAGAATCATGTCCAAGGAAGCTCCCCAGCCACTCACAGCCTCAGCAGCTACAGAAGCAACCCCATCCTCTATCCCAGCCCCCCTGGAAGATGCTTCAGCCCATGTCTGCGTCTGGATCAAATAGCAACTCCATTAGGAACCTGTGCTTCTGAGCTGATCTGGGTGCAGCTATGTCAGGCAGGGGTCGGCAAACTGCGGCTTGCGAGCCACATGCGGCTCTTTGGGTACGTACATGTGGCTCTGAAGTAAAACTGAAAATGAAAATAAAACTATCATAGTTTCATTTAGAAAACTTTTTTTTTTTAAGATTTTATTGGGGAATTGGGGGAAGGGGAACAGACAAATTGTTGTCGTTTTGTTCTTCAGCCTAGTTGTGGAGGACGTTGCTTCACTGGCCCATGTTGGTATTATCATTGTGCTCTTCCCGGGTGAGGCAGATCGATCGCCGGCTTCTGGACGGCCGCTCATGGCGGCTCCTGGTCACTCACACTGGCTGCTGGCCGCTCATGCTGGCTGCTGGCTACACACGGTAGCCCATGGCAACCCACTACAGCAGGGGCTGCAGCCTATGCTGTCACCGGCGACTCAGCCGGTGACTCACGGCAGCCCAGCTCCAGGTTGAGCTGTTGTTCACCATTTTAGCTGTAGAGGGCAGTGTCACTGGCCCCCCATGTGGGATCCGAACCAGGGCCCTGTTGCTCAGAGCTGGCGTCCCAAGCCAGCTCTTAACCATCGCGCCACTCGGCCGGCCCTCATTTATAAAAATTTTAAAGGCTATTATTCACATAATGGTGATTTCATTTGTTTTATGACTCTCAAATAATTTTTAAATTGTTGTGAGGGACAGGATTGGCTCTATTGTCTCAAAAGTCTGCCGACCCCTGATCCATGTACATGTGGAAACTGAAGCCCAGACGGGTGTGGCACCTTGTCCTGGGCTATACGATGGGCAGGGACAGCCCTGTGCTTGCCAGGGCTTGTCACTTACTACCCTAAGAATGGCTCTAAGCCAGCAGCCCAGAACATCAAACCGCCCACCCCTTCCCCTCTCCCCGCACTACCCCCACCCAGGCCCCACTTTACAGAGAGCAGGGTGCCTGGTAGCAGCATCCAACAGGGGGCCCCTTCTTGGGGTCACCATATTGCAGAGGTGGGAACAGCCCCAACCTGTCACAAGTGTTGGTGGCAGACCTGGAGGAGGATGGGTGCGATGATGCCCTGGGGTGTCCAGACCCCTGCTCAGAGCAACTTGCTTCTTGCCCGATGGGTGCTGGTGCTGTACCCGTCCCGTGCCCTTCCCCAGCCCTTCCGGTTCTGCCTTCTGCTAGGACTGCAGACCCTCTTCAGAACTCAGACTTACACTCGATGCTGGAGCCATCCTCCAGGAGCTCCTGGGGTCTTCCCTCGCTCAGGGCCTGGCATGGGTCGGGTAGCACAGATAGCAGGCTGTGCCCCATCATTCTCCACCCCTCTGACCTACCCTCACGGGGACCCCAGCTCCGGGCCCTTCCCTCACACCCAGCCTGCTCCCCCAGGTGCTCAGCAGGCAGGGCTCTGCTCAGGAAGCATGGAGGCCTGTCCTCCCGAACCCCACCCTGCCTCCCGCACAGCTGTGGCCCGGCAAAGTCCTGACCTGCTGGGATGAGAGCTGGGCCAGAGTTTTCCCAGCAACCTGGGGCCCTGACTAGAACCTTCCCCTTCACATACCTGACTCAGAGCATGCTGCCTCAAGCACAAGACCCCTATGTCTGTCCCTGTCCACTTTAGGGACAACCTCAAACAGAGCCCAGGCCAACCGAAGGCTGTGGGAAGTGTGGCCCTGAGAAGATGGGACCAGAGAGCTGGCCACTGTGTGCACTAGGACATGCCCAGGACCACAGCCATGAGAGGCTATGGATGAAGGGATGAGCGGTCCTTGCCGGATCTCCCCTCCCCGAGGAACCTCTTTTCCTGCTTCCATTTATCAAAGCTGCAGCCCAAAAAGGTCCTAGAATCTTCCCTAAGTCAAGGTGGGAACAATTCCCACAGGTGCTGCCCTGGGACAGGAAGAGCAAGTGCCAGTTGAAGGAGGCAGAGCCCTTGGGCTGGCACCACTGGGAACCAGGTGTCCTGACACCCGAGGCCCAGCTGGGCAGAGGAATCCCTCTCACGGGCCCCTCAGGTTCTGAGCTCAGGAAGTCACACTACAAAAGGACCCCCTCGGTTGGCTCCTGAGACAGCTGGCACAAGAGGCAGGATGAAGGCACCCCCCACACCTGAGGGGCATCAGCTAAGACAGCCAGTGCTGCCCTCACTGCCCAGGGGACGTCACCCCTTCTACTGCTTCAATCATTGTCCACTGCACACAGGGACATGCCCGTCTCAGAGGCCTCTCTTTAAACAGCAGAACGACCTCCATACATTACAGCAAAGGACATGAGCTCAACGTCTGAGTAACAGCCCCAGGCCCCAGTCTGGTGAGGAGGAGCAGGAGCCACACAGGGTCCTCACTTAGTCCTTCCTACGCCCAGTCCTGCAACCCAAGGACTGGAGCACTGTGCTCTGGAAGCCAGGCCACAATGAACCCCCACAGCCACAGCCATCAGCACCATTGGGGGTGGAGGGGGGCACTGGAGAGCACTCACAGGACACACCTCACTTCAGGTGGTGGGCTCCAGGCCTCCCAGGAGCAAGTCAGTTCCTAGATGAACTCCTGATGCTGGGGACAGGGTTGCAGGACCAGGAAGGGTGCCCCAGGTCACCCAATGTGAAGTATGAGGTGGCCCCGCAGGCTCCTCTGCATGTGACAAGTGCAACGTGGTAAGATGCAGAGCTGTTCTGCGCTGTGCTCGTGGATTCATAATCATTGCACAAAAGATGCATAGGAGAAAAAGGCTTGACTGGTTGGTTGCCTCTGAGTGGTATAATTATGTGTTTTTTTGTTTTGTTTTTGGTTTCTCTATACTTTTATATACTCTGAAAATTATCTCCAAGATGTATTTCTTAAAAAACCAAAAAACCTCAAGCACTACTCCATCCCCAGAACAGCACGTGTCTGGGCTACAATTGGGGAATGCCAGGCCTTCCAACCTTATAGGGCAGCTCAGACACTACTTTGCAGGCCACAGCACCTGTCACAGAACCTCTGGACTCACCTGGGCCACCCCCCATCTCAGGCGCAGGCATCTGGTCAAGGGTGTAGCTGTGTCTGCAGCCCAGGGTGGGGCCTCTCCCCACCCCCAGTCAGGTCCACCCTCAGGAGCGAGGGGATGGAGGCTGGTTTCGGGTCCCCTCCTTGCTACAGCCAGTCCGGGAAGGTGGCCAGGGTCCTGTGCACACGAGGTCAGAAAGGCAGCAGGGAGTCGCGAACTAGGAAAGTCCAAGCCTGATATGTTTCAGCAATTTTAATACATTCAAGAATATTTAATAGAATAAAAAAAGTATTGTCAGCAGAAGCCCGTGGGCGAGAGAAATAGAAATGTAACTGGCCCTCTTGCGCTAAAGCTTGTGCCTGAAGGGAAACAAGGCAAAATGACTTCCTGGAGGCTTCACATCAATTGCCACTGGACTAAAAGCACCTCAGAGTATCACTTTTTAGGTATATGTGACCATCTACAATCATCCCATAAAGCCAAGTGTTATAAGGATCCTATTAGAAAAGGCAAAAAAAGTCACGCTTTTGAAATCTTCTCACCTGTGGACCCATGTGAAACATGGGCAACCTGGCCAGGCACCCCTGCATTGCCTGCGGTCAGGGAGGCAGGGGAGGGTCCCCAGACAGGATGGGTCTTGGCCAGGCCCCGCAGCCACCCTCTGCCCTGTCACCGGCTCCAGGGCACAATGCTGGGCAATGCCAGTCATGGGAATCAGCCACCAACAGTGGCTGCCTTCCTCTGAGACACTGGCGACCCCCCCTCCCCCACAGCACAAGCCACTAGGACTAGCTCACTTGGCTAGAAAGGGACTAGAGTGTGAATTGCAGACCCAAGGAAGTCTTCTCCTTCATAGGACAAGACAGCCCCCTCGACATAATAAATAAACAAAAACATGGCTGCAGATCAGAAACACTGGGCCCAGACAGGCACACAGGCCTCTGTGAGGGCAAATGGGAGGAAAAGGGGGGCTCGAAGAACCACGTGCAGAGACATTAAAGACAGTGACTCTGTGACTGTCCCTCAGCTGACAGCATAGGGCACCTGCCAACAGGGCAACAGAAATAAGACCAAAACCCAGGCAGTGAGGATGGGGACAGCCATCTACCAGGTCTTCCCGTGTGCTTGGGGCTGGGCTCCGCTCATCAGCCTCTCCTTCCATAGCCGAAATTGGCTATTTCACACAAAGCCTCTAGTCCGTGCAGCAGGTGGAGCTGCCAGGTTGGGACATCTGGGCAGGGTACACAGGCATTTATATGCTACTCGGTGACTATGGGCTGGCAGGCTGCACAAACATGCACAGCCTGTTCATAATAATCACATTCCTTTCTAGACTATGGACATGTCAAACTCCTAGTCTAGAACATCATGCTTGAATGCAGAACCCTCAGCCCACACATGGGCCAGTGACCTTCTTCGAGTCCCCTCCTTGCATCCTGTGGCTGGGGCAGTGATCCTGCCTCCACTGATAGCAGCTCTTCCTCGTGCTATTTTGCAGGTGCCAAACATAGTTGTATTCTGGAAGCAACAGGTCTTGACACTGTTCAGATCAAGAGCTACTGTGTTAGGCGCACGTGAGTCATGGGCTCCCTGTTCCCAAGAAGAGCCGAGTCTCAATCTGAGAGTCACCTCAACAGAACACCTTATAATAAGGCTTTGGTTCAAATTGCGCAGAGGGGATGTGGTATGGTGGTCGTTGCTTGGAACGTGGAGCGAGCAGCATGACAGGGGACCAACCAACTCCGTCACTGGACTGCGGTGGCCTCCGAGACTCTCTGTATGGTGGCTACCCTTGCAAGGAGAGTTAAGGCACTTCCTTAAATTCTTGCCTAGGAGGATTACGTCCAAGTGACTCAGAGTAACTTTAAATTCTTCTGTCTGGGCTCCCTCAGGTTGTTTAGCTTCTTCTCCTGCTACTTCCAACTTTATTCCTGGCTTTCAGCATGCTAATGCTCAGATTTTGTGTTGTAGCTCTACGTTTACTAAAACAATTTAACTTTGGTACTAATAAAACAGAAGCTATTTTCCAATATTGCTCATGAGAAAAACAATTTTTTTTTTAAAAACTAGAAAATTTCTTATGATCAATTCTTTTGTCCAGAAACCTAAAGTCTGAGCTGGGTTTCCAAGCCCCTTCAAGGCTGCAGGACAGGTTGGCAGAGCAGCAGCAAGAGGGCCCCAATGACAGAGGCTCTGACGATGGAGGCCCGCATGAATTGTTCAGTGGCGGAACAGGGAACCAAGTCTTCATCATCTGTTAGCTCAAGCTGAAAACACCTAAATTGTGTTGGCTATGACAGCCTTATCACATGGAAAGGGTGGCTGTCCCACTGCTGTAGTGACACACTCCTCGAAACCAAGCCCATACAAAGGGTCGAGGCCCACTGGCTTGGTGCCGGGAAGCAGGAACCTGTCAGGCACCGGGTGCCCTACTTAGTTCACACGGTGATGGAACCTGCACTGGCGAGGAGTGAACAGTGCTGTGGGTAAAGCTTTCGCTAACCCCTGTGAGCTGCCCGCATCATTTAATCCCCCTGCCCAAGTTGAGTTGTACATGAGCCTTTTCTTAATACCCCACAAAACTAAAATAGTTCAATGTTCTCGTTAGAAGGAAAACTCCAGCAGCAAATCAGCGTGTGTTGGTATGTATTGCACGCATGCTGACCTCTGACTGGACAGGTCATGTGGGAGGAGCCTGGTCTGAGCCAGGGCCACACAGGTCCCAGTTCTCATGACTTGGAGGCCCTGGGCTGAAGGCTCACACGCTTGGGGGCAGCCTAGAGAGTTGCTGAAAGCTTTATGGGGCGTGTAGCTAATGGCATTGGTGTCGCTTGGTAACTGGAGGGTCCTCCCGGTGTGCTCAGGTTTCGAAGTACTTGTAGATTGCCGTCACGTACAGCATAACGTTTTGCCAATCGGGCCGTTCAGTTCGCACCATCTCATTAATGTCCTGGCAGAGAAGGAAGAGGCCAGGTTAGAATTCTACATCACCTCCTGGCCTGTCTCCACAGCATCCTGGCCACAGCAATACAGGGCTGAGTGGGGCCTCGAAAGACTAAACCTGACCAAGTCGTCTGCTCCATCTCTATCGCGTGCCCCGCGCCTCCTCTCTGGGCATCAGCGTTGTTCCTGAGCTGCCTGCCCCTGCTCAAGGCCCACACTAGGGTTGCTCCCCTGCTCCCCAAGGCTTGGACGGTTTCACATTCTCCTGGGACCTCTTCCCCTGCCTGCCTCTCTTCTTAAACCCTCCCCGTGGTCACCTCTGAGAGCCCTTCTCACCCCAGCCACTCTCTTGGAGAGGCTGTGTGTCGGTGCTCCCAGAATTCAACATTTTAACGCCGCATGGTGATCATCTGAAATCAAAGGTGCTGTCCTCTAACAGTATTCTGCAGAATACCAGTGATCTGGTGAGGTGTTAACTGATGTAGGAGAACAAACATAAGAAACCTTGGACACTGCTATATAATCGGAGGCCTCCCGGAGACCCACTGTTGCTGCAGATTTGTGACTTTCCGAGGGAACTGTCTGAAGAGCACTGCTCTGAGGTTCCCTGGGTGAGGGACACGGAATGTGCCCCCAGGGCCAGCAGGATGGAAAGGGCCACCCACTTGATACAGAAAAAAGATAACGTTTGTTTAATAAGAATCTTGACTAAAAGTTTTGTAGGGTGGGGAAACTGTCCACTTTTTATAAATCAGAACTTTACATGTGATCTAAAATACCCAGATAATGGAAAATATTTCAATAACTCTAACTTTTCTTTCTCTATATACAACTGAATAGAAGCCACCCTAAAAAATGTATTTCTATGAATTCAGAAAATATATTTATGGAACTCTACATGAACACTCTTGTAGTGTAAATACAAGTGTCAATACTTCTTCAAAGCTATTCAGTTGTTACAAGTCAGGGTGATGGGGACCTTTGGAGTGGGGAGGTGGCACTGGGGGGGCCCCTAGAGAGATCCTGAGGTCCCTGACCTGGCCCCATGGGTTTTTTACTTTGTGGAAATGCCTGAGCTGTGCACTGATGATCCTATAAATACCTCAGTACACAGTTTATTTAATGACAGTGTCCCCAGGTGTGAAAGGACTAGCTTTGCATTTGGATGCAGTCTTTTCTCCCAGCAAGTCTGAACTGGTGACAAGGCAAAAGCCTGACAGAAGCATGTCTGTCATGGGCTGCTGCAGGCACGGAGCAGAGGCCTAAACAAGACCCTGACACATGCGGGTTTTCTAAAACTCGTTTGTTGCACCATGAGCAGCAGTTTCCCATGAACCATGTGAAGTGCAGAAGCTACCTGTTCAGCCTCTAAAGCTACCCTCTGAGACTTGGCTTACCCTCTCCCTGTAGTTTGACAAATTCAGACGTAACGGCTATGGTCAAGACCACCCCACCCAATTCGGTGCACTTCCTTGGAATGCTTCCTGTAAGGCATAAAGCACCTATGGGGCAAGGGTGAAATCCTATCTGCACCCTCACCTAACGGGGCGCTTGTTCAGCTGGCGCAGGGCCTGCACTGCCTCTGTTATCAGGCTGCCACACCACCCGAGGATCTCCCTGAATAAGAAGCGAGCACTTCCTAACAATGGGGCCCTGCCAATGACTCCTCAGGGGAGAGGCGGGGGCTTACCAGTGTGGATTTGATGCCGACACTCTCAGCCGCCTGGAAGGCCAAGGTGAAGTTCCTTCTCTGTAAAAGAAGCTGTGTGACTAGAGTGCACAAGCAAGGCCAGGAGAAAGGTGACCTGGACTACACAAGCTGCTGGGGAAAGACGATACCCACCTCTGCTTAGTACTAAAGTATAATAAACTACACGAGCCCTCAGAACTCCCCCCCGACATCAAGGGCCTGGTCAAGTGCCCACCGCCTCTCTGCAGGGCTCTGTCTGCTCTGCTTATAACCAGCTGTGGAACGATCCCTAAACACTTGTTCCTTCTTCACTACCAAAAAGGGTCACTTCTGACATATTAGCCCTGAACCACCTAAACACAGACCACAAAAACTAATAAGAAACACCTGTCAAGTGAGTTCTTCCCCTGTAAGGACCTTCAAGGGTTGTCTGAGGGGTGGGAGGGGGCTGATATGGGGGTGCATAGGGGACCAAAAGAGGGCTTGGGCCTGGGTCTTCTCCCAGTGCCCTGGGCAGGGTCCCTGTCCCCAAGCAGCTCCCTGAAGGGGATGCCTCAGAACACGGCCTGGACTGCACAGAGTTGGATTTTAGCCAGTCCTGGGCCCAGAGGTGGCAGGAAGCTGGCCTGGTGTGGTTGGCCCTGCCAGACTGCTCGTGCCTTGGGCAGCTCTCCTTGGCCAATTCTTGGTGAAGTCCTTGATCCCCGGCTCCCACTAGGAATGTCATTACTTGGGGAATTCTGGACTGGGCAAACATCCTACATAAGGTGGGCCAGGGGCTGGCTCAGAATAAGACCACGCCGGAACAGGGCCATTGTGAGCTAGCAATGTGGTGTGTGAAACACCAGTCGCATGGCTCCCTCGATGGAAGGCTCTGCCTCTATTTCTCACCTCCCACCTCCCCTCTGTGATGAGGATGCCAGGAGCCAGGCTGTTTCGTAGCCTGCCTTACCTTATCTTGGCTGTTCAGTTCCTGATACGGAATGTGTGCTGGAAGGTAGGTATGCAGGAGAGCACAGAAGGCCAGCCCATCGTTCCAGCTGCTGCTAAAGTTTGTAATGTCAATATTCTGAAGGAAAAGAAGAAAAACACATAAGCAATACACACTGTGATCTTCTCAGGAGAATGCTGAGGAGGGTGGAGGAGGCCTGAGAAGCCATGGCCTCCAAATCCTCGGCAGGGCAAGCCTCGGGAGCAAACACAGTGTGCCGGGGGCCGTGTCCTAAGACTCAGCTGGTGTCAGTGACTGGCCCTTTCGTCCATTCCCCACTTCATCCTATCTACCATCTGCAGGTCGCTGCCACCACAGTGGTAAAAACTGGAGCCACCCTACCCTTAGAAGAACTGCCGACACAAGGAGCGGGTCCCACAGCTCCGCAGCCTCTCGGGGCACTGGGGAGTAGTTAGGATTCAGCCGGACCTCCCTTATTAGGAGCTCTAAGCAAAGGTTTACAAAGATTATCTGTGTATTCTGAAGACACCAACAGCTGCCATCCTGCATTAGGAGACGTTAGGGGCTGATTAATGCTGGGGCTATGTGCGCTTCTCCAAGAATCACCTCGACTCAGGTTGGCCGAGTGGCGCGTTGGTTAAGAGCTGGCTTGGAACGCCAGAGGGCCCCGGTTTGGATACCACATATGAGGGTCAGTGACACTGCCCTCTACAGCTAAGATGCTGAACAACAGCTCAACCTGGAGCTGGCCTGCCGTGAGACAGCTACGGCGTAGGCTGCAGCCCCTGCTGCAGTGGGTTGCCATGGGCTACCATGTGTAGCTAGCAGCCAGCGTGAGCGGCTATCCGGAAGCCTGCGACTGATCTGCCTCGCCTGGGAAGAGCGCAATGATGGTGCCAACTTGGGCCAGTGAAGCAACGTCCTCCACAACTAGACTGAAGAACAAAAGGACAGCAACTTGTCTGTTCCCCTTCCCTCAATTTCCCAATAAAAATCTTAAAAAAAAAAAAAAAAGAGTTGGCTTGGGACACCAGCTCTGAGCAACAGGGCCCCGGCTCAGATCCCACATCAGGGCCAGTGACACTGTGCCCTCTACAGCTAAGATGGTGAACAACAGCTCTACTGGAGCTGGGCTGCCGGCAGGCGATGGGCATAGGCTGCAGTGAAGCTGCAATGGGCTGTCATGAGCTACCATGAGTGGCCGTGCAGTGGCCAGCAACCGATCTGCCTCACCTGGGAAGAGCGTAATGATAATACCAACATGGGCCAGTGAAGCGACGTCCTTCACAACTAAACTGAAGAACAAAAGGACAGCAACTTGTCTGTTCTCCTTTCCCGATTCCCTAAGGCTGTTCCCCTTCCCCAATTCCCCATTAAAATCTTAAAAAAAAAAAAATCACCTCTATTTTTAAGAGTCACTTTACTCCATATTCAAATTAAATTCTTTGCAACTACAAAAGTAACAACCATTCAGAATATTTTGTTATATGATAATGCAATTCAGCTAGAAGGTAAACGTGATCCTTAACTTGCAAGAATCCTTTTGAAGATAAAACTCCACAATTAAATTTTGGAAATTCACACATTTTATGTAAATGCCACAAACTGAAAAAGAGAGCACTTCCCAAACACCTCTTGTTTTATGTTTCACTGTTGATTTCATGCTACCTTCAACTGCATCAAGAGTTAGCTTCCTAGGTGATTGAGAAAGCCCATGTTTTACTAGAGGGCAATCACTAGCCCCTGGGAACCAGTTCTTATTCCTCCCAGGACCACAGAACAATACTAATGCTGTTTGCATTTGTACAGTTTTACAGTTTGCCATCCCTGACCCCCTTTACAGACTGTTAGGTCCTGACACCAAGTAGGGGGCCTGTTGCTCATGGACGAGGGGCAGGTGGGGAGGATGGGGACCAGGCCAGGTGACAGGCCCTGTGATGGAGAGTTTTCATAAGTTTTGTTATCAAAATGGTTGTCTGGCCGCTGACTGCAGTCGTCCAGAATGCTGCCCTCTGGGGTCGTCTACTCAAACACAAGCCTTCTGAAGGGTAGCAGCTGTATGGGCCATTATTTCAGAGGTCATTTCCCCTCAGTAACCCTCATTATCTGCTGCTGCCAGCTCCACGATCTGGCCCACAGGCACTGCTCATGAACTGCTGTGAGAAAAGTTACCAGATTATAGCACAAAGGGAAGCAAACCTCTCAGGAGCCACAGGGAAAGGCCGCAGTAAGCTTGTGGCGAGGGTGCCGCCTAAGTGCACCTGCCAGCCATCCAGTGACAACAAAGGATGGGGCCTGGGCAGATCCCCCCTGCCTCAGTGCTGCGCTGCTCACACTTCCTGGCCATGAAGACACAGCCCTGGTACAGTCCCCACAGGCCCGGGCTGCCCTCCAAGGGGCCTCTGCCCTGGCTGACAATAACTCACTGCTTCCTATGAAGGTGCAACAACCACTTGACAGTTGCTGCTGATAACTGCAGCAGCAAACTTGCCTCTTTGATTTCTTCTGAATCTCAGGAAGCAGCCAGCCAGGGCGTCAGCTCCAGCTGGGAGGGGACCAGGGCCAGGGAAGGGATGTGACCTGTCCAAGGTGCTGGGTTTGCAGCAAGGACAGGGATGGGAGAATCCTATAGGTGGTATGTTATTTGATTCTCAGAATCACCCAGGAGCATTTTTAAATAAGGAGGTTGGAACTAAGAGAGGCCCTGGTCACATACCCAGTATGCGTGATTATTCAAACTCAGGTCTAAGTCCCAAGCTCGTCCACGCTCTTCTAGCTCTCATGACTAAGGGCCCTAATGAAAGAGCCAAGGAGATTGGGCATCATTGCATGGACAGCAGGGCAAGAAGCTTCTAAATGATGTGTCCCGTCGCTGTGTAAGGCCAATGGAAGGACTCCCCCAACCCTTGCCCCCAGAGGTCACATTCACTTCTGGAGGAAAACAAATCTCCACTTCCTGCGGCCTCTTCTCCAGCTCCCTGAAAGGCAGGCGTCTCTGGCAGAGGCGCCTACGTGCCTGGCCTCACTGCGTCTTGCCGCAAAGGCTCCTGCACGAGAGGAAACCGCTGCGCCCCAGCTCCACAGCTGTGGGAACCCCGGCCTTCCCCAGCTTCCTCATGACAAACCCACCCCCAAACCTGGAATCTCTAGTCAGAGCAGCAACTTCATTTACAAAATAAGCCAAAGTGATTTAAACAATGAGGAAACAATGGCTCCTTCAGTTCCAGGGTAGGGGGAGTTAACTTTTACTGACCTGACAACAAAACTTCCAAATCAAAACAACTCAAGCTCGAACCCAGGCAGGCTGGCGAGGAGCCAGACGGCGTACCCCATTTGGCAGAGCACAAACAAGGCCAACAAGCATCTAACCCAAGTGAGATCTCTAAGTGGCCCCCTCGCCCCTTTACCCCCTAAACTAGTCTAGAGAGACCGCGGGGGAATGAGCCAGGCCTTCAAATTGGGGTGCTTGAAAGGAAGTGAGGAAAAGCCTTCAATCTAAGAGAGCAGGCCTGCACCCTCTGCTCCCCATCTCACTATTTGTTTTTAATGTTTAGGGCTGAAAAATCAAACTACTATGAAATTACGCAGACTGAATATATTGTAGAAAAGTGTACTGACAACAATGCTGGTTCTCTAAGGCTGAAAAGCACGGTGAGGACGGGAAAGCTCCCCTGGCTTCCTCTCTGGAGCTCTTAATTTCATAGTTATCACAGCCCATTAATATAATGACAGGATTAATAGGAATAAATATACGAAAAGTATAAAATTTTATTAAATCACCAGAGAAGTGGCTGTTCTCACAGGAGCCAGCTCCCTTCCCACTCAGTGAAGACTGCTCATCCCAAAGCTGTGCCCAGTGCCCAGCGAGACCCCTGCTCACACCCCTGTCCTCCAGGTGCTGCCGTGAACACATGCAGCTGCATCCTACCAGTTGTGACCAAACCAGGACCACAGTGGGCTCCAGACTTCCAGGGCAGAAAGGTGATGGGTGGAAGATCCCATGGAAGATCCCAGGGACCTAACTGGGTTTCCTTGGTGATGGAGACCAGAGGGGCGGACGTGTTCACAGGCTGTCACTACAACTGGCCTCTCGCCATCTCCCCTCCTTCACTCCTCTGCTCCCTGCCTGGATTCCAGAAGGGCCTGAGTAAGGCCTGGGCTACCCTTTCCCTTGCTGCTTTTTGAGTAGGGAGGCAATAGGCACAAGTAGTTCAATCTGCCTGTTGCCTTCTGGTCTCTGTAACTCGTGATTGCTTTACCTGCTCATGAGGGCCAGGTTAACAGTGCTGACCCTTGATTTTCTTGGCAATTAAGGAAAAAACCTGAAGCTTTCATGTCTCGGATAAAAACAACTACACACCAGTATAAAGCCTCAGGGTGGGGTCTGAGCCAGGCCTGACACTTACTGGATGCCAGTGCCTGGCTCCCCCGTGAGCAGCTTCTCGCCTATAAAGTGGACGTATAAACCTCGGCCCATAAGATGAGGAGTCTTTAACACACTTTGAAACTATGAGGTGGTTTTGTTTCTTTGTAGAAGAGATAGATACTTTGTAGCACGTGGCATCAATCCCATCCAAGACACTAAGAGGCAACAGAGTCCCCGAGAATGTCCCCAGGCTGCTCTTCCCTCACTGAGGCTCTTGCTCCCGGCCACGTGGTTAGAATTCTGCTGACTCTTGCCAACTTAGGTAACAGGTAAACCTAAGCCACCCAATAGAGCCTTCACATAAAAATATGGAGCAACCCACAAGGTGTTTGGTGTGTGGTGTGCATCCTTCTCTCTGAGTAAGGTTTGGATGAGGAACTCAGATAATAAACTACATCAAAATCCCAATCCTAAGTATTCACTCAAAACATACTGGTAGGAAACTTGCTCTACAATCACTTGTTTCAATGCCATTAAAATGTCACAAGGCACAGTGTGCCTTTCTGGTATGAGTGGCAGGGCTTTGCAGTGTGGCTCCGTCTTCCATAGGCCTACAAAGAAAACACTGATGTGCCTAGAGCCGTGTTCCTTCTTTTACTGGTGGTCAAAGAAGACTTTCCCTTCGAGAGAAGGAGCAAGGTGCTGAAGCCCCCAGGGTAACACCCTCAGATGTGCAGTTGAGCCAGCAGGCGGAGGAACTGAGGATGGACTGCCCCTTGGGAGGTTCGTGCACCCATTCAATGAGTCCTCACTTGGAACCAGGCCCCAGGTCAGTACTCGGCTATCCTGGAAGGGGCTATCTTATAGGACAGAGCCTCACAGGTGGACCTGACATGGACCTGGGCTCAGGGCAGACTTCAAGGGTAAGTGTGGTTGAACTGGGGACAAGGTATGTTAGGAGCCATTGGGTGGTGACAGCAGAGGCCCCTATGAGAGGTGGCAGAAAAGATCTTGGGCAGTGGGTGGGGAAAGAAGGTGAGGGCTACAGAGATACTTCAGATCTAAAGCAAACTGGACTTGGTGACAGACTGAATATGAGGAGGGAGAGCATGCACAGTGCCAAGGATAACTGGTGTCTGCTAGCTGCAATGGACAGCAGTGGGGACCGCCATGGACTCAGAGCTCAATGGGGGTGGAGATGCACTCTGAGAAGTTACATCTGTGGTGCCTTTGAGACACCCACAGGGAGGTGCCGAGTGGTGCTGACACAAGGGTCTATCCAGCCCTTGGGGAAGGGCAGTGTAGGAGGATATAAACGTTCAAGGACAGTGGCTGAAGCAGCATCTAGGTGAGATCTCCTAGGGACAGCTGGAACACACCATGAGAAGGAAGCCTCAGATTGAGCCCCTGGGAACTCGCACAGGTTTTAAAGGCCATGCAGAGGAGAACGAGCCTTCAACAGGACACAGAGGATGGCCAGGCAGGTGGGAGAAAAGCCAGAAGCCAAAGGCAGAGAGAGTTCAAGTGGAAGAGAGTAGTCAACATCATTGGTGCTGCTGAGAGGATGAGAAGACTTGAAAAATCTCCTAAATTGAGTAACATTTGGGTTGCCATTAATCACGGTGAGCAATGGCAAATTATTATGGGAAGAGCACTCAAATTTTTAAAAAGCTATCACATCACCGAGTTAAACGATCTGTTATAGTTCTACAACTTCCACAGACAGACTTTTTTTACAACGTGTATTTCACAAAGGTTGTCTACTTTCAAAAGTGGCATCTTCCAGGACATGAGAACAGGCCTTGACTGTAAAATATTTCTTCCAGGGCATTTCTCTCGGGAAGAAGGGCCTGTTTATGCTCCACATATCAACCAAGGGGCTGGAGGGTCCGGGGCCTTCCACTTTGCACGTGTCCAGACTTCTACATCGACAGCTTCTGAAGCAGGCAGGCCAGCTGGTGCCTTTAAAATCAACTATTCTTAAAGCCAAAAACTTGCTGTTTTGAGGGAACGTGCACACTAATGGAAGGATTACTGTTCCCTATTTACTGGCAACAATGCCAAATTATGTAAAGAAACAATTTTCTTTTTAAAATAGAGACACATAGCAATTACGTATAATGAAAGTTCCTCATTAATAAATTCAGATTTTGCATTTAGTTTTCAGGTCACTTTAGGGACTTTCTGCTGTAAAGATAAGACTATGTTTGGATTAGGGCAGACAAAAACAAGAGGGTTGATATGTTCCAGAACAAAAGTTCATAGAAGCCTTGAATACAGACTCAAAAGAGACACTTTGCCCTATTTTCTCCTAAAGGCGCACGTCTTCCTGTCCAGGAACTGTTGATTAAGTTGATCTGATCTGGGGCAGAAGGACCGTGGCCTATTATTTCACAGGGCCATCTGCTGTCCTTTTCACTCTCATAACAACTCAGACTTAGACTTGTAAAACTGCTTGACATCCCCCCTCAAACCCTGTGCGCAACTGGCTGGGCGTTTTCTACTCACTGTTTCTTGAGCTGGGACAGAGCCCTCTCCTGCTCCTGTGACTTTAAATATGATACTGTCCAGTCTGAGGCCCTCAGGTGGGCCCACTTCAGCGGGCCTTTATATGCATTCAGAGTTGAGGAGTGGGGTATGAGAGTCAGGAAATTACACAAATCTCCACCATAAAAAGATTAAAATGTCATAAAACGCCTTAAAATGTTTTAATTTCTCTGAAGTTTAGTTAACGGCCATAAAATACACCCCCAAATACCACATGTTCTTTAAATAGTTAATAAGGTTTTGATCTATTTAAGGAAATTCCACTTTTATGGGCACAGGGCAAGAAGCCAAAAACCATGACTCATCTCTCTGCTAACACGCGCAAGCCCCAATTTCCTTATGCCTGTCCACAGGTCCAAACACAATAGAGGCAGGTCCCTCCCATGACTGATATACTGGGAATGACAGCATATCATTCTGGGGTCACAGCCTAGCCTTCAGGAGGTGGGAGAGAATTACAAACAAAACCCCTGTCCACAGTGCCTCAGCTGCCTCAGCCCCAGCTCACAAGGCAGGGTTTGGAGGGTGTTTTGGAGTCGGAGTGAGGCAGGTGGAGTGTGTCTTTTTTTGTGTGGTATGGTGGTAGTGGTGGATGTAGTATCTAAAAGAGAGGGAAAAACCCACCAAGAGACGGTTTTCACCAATCCCAGGAGTGACTGTTAAACACGGAAGACCCCACAAGGCCCTGGAAGTAACAAGCAGAAGCCTGCTTAGTGCCCAGGGTTGCCGCGGTGTTAACCAGCAGACCCACTCTGGCTGTAGATGTAAGGGCGTCTCTCCAGGAACTTCAGCACTGCCTCCTTTTTGAAGTCTAGCCAAGCTCTGCTTCAGGTCAAGGAAGAAGAGGGGAGGTGGTATGTGTCCAGGGAGAGTCTGAGGCTCGCTCATCATGAGGTCCAGGCATTATGTGTTAAAGAGGGAGGAAGTAAGGAAGCTAGGGCAGGCAGCCCCAGGGGAGGCAGCAACCCTGAAGACAGAGTCCTGCATCTTGTGTCCCTGGGGGTGGGGGGCAGGTTCCAATAAGGACCCTCAATCGTCACTATGCATCAGAATCCCCTGTAAAGCTTTTTCAAGGTGACATATACCTGACTCTACCCTAGGGAGGCTGATTCAACTGGTATAGGCATCATTTCTTTAAAGGTCCCCAGCTGACCTGATTGTGCAGCTAAGAGGCAGGACCACTGATTCCAAAACTGAAGGTGGGTGGACGTGCAATAAACAGGAACATCTAAAAGGTTAAATCCCTGAGTTCATGATGATGCTCACAGAAGTGCACCAACCCAGCCTAGAAACCAGTCATGATTCTGAGTGCTGGCAAATCAAGGGACAGAATCAAGCACCAAATGAACTCTCCTGACCAAACTGGACAGTAAGGCAATCAAACAGCTGATGAAAGAGAGTCTCTGTAAAGAGGAATTCTAATGAGTGAAGGAGTGACTGACAGAAATTAGAATGGCAGTAACGGTTCCAGTGGTAGTGACATCACAGAAAGAAAGAGCCTGTCCTACTCTATTCTCCCTGGACAGACAGATACAACTCAGGCACTTCTGCCGAAAACTTGAACTAGAATCAGATCTAACTCCTCGCTCTACCTACAGTTTATACCAGGGACAGCACCAAAGGGAAGTAGTCAGCAAAACCTAAAATGTAGAAGCGCTATAGATAGGGCACATGATCAAGTTCCTTCAAAAAGACAAACTGAAAGGGGGTTGGGGGAAAAGGGAGGGGAATTTTAAGATTAAAAAACTTAAAAGAGGCATATTATCCAAGTGCAATGTGTGTCCCTTACCTGGATCTTAATTCAAGCAAATCAACTGTAAAACTAACTGTGATTCAAT
>NW_017731793.1:1453060-1457994 GCF_001890085.2 Hipposideros armiger
AAAAAAAAAAAGAATGGAATGACATTAAATGGTTGGGATTTATTTGCTTTGGAATCATCCAGGTGGGGGTGACAGAGGGCCATGGCTGATGACTTGTGGCTGGGAAATGTGTACAGGATGGTGTTTTACTATTCTCATTACTTCAGTGTATATTTGAAAATTTCCATGAAAAACAAATAAATCTACAACTCAACAACAGAAAGATAAACAACCCAATTGCCCAAATATAAAAATGGGCAAAGTACCTGAATAGACATTCCTCCAAAGAAAACAAATGACCAACAGCAAATGAGAAGATGCTCAACTCTATTAGTCATTAGGGAAATGCAAATCAAAACTATAGTGAGTTACCACTTTACGCCCACTAGGATGCATTTTATTTTTAAAAATGGAAATAACAAGTGCTGGTGAGGAGGTAGAGAAATTAGAAATCTCATATGCATTGCTGGAGGGAATGTAAAATGATGCAGCCACTCTGGCAAAGTTTGGCAGTTCCTCAATAAGTTAAACACGGAATTACCATATATATGATCCAGCAATTCCACTCCTAGGCATATACCTAAAAGAACTGAAAACGAGCATTGAAATAAATACCTGCACAGGGATGTTCATAGTTGCAATAGCCAAAAGGAAACAGTCCAAATGTCTACCAATGGAGAAACGGGAGAATAAAATGGGGTATATTCCCACAATGTAATATTATTCAGCCATAAAAAGGAATGAAGTACTGGTACATGCTACAACATGGATGACTCTTCAAACATTATGTTAAGTGAAAACTATTTACATAGGCCACATATCATCAGTGAAATCCAGAGATAGCAGATTAGTAGTTGTCAGGGCTGGGGGACAGGGAATAGGGGTATGCTCATTAACTATACATCAGGTAGATCTCATGAGCAACTTATCCTAGTGTTTACTGAGAAGTTACATGCTCAAATGCAATGAATCATGAGTGGGTTTTCTGGGCATTCATTAAGGCCCTGCTTTAATATATATTTTTTAATTTCTTAAAAACAAACAAGCAGCTAAAGGTAGGAAGCAGGGCATCAATCTGCTTCCTTCGCCACCAGGATAAACTGAGCAACTCTGTTGACTCAAAAGAAACTTGGTCTATCATCCTCTGTGCTCAGCTGTTTCCAGGTCAAGAGAGAGAACCTGTCTGTGATTCTGTTGGGCAATATCATACCCACAATGATACTGCCCAATATGCTCAGAATAGGGAGCACATTTTTAGGATACAGCTCCAGCTATATCGAAGCTTCACAAAAACAAAATCTAAGGTGTAAGAAAGAATACACTGGGGTTTAATGTGCTATAACTTTTTTTTTTAAGTCAAATGAATCCATTTTGAGGGGACAGTTCAGAATAAATCAGCAAATTTCACTCTAAGCGATAGGATTAATGTCCCCACGTTTCCCATAAATCCCTCCAAAATGAGGCTTTTGTGGAGGAGGACATAGGGACTGTGATGTCTGCTTTTTGAAAATTCAGGCAACTGCCGGCAGGCAAGAGCCATTGGCTAGGTCACGCTGATTTATGAGCCCTGGGCATGTGGTGAGCAGTTTTATTAGCAGCTTTAGGAGTTAGCTCTGACAGGGGTTATTTACTCACTACAATGCAATTTTGACTGAAGGAGACACAGTAATCCTCAAGCAGTTACCCTGTGTGTGCTCTGGGAAAGGGCTTGGGCAAAGGAACAGAGAAGTTGTGTCTCTTCATCCTAACCCCCAAAGGCTTCGCTGAGAATGGCTGTGTTTGAGGGGAAGAAAATTAAGTATTCCAAACATCCTTGGGATGGCCTCGTTTATCCTTAGGACAAAGGTCACCCACTATTCTGTACTCAGGCTCTGAACCAGATGGATGTAGTGCTATCTGGGTGCTGTGAGTCTTGAAGGCCATCCACTGTAAGCAGTCACAGCTCACACGGAAACCCTGTTCAAATGCTTTCTCTGAGAAAAGGCTCTTCAGTCGATGCTACAACCTTCTGGTGATAGGGAGGAAGCTCCTTACCTCACAAGGCTGACTGCTCCTTCACTATAAGTTTAGGAAATTCTTTATACCGATTTGAAAGCCACATCTCTGTTGATCACTGTTTGAAAAGCAGAGGGGGATGGCCAAGGAATCATGGGTTTTAGAGTCCCATGAACCTGGGCTTTGAATGTTGGGACTACTTCTTACTAACTACAAGACTGTGGGCATATACTTTAACTTGGAGGAGTCTCAACTTTCTCATATGCAAAATGAAAAAAAAAACCCCACCTAATTATGAGGACTTAATAAGGCAATGTCTGTAAGGTACGTGGAACATCGTCTGCGCTGGCGTTTGACAGATCCTGTCTCCTTCTCCTGCGTCCCCTGGGGCAGTGTTGATTCCACCTTCTAAAATACAAACAAGTGTGGAACAGGGGATTGCTCTCCCTGCCCAGGAGAGCTCGGAGGACCAGAAGACAGCCACGCTGGTTCCGAGTCCCTCTCCCTAGTCAGCGTTTCAGGACACCTGCCATCTGAGCCAGAGATGAAGGATTGACGGCTGTGTGAGCAGTCACAGAGACTTCTGCCGTGGGTCGCTGATGCTCCAATTGCAATGAACAGCATTTACATGCCTTTGTTTCTCTCTCTTAGGCTGATTCTTTACCACGCGTGGAATGGAAAACCTGGCACACTCTTCAGGCACTCAGCAAAGGTTTGCTGAATAATGTGCTGGCTTAAGAAAACTCTTGAGGGCCGGCCGAGTGGCGCGATGGTTAAGAACTGGCTTGGGACGCCAGAGGGCCCCAGTTCGGATCCCACATATGAGGGCCAGTGACACTGCCCTCCACAGCTAAGTTGCTGAACAACAGCTCAACCTGGAGCTGGGCTGCCGTGAGTCGCCGGCGACGGCGTAGGCTGCAGCCCCTGTGGCAGTGGGTTGCCATGGGCTACCGTATGTAGCCAGCAGCCAGCGTGAGCGGCCAGCAGCTGCAGTGAGCGGCCGTCCAGAAGCCGGAGACTGATGTGCCTCGCCCGGGAAGAGCACAATGATGGTACCAACTTGGGCCAGTGAAGCAACATCCTCCACAACTAGACTGAAGAACAAAAGGATAGCAACTTGTCTGTTCCCCTTCCCCCAATTCCCCAGCACTGTTCCCATCCCCCCAATTCCCCAATAAAAATCTTAAAAAAAAAAAAAGAAAACTCTTGAGGGAAAGTAGAGAAAATCCAGAGGGAAAGGTCCAAAGGATCTGAAAGCTTCAGTATAGAGATGGGCTTAAACAAAGAGGAAAAAAAAGCTCCAGTTTCTAAAAATGAGGGCTGCCAGAAGATAACACTTCATAAAGCATAAAGGATAGACACAGTATCTCTGGACTCGTCCAAATACCTTAAATTTGAAAAACATAATTTATGCAAAAAACGATATTACCACACAGAGGTGACAGCGTGCTATTAATTCTATATAGAGATTAAGACCACAGCATTGGCGGTGAGCTCTGAGCAGGGACGCATCATTATTCTCTTGGTATTCACATTTTAGAGAAAGACAGATCGCCTGCCCGCCCACCCCCCGCCCCCTCAAAACAGCTTCTGATGTGACAGAACTTGAGCCTGGAAGGACTACCGGTTTTCCCCGGCACGGCACTTCCCATTTCTGAAATCATACATAATGTATTTGGTCTGACCCAGGACAACAAAGTACAAGGCAGCCTGGACGTGAAGTGGCCCACAGTCATGTAGTCGCTTGGGAAGGAAATGATCTCAGGAAAGAGATGCTCAATATAGTGTGCTCACCTTAAGATGAACTTATTTTATTGCTTACAGCAGGAACTGAAGTATTCTTTTAAATCTGTCAGTGTATTAGTTTCTACACGATAAGACACCATTTTGGCAGAGGGAAAATGGCAAAACATTCAAAAAAGGTAACACATCTGTGGTACCACCTTCCTGTACTTGTCTCCAGGGCCCCAATGGTTAACTTACCTTTCCTGTAGTGAAATAAATAGGGAAATGGTAAAACACTTTTCTTTGGACAGAATATAACCAGGTACCACCAGAGGAGAACGTGATGACGCTGTCACAGGGCCCCAGAGGAGAGCCTATGTTCCACCGGGGCCCTCGCTGTGTGTGGACTTGACTCCTTACGTTTTCTGGTTTTATTTTACATACACGTTGGTTAGAGCTCTTTTTGTTGGTTTCTTGGCATAAAACACATTAGAATGCAGCCAGAGAGAGGGGGTTGCGAGCTAAAAGGAGGGATATGATGGCAGCTGAAAGAAATATAAAGGCCCCTCAAAACTGGATTCTACATAGCACCGCAGTGAATGCTTGTAATTACAAACCTGAGTTTTTAAAAAGTTAAAATTATGCCCAGAAAAAGGCATAATTTTAAAAAGGCCTAGAAATATTGTTTCAGAAAGAATTTTGGAAGTTCCTTGAGGTTAAAGGTCATGCTCTAGACTGCATTATATCCCTCCTCGTATTTAGTGATCTCTGTGCAGTGTTATGCAGAGTTCATGACGGATTTAGAAAAAAAAAGAAAAGAAAAGAAAAAAATTTTTCATCAGTTTAGATGCTAGGAGCTTATATTACAAGGATGCATACACCAAGAAGCCTCCCCCCACAGAAGGCACAAACCTCAGGAATCGTTCTGTCACTCTGTCACCATGGCTAAGAATGCAACATTGCCCCACTTGGCAACTTAAGGTCTGATACCTAGCCCAACAAGGTCTCATCCTTTGTTTCCTCCACAATTAATTTTCTCTCCAGAGTCCTGAGATGAAAAGTATGGCACATTTTATCAACAGGGATCCAAAAGTCTATTCATCTACAATCTATCAAAATGTCTCTTTAATGAAACTTGTTCTTTTCTCTCCTTTGAAATGCCCCTCCCTTGGAGGACAGATGGTATCCTCTTCCTTTCACCCCTGGTATTAATCCCTTCACTCTTTCTACCACAT
>NW_017731793.1:1458319-1459177 GCF_001890085.2 Hipposideros armiger
ATTCCAATAACAAAAGATGAATACAAGTCACGTTTGACTTCTGCAATTACAAGAGGTGCTCAAAGTGGTTACCATCAACGTCCAGACACTTCTGATTACAGAGAACTACTGCATGAGCAACGTTGAACAAAGCGTCTCCACTTGTATATGTTTTTGGGGGCACCCCTGGTGTGTGTGTGTGTTATGTGTATGTATGTATATGTATGTATGTGTGTGTGTGTGTGTGTGTGTGTGTGTGTGTGTATGAATTAGATATCATCAAAATAAGAACTTCTGTGCTTTGAAAGACACTTTTAAGGGAATGAAAAGTGAAGCCACAGACAGGGAGAAAATATTTGTAGATTGTATGTTTTTATAAAGAACTTGTGTCCAGAGTGTTTAAATCTCAAAACTCAATAACAAAACAAACAACACGATAAGAAAATGGGCAAAAGATCTAAACAGACACTTCGCCAAAGAAGCTATACAGATGGCAAATAATCACATTGAAAGATGCTCAAAACCACTAATTCACAGACAACTGCAAAATGAAAACCATGGTGAGATATAATTATTCACCTATTAGAATGACTAAAGGCCAACCATACAAAATTTTGGCGAAGAGGTAAATGAACTGGAACGCTCACACACCACTGGTGAGAATATAAAATGACAGTCACTTTGGAAGACAGTTTGGCAGCTTCTTAAAAGGCTAACCCTATACCTACACCACACGATCCAGCCAATCCACTTTTCAGATGTCTATACAAACACCTGCATATGGATGTTCATAGGAGATTTACTTATAATAACCAACAACTGGAAACAATCCAAATGTCTATTAATAGCTGAATGGATAAACAAATTGTGGTATATCCC
>NW_017731793.1:1460167-1470788 GCF_001890085.2 Hipposideros armiger
AATTTGTCTGTTCCCCTTCCCCCGATTCCCCAATAAAATCTTTAAAAAAAAAAAAAAGCCAGAATCCACTCCGCCCGAAATGTACATGCTATGATTGCATTTATATAAAACTATAAAACACACAAATACTATACAGTGATAGGAGATCAGTGGTTGCCTGGGGATGGTTGTGGTGGTGGTGGTGGGGCAGGACTAAGGGAGTACACAAAGGGCCTGAAGAAACTTCCATGGAAATGGTGTGTTCACCACAGTAGGGATAGTTTCTCATGTGTATATATGTCAAAAGCCACCAAACTGTAAACTTTAAATATGTGCAGTTTATTATGTCAATTCTACCTTACTATATCTGTTTAAAAAAACAAACAAACAAACAAACAAAAAACAAGAAAGAAATCCCATGGTCATGACCACATTTAAGTGCCACACAGGCTCCCTCAGCTTTTAAGTTTTTTACTTAATCCCAGTGTTTCTGAGTTTATAACTGAATGCAGTACAAGGTTAAACCATGGCAGAACCAGATGCAGGCCAGGTATACCCAAAGTGACTCTAATGGAAAGGTACTGCCTGGTGGAGGACCCTGGGTAGGCTCTAAAGACAGAGGGTCACATCCTTGAGTATTTAAGGGCAGAAACTAAATCCAGGGGATTTGCTATGACAGGCCTGGAGAGACAAACACATCCAGCTTACATAAGGTAGAACTCTTCACCAGATAGTCATTAATCTACTCAGGTTCCCTCTCATCTGTGAGGCAATGCTTTTAAAATCATTATAAGGTTCTGCCAGGTTAGTGTCACATTATTAACTTCTCTACTTACTTAAATAAGAGACAGTCTCTGTGACAGACTGGATTTTTCAAAAATGGCCGTAGCAATATTTCTGGAGCTATAGCCTCTTCAGAGCCTTGCTGCGCCCCTCTAGAAGTGGTGTCTATTTCCCTTGCCCTTGTAACTGAGCAGGCCCTTGTAGCTGCATTGACAAACAGAATGTGGCAGAAGAGATACTGTATGACTTCTAAGACTAGGTCATTGAAGGCAAGGGGGCTTGTCTTCATTCTCTTGGGACGTTTGCCCTAGAACGCAGCCAGCATGCTGTGAGGAAGTCAGGCCACATGGAGAAGCTGCATGTGGGTTTCTGGACACAGTCCAGTGAAAGTCTCAGCCAACAGCCACCGTCAACCATCAGACACATGAGAGATGGAGCCCAAGATGGTTCTAGTACTCCAGTGCCTCAGATGAACTAAGAGGAGCAGAGATGAAATGTCACTACCAAGACCCCACCCAAACCATAGATTTATGAGCTAAACAAATATCATTATTTGAAGCCATTAACTTTTGGGGTGGCGTTTGTTATGTAGCAGTAGATAACCCGACCAGCCTCCTTTCTCTTGGATCTACAGAGCTCATTTGGAAAGGAAACTACAGGTGAGCCTTGAACAATGCGTGTGTGTATGGGGGGAAGAACCTCCAGCAGTCGAAAATCTGCATATAACTGTTGACTCCCCAAAGACTTAACTACCTTCGGTATCCATGGAGGATTGGTTCTAGGAACCCCCCACCCCAACCATGCTCACACCAAAATGTGCGGATGCTCCAGTCTCCTATATAAAATGGCACTTATCAATGCATACAGTTGGCCCTCTGCATCTGCGAACTCCAAACTGCAGATCGAAAAGAGTACAGGCATTTACTGAAAATGTCTGTGTCGAAGTGGACCCACAGAGTTCAAACCTGTGTTGTTCAAGGGTTAACTGGAGTTTCTCCTTCCTCCCCCCTACATTATCTAATGGTTAATTACCCTTTCCATAATTATATATCATTAGACAGCAATAGAGCATCTTTACAAATAACCTGCTTCTACAACAGAGAGGTCACCCTAAATTTCCTGAATGACCTCAGGCTAAATTCACTTGTGAAAAGCCAGAGCATCATGTATATAATGAAATTAGCCTGTCAAATTACAACTCCTCTGTAGACTTCGCATTGTTATGTTGGTATCCCATCCAAGGTGGATAAAGCCAAGAAAAAAAAAAAGATTTCTCATGAAGGAAGTAAAGGACTGTGTATGCTATTTGAGATAATATACATATAAAGATTATTTGATCCAGACAATTTAATGATTATGCTTTTAGCAAAATAATTAATCAGCTCTTTAAAATGTTACTTATCTGACCTCTCTTCTATTTCTCAGCATTACTCATAATAAAAACACCTACCTACTGGAAACGTCCTGAAAAATCTACAACACTGCTGGGGATGCAGGGTAGCTTAGTAAAAGGAGCCTGGGGCTGGGCATTTGAAGACCCAATTGTATGATCTCAGGCAAGCATGCCACCTTTCTGACTTGCAGTTTCCTCACCTGTGAAACTGAAGCCCCAGTTTTGCAAGGTTTCTAGGGTCCATCTCAAGCCTGACTTTTTCCAATTTCTGGGTGCTGATTCAGGTGAAGCACTTTAAATTTTATCTAAGCAAAGAAACTCCTGAGACAATTACCTTAAAGCAAACCAAGAGCACTGGCAATCAAACCATTTTACAACATTCAGCAGGTTTTCCCTATATCATAAGTGGGAGTTAAATGGGGAAAGGATGAAGGGAAGTAGAAAAGAACCCTGAGTTCAGTGGCATGACAAGCCCCTATGACTTGGTTCAAGTCCTCAGGCTCCTCCCACTGCTAGCACTTCCACAAGCCCATTCTGTTGAAGTCACAGCAGGTATATCTGAGAGATGGCCATTGCTGTGTCCAGTCCAAGCCTCTGCCAGCAGCTAGAAGGTCACCATATCTGAGTATCTTTCCAAATTTTGGGGCCTTTAATATAGCTCTGAAAGTGAAAACCAACATTTAAGAACTGGTGTTATATGTAATTCCTCCACTCTTTCAACTGTTATAGAAAAATCTAATTGGTGTCAGTTGGGGGGAAACGTGATAAAAAAAAAAACGTACACTAAAAACACTGATCAAATTAATTAATGGTAATGGTACTAATCAATTACAGTTGACTCTTGAACAATGTGGGGTTTGGCACCGACTGCGTGTTCAGTTGGAAATCCACATAAAACCTAAGTCAGCCCTCCACATACTCGGATTCCCAACCACCAGCTGACCCTTGAACAACACGGGTTTGAACTGCGTGGGTTAACTGAAAAGAATCCACATAAACTGGACCTACACAGTCTAGATGTGTAAGGGTTAACTGTAATTAAAAAATTATAGCACTGACATTTCTGGAAATAGATGATAATAGTTGCTGTCAAATCATGTTTAAACAGAATGTAAGAAGTACATTGTGATTCTGGGAAAACTTTGTTTCCCAGCTGCTATGTTTGGCATTAAAAGGAATCCCCTGAAAACAGGAAACAGTTCTTTCACTCCACTGTGACCATGAGGCAATTGTCTAACCTCCACTGTGCACCAGAGGACACAGGCTGGGAAAAGCCTGTCATGTTAGCTCTTTCTATTCTCTGCTGGCTCCTTGTAGACATATGAACTTCTTGCCTGGCTGCTCCGAGCTTTCTGGATGAAGATATCATGTCATCAGGACAGAGAATGATTAGACCGTAGCAGTTTTGATTGCTTCATTGCAGAGAAACTTGTGAGTATATGTAAGTCCACATAAAGAATGGGTGGGACTACAAATCTGGCCATTCTTTTTCCCTTTGTTCAAGTATATTTAACCCATGGAACACAGTGATATTTACAAACAATGAGATCTTTCTGTATGGGACTTAGCTTCCTTGCAAAGTGACAATATATAAAAAAAAAATTGGACTTTCAATCTAGATTTGATTCAGATCAAAACCCTTATCTACTGCTCGCACCTTTAAAAAAATTTTTTTAACTCTGGGAAGCCATTCCTATAACCTAAGATTCCAGTTATAGAAGAGGAAATTAAACCAACTAAGCTCTGCTTTGACTATCAGAAATTCTGAATGCATTTTAACTGCAATCCATCTACTGTAGAACTCCCAGCTTTCCTAACCTTTCCCATTCCACCCTTCCTTACCCCAGTCCTAACTTGAATCATGACGAGAGGATCCTAGGAAAGGGGAGAAAGAGAAGGAAGGATTGAGGGAAAGTGGCACTCCATGTTTTTCCGAGAGAGACTGAGGCCTCTTTAAAAGAGGGAAGGAGAGGTAACAATAGAAATAACATTCCACCCTCAACATTGGACAAACAAGTAGAAAAGGGGGCATAATGCAAAGGATGCTTCTTTATTCCCTGGCCTCTCCCAGCAGGCAGTGACCAAAAAGAATCACGAGAAAACTGAGCTTTTTGGGGCTAATCTCCTCATGCGAGGAAAGCTCCCTTTATACAGAGAATTCACTCACCCCACAAGCTTTGAAATGCTGGGAAAGAGTGGCCCAAGGGAGTGTGGCTAACACCAACAGCCGGGGTTATCCAGGTAGACACTAGCAAGCATCGTATGAACACTTCATACAATTTATTAAAAGAATTTCCTTTTATCCAATTTATCTACAGACAATCTAATATTTCAAAGGAAGCTGTGAAGGACTGAGCTATTTTTATCTGTCCATTAGTTCTTACTCTACTGACACTCTTCAATCCACGGGAACATACAAGTCTGAGAGAATAAAGGATAAGTGCTCCTTTGTTGTTGCTTAGTGAAAGAGGGTCAGAAAAATAAAAAAAGACTCTCCTCTACTGCCCCCCCGCCAAAAAAAACCATGCTAGGAAACAGATTCTAACTGTGGTGGGGCAGAGGTCAACAAATCCTCTTCCTAAAAAACAAATATAAAACTGGACAAAATTTTCCCCCAAAAAATCATTTCAGTGCTCTGAAAATCAATCAGAGGCAAATAAACTGAGAAGCATTATTCATGAAAAGGGGCTAAAACTTCAGGTAAGAAAAGTATGGGTCTGTGGCCCTCTTGCTGAAGCTGCTCTCATCACATTTCTTCTTTTAATTTTTTAAAAAACATAACATTGTATGAAGCAACAATTATAACACTGTACTACTGGATTTACAACACAAATAAATCTAGTATAGATAATAATAGCACAAAGGAAGAGGGAGGAAATGGACCTACAGTGGAGCAAAGTTGCTATATTTTACCAAATTAAGTCAGAAAAACCTTACGTAAACTGTGATAAGATATATATTGTAATTCCTAGAATAATCATTAGGAAAATAATTTTAAAAGATAGTAATATGGTAAAAAAAAGTATAATAATGTGATAATACTCAACTATATGCTACTTATAAGATTTGCTCTAGAAAAATATATATCATGTTATCATGTTAACTGTAATCAAAAGAAAGCTAGAATAGGTGTATTAATATCAGACAAAGTAGATTTCAGAGTAAAGAATATTATCAGGGATAAAGAAATTCATTTCATAATGACAGAGGTAAATTTCTCAAGAGGACAAAATCCTTAACATTTATGTACCTAATAACAGTTTCAAAATACACAAAGCAAAAACCAGTATAACTACAAGGAGAAATAGAGAAATCAAGAGATTCCAATATCACTCACTCAACAACTGACCAAATAAATAGACAGAAAATAGTTAAAGATACAGAAGATGTGAACAACAATCTCAACCAATGGGATCTAACTGACATTTACAGAACATTTCTCCATAGCAGAACAGGATTTAAAAAACTATACACCATATTCTGGACTATATACTATATGTTCTCTAACCACAATATAATTAAATCAGAAATCAATAACAGAAAGATTTCTGGAAAATTCTCAAGTATTTGGAAACTAAATAACATATTCCTAAATAATCCATGGGTCAAAGAAGGAATCAAAAGGGAAATTAAACTAGTATTTTGAACTAAATGAAAATACACAAAACATCAAAATTTGTGGGATGCCACTAAAGCCGTACTTAGGGAAAATTTCTAGCAATAAATAAGCATCTATAGAAGAAAAGAACAAAAACTTCAAATGAAGATGATAACTTCTACCTTAAGAAACTAAAGAAGAGCGAATAAGACCCAAAGTAAGCAGAAGAAAAAATAATAAAGGCCAGAGAGTAACAATTAATGAAACAGAAAAACAAAAACAATAAAGGAAATAAATAAAATAAAAAACTGGCTGATTAATAGATAAACTTCATAAACCTTTAGCCAGATTAATCAGGAAAAAGGAGAGAATACACAAATTGCAATATCAGGAATGAGAGCAGAGACAATGCTTCAGATTTTACAAAAATCTAAAGAATAGTAAGGGAATATTATGAACAACTTTATGCCAATAAATTCAACTCATGAAATAGACTCACTGAAAGATATATAAAAACCAAAGATTACTCAAGAATAAATAGCCTAAATTGTCCTATACCTATTAAAGAAATTGAATTTGTAGTTAAAACTTTTCCCACAAAGAAAACTTCAGGCCCAGAAGGCTTCACTAGGGAATTCTACCAAGCACCTAAGGAAGAAATAATACCAACTGTACATAAGCTTTTCCAGAAAAGTAAAAAATAAGAGAATTCTTCCCAACTCATTCTAAGAGGTCAACATCATCCTGTTACCAAATATTGGTAAAGACATTACAAACAAAGAAAATTGCAGACCAATATTCCTCATAAACACAGATGCAAAGATTCTAAAAATTTTAGCATATCAAATACAACAATACAGAAAAAGGATAATGCACCATAATCAAGTGGAGTCTGTCTCAGGAATGCAAGGTTGGTTTAATATTAAAATATATATCATCTTTAAAAACCAAAAGATCAAAAAAGAAATCACAAGGAAAATTAGAAAATTACAGATAAATGAAAATTAAAACACAACATGCCAAAACTTATAGAACACAGCAAAATAAATGTTAACAGGAAATTTATGGCTATAAACTCTTACACATTAAGAAATAAAGGTCTCAAATCAACAAACTAAGTTTACATCTTAAGGAGCTAGGAAAAGAACAGATTAAACGCAAAGCTAGGAGAAGATGGGAAATAATAAAGACTACAGCATAAAAAACAGAATAGAAAATATAAAAACAATAGAGAAAAACCAATGAAATCAAAACTTGGTTCTTGAAAAGATCAACAAAATTGAAAAACTTTAAACTAGATAAAGAAAAAGAGAACTCAAATTATTAAAATTAGAACTGAAAGGGGGAACATTACTACTGATTTTACAGAAATGAGAGGATTTTAAGTGAACAATTCTTTGCCAACAAATTGGATAACCTAGATGAAATGAACATATTCCTAGAAACACAAAACCTACCAAGACTGAATTATGAAAAAATAGAAAATCTGAATAGACCTTTAACTAGTAAGGAGATTGAATTGGTAATAAAAAACCTCCAAACAAAGAAAAAAGCTCTGGACCTGATGGCTTCACTGGTGAATTCTACCAAACATGTAAAAAAAGAAATAACACCAATCCTTTTCAAACTTTTTCCAAAAGTTGAAGAGGAGGGAACACTTCCTCACTCATTCTATGAGGCCAGTATTACCCTGATACCAAAGCCAGACAAAGATATTACAAGAAAACAAAACTACAGATCAATATCCCTTACAAACACTGATGTAAAAATCTTCAACAAAATAACTAGCAAACCAAATTGAGCTGCATATTAAAAGAATCATACAGCACAACCAAGTGGGATTTATTTCTGGAATGTAAGGATGGTTCAACATATGAAAATTAATGAATGTAATACACATTAACAGAATGAAGGGGAAAAAAACACAATTGTCTCAGTTGATGTAGAAAAAGCATTTGACAAAATTCAACACCTTTTCATTATAAAAACATTCCAACAAACTTGGAATAGAACAAAACTACCTCAACATAAAAGCCATATATATATGGCTTTATATATATATATATAAATATGAATTTATATATATATATATATAAATATGAACATATATATATATATGAAAAACCCACAGCAAACATCATACTGAATGGTAAGACTGAAAGATTTTTCTCTAAGATCAGGAATAAGCCAAGGGTGTATGCTTTTGCCACTTCTATTCAACATAGTACTGGAAGTTTCAGCCAGAGCAATTAGGCAAGAAAGAGAAATAAAAGGCATCCAAATTGGAAAGGAAGAAGTAAAATTACCTCTGCAGAAAATATCTTATATGTAGAAAACCCTAAAAATTCTACATAAAAAAAACTGTTGGAGTTAACAAATAAATTCAGCAAAGTAGCAAGATACAAAGTCAACACACAAAAATCAGTTGCATTTCTATACACTAAGAATGAGTAATCTGAAAAGGAAATTACAAAAACAATTCCATTTACAATAGCATCAAACAAAATAAAACACTTAGGAGTCAACTTAATCCAGAAGGTGAAATCTTGTACAATAAAAACTATAAAACATTGCTAAAAGAAATTTAAAAAGACATAAATAAATGGACAGACGTCCCATGTTCATGCACTGGAAGATTTAATATTGTTAAGATGTTAATACTACCAAAAGAAATCTACAGATTCAATGCAATCCTTATCAGAAGCCCAATGGCAGTCCGGCTGAATGGCTCAGTTGGTTAAGAGCATGAGCTCTGAGCAACGGGGTCGCCGGTTCAATTCCCATGTGGGCCAGTGAACTGAGCCTGAGCTGAGCTGGTGCTGAGCTGCCAACGGATGGCTCAACTGCTGAGAGCACGTGCTCCTAACAACAAGGTTGCCAGTCTGACTCCTGCATGGATGGTGGGCTACACCCACCCGCAACTAAGATTGAACATGGCACCTTGAGCTGAGTGGCTGCAGGCTGCCAACAGGCGGCCGGATGGTGACTGTACTTGGAGCTGAGCTAGCTGTGCCCTCCACAACTAAGACTGAAGGACAACAACTTGGCTGTTCCCCTTCCCCAACTCCCCAATAAAATCTTAAAAAAAAAAAAAGCCCAATGGCAATTTTTCGTAGATATAGAAAAACCCATCCTAAAATTCATGTGGAATCTCAAGGGACCCCAAACAGCCAAATCAATCTTGAGAAAGAACAAGGCTGGAGGACTCATACTTCCTGATTTCAAAATTTACTACATAGCTACAGTAATCAAAATAATGTGGTACTGGTATAAAGACAGACATATATACCAATGGGATAGAATAGAGACAAGAAATAAACAATGAGTTTATAAACAAACAAATGTATGTATGTATGCATGCACATACATTTTTTTTTTTCTATTCCTAGTTTACTGAGAGGGTTTTGTTTTTTGTTTTGTTTTGTTTTGTTTTTAAGATTTTATTGGGAAATTGGAGGAGGGGAACAGCGTTGGAGAATTGGGGAAGGGGAACAGACAAGTTGCTGTCCTTTTTTTCTTCAGTCTAGTTGTGGAGGACTTCGCTTCACTGGCCCATGTTGGTATTGTGATCATTGTGCTCTTCCCCGGTGAGGCAGGCGCTTGCCGGCCATTAAACGGCCGCTCACGGCAGCTCACAGCAGCTCATGCCAGCTGCCAGGCACTCACGGTAACTTACAGCAGCCCACTGCAGCAAGGGATGCAGCCTACACAGGCGCTGGAGACTCACAGCAGCCCAGCTCCAGGTCGAGCTGTTGTTCACCATCTTAGCTGTAGAGGGCGCAGCATCACTGGCCCTCACGTGGGATCCGAACCGGGGCCCTGTCACTCAGAGCTGGCATCCCAAAGCCAAATCTTAACCAATGTGCCACTCGGCTGGCCCGCTCATAGCTTTAGACAATAATGCCAAGACTACACCATGGGGAGAGAACTATCTTTTCAACAAAATGGTGCTAGATATGCACATGCAAAAGAATGAATTTGAAACCTTACCTTAAACCATATATAAAACTTAACTCATGGATCAAGGACCTAAATGTAAGGCCAAAAACTATAACACTCTTAAAAGAAAATAGAACAAAAGTTGCATGACAATGGATTTGGCAATGATTTCTTGGATATGACACCAAAGGCACAGGCAACAAAAGAAAAAATAGACAAAATGGACTCTAAAAAAATTAAAAATTTTGTGTATCAAAAGGTACTATCAACAGAGCAAAAAGGCAACCCACAGAATGGGAGAAAATTATTGCAAATCATGTATCTGATAAGGGATTAATATCCAGACAAATAGAAAAGTCCTATAACTCAACAATAAAAACAACCTGATTAAAAAATGGGCAAAGGACTTGAATTGACACTTCTCCAATGAAGGTATACAAAAAGCCACTAGAACAGGAAAAGATGCTCCATATCACTAGTCCTTAGGGAAATGTATATCAAAACTAGGAGCTACCACTATATTGTACACTTAAAGATGGTTAAGATGATAAATATTATATGTATTTTGCCACAAGAAAAGATTTTTTAAAAACAAATGAATGTAATTCTCTATATTAACAAACAAAACAAACAAAAACATCCGATCATCTCAACAGATGCAGAAAAAGCATTTGAAAAAATCCAGCATCTATTTCTCATAAAAACTCTCAGTAGGGGCTGGCTGAGTGGCGCGTTGATTAGGAGGTGGCTTGGGACCCCAGCTCTGAGCAGCAGGGCCCGGGTGCGGTTCCCACATGAGGGCCAGTGACGCTGCACCCTCTAGAGCTAAGATGGTGAACAACAGCTTGGCCTGGAGCTGGGTTGCCTTGAGTCGCTGGCGACGGCGTAGGCTGCAGCCCCTGTGGCAGTGGGTTGCCATGGGCTACCGT
>NW_017731793.1:1476338-1479709 GCF_001890085.2 Hipposideros armiger
CGTTTGACGCGAATCATCACGTTGGGACCAAGACCACATTTGCACACCAATTGTTGTAAACAATCCACTTCTCATCACCAGCTATCAGTCGCTTCAAAAAATGACCGTTTAATGAGCATATTGCAGATGTTTATATGCGCCGTCAAATGAACTTCTTTGAGTTCATGCAGAACCCAAATATCGAGCTTGCTTACGTATCCCAGCTTTCTTATCCCAGCATTCCAGTATTACGTATCCCAGTATTCTTCAGGTGGTCGTGAACACTTGAATGATGGATGTTCAATGCTTCTGCAATCTCTTGTGTCATGTAACGTGGGTTTGACTCAATCAATGCCTTTATTTTGTCATCATCCACCTTGGTTGGCCTCCCTGACTGAGGAGCGTTGTTGAGATCAAAATCACCAGCACAGAATTTCGTGAACCATTGTTGGCACTGAAATTCTTGTAGAGTATTGTCACCGTAAACTTTATGCAACTTTTCACAAGCTTGACACGTGTTCTTCCTTTTATGGAAGTAAAACAGTAAAATATGGCAAAAATGCAGTCTGGTCTTCCATCTTCAACTTGTAAAATCTCCAAGACTCAACCGAATCGTTCAACTTCTTTTTAGAACGAAGCTTAGAAGTGTCAGCTCTCAAATGACATAGCAATAACATAGACGCGAATGACTCTAGAACTTCCAAAAATGAACTAGTGCCATCTGTTGCAAACATGCGTCATGACTTTTCCGACAACCCAATATTTTTTAGTTCTAAAATTTCTATTTTATAGATTCCAATTCTCCAGTAAAATTCTCTATCTTTCACCTATTTTCTTGAACACATTAATCAGTCTTTTTAAGGCCTAAGAGTTCCAACATCTGGATCACCTGAAATTCTTCTCTATTATTCATTATATCTCTTGATTTTCAGTCATTTAAATTTGGGGGGGGGCAGGTCTGGTGTTTTCTATGGAATTCGAGATACTGTGTATGACAATTGAGGTGTAGATTACATCATCTCCCTCCAAAGAGGTTTTAAGTTTCTTCTGGTAGGCAACTAGAATAAGGGCTGTTCACTTTGATCTAGTCAGGGAAAGTTCTGAAGCTGAATCTCATGTTCATCTCTTCTAGCCAACTTACTTGTAAGGCATAGATTTTTGTTGAGGTTTCTACTGAAATCCTGGAGTGTTTGCCAGGGTCATCCTCTGGCTGGCCTTGAACTCTAATTTTTGTCTCCCTAGTATTCTGAGAACAAAAGCTGTGCTTAAGCTTTTATCCTTTTGGCAGCAACTTTCTGCTGAATTTCTCTAAGCCTACCTCCACACATCTTAGGATGTGATAGATACCTTGAAGGCAAAAACTAAATCAAATATTGAGTTCACTACTCTGAGATTATCTTTTCCCTGGGATTCTGAACCCTCAAATCTTGGCTGTCTTCACAGCTCTGAATTCAAATTTCAGTCTTCCTATTCAGTCATCTTGAAACAAGCTCTGGACCACTGCTTTCTGTTTAGCCTCTTCCTGGGGTTGGCAAATACTCCAAGGGTTTAAAAAAGCAGGGGTAAAATATGGGATTCAACACAATATGTTTTCTTTNCCGGCAACTCACGGCAGCCCAGCTCCAGGTTGAGCTGTTGTTCAGCATCCCAGCCGTGGAGGGCAGTGCAACTAGCCCTCATATGTGGGATCCGAACCAGGGCCCTCTGGCATCCCAAGTCAGTTCTCAACCATCGCGCCACTCGGCCGGCCCTTATCAGCTTTTAAAGTTAGGCATTCTGTGTCTCATCTGCTGTAGTGTATCTCATTATTATGGTTTTAATGTGTATTTCCCTGATGATCAATGATGGTGAGTACTTTTTCAGCTTGTTTACTGTTCACTGAATATCCTTTTTGTATGAAGTGCCTAAGAAGTCATCTTATTGGGTAGTATTAAGTCCTCTAACTTTGTTTTCCAAGACTTCCTGGATTTCCACATAAGTGTTTTAATCAGCTTGTCAATTTCCATTGGAAAAAAAAAGAAAAGAAAAAGAAAACCCTGATGCTATTCTGATTTAGATTTACTTTATAGATTATTTGCTCTTCCAATCCATGAAGTTGGCACATTATGCCATTTAGTTAGGTCTTCATTAATTTCTTACTTGACTTTCAAATGCTAATGAAAATTAGATATTTAATTTTTTCTCATGTGTTATTAATTCTAATATTTTATCTGCAGCTTTGTTAGGATTTCCTACTCATAATTATATCTGTGAATAAAGAGTTTTATTTCTTTTTTTCCAGTCATTACACTTTTTATTTCTCTTTTTGCCTTACTGCCCTGGCTAGGACTTTCACTACAACGTTGAAGAGAAGTGTTGAGAACTGACAGTCTTGTCACTTTCCTCATCTCTGGGAGAAAGCTTTCAATGTCACCAGTAAGCTTGAGATCTACTATAGATTTTTTTTCTAGGTACCCTTTATCAGAGTAAGGAAAGTTCCTTCTGTTCCTAGTTTGTTAGAAATTTGTTCCTTTAAAATTCACAGTTGTTAAATGTTATCAAATACTTTTTCTGCATCTACTGAGGTTAGATGATATTTATCTATTCATTCTGAAAACTTACTCTGAAGGATTTTAATTCTTTGAAATTTTCTGAGACTTGGCATATGGCCAATTTTGATAAACATTCTGTGGCCAGTTGGAAGGAATGTGCAATCCGCAGCTGTCTAGTGCAGCATTTTATGGCTGTCAGAACAAGCTGGTTAATAGTGTTACTCGGGTCTTCAATAGCTGCACTAAATTTGTTTGCTTCTTCTATGAGTATTAGTTACTGAGACAGGTGTATTAAAATCTCCAAATATGACTGATGGTCTGTCTACTTCTCCTTTTAGTTCTGTCAGTTTTTGCTTCATGTTCTTTGGAGCTTTGTTATTAGATGCACATGAATTTAGGATGTACTGTAAGTACCTGTGAAGTCTTCTTTTTGGGCAGTGTAAGTCTTCCAACTTTGTTTGCCGCAACTGTCCTGACTTGTAGTTGTTTTGATCCTTTCTTCATAATGAAATGCTCCCTTTATCTTTAGTAATATTTCTTACTGTGACATGTACTTTGTCTGAAATTAGTATAGCTCTCCCAGCTTTTAGTTAGTATTTGCGTAGTATATTTTTATCCATTCTTTTACTTTGTCTTTTTATGTAAAGTATGTCTCTTGTATGCAAAACGTGGTTGGGTTTGTTGTTTATAATCTGTAAATCTTTGTCTTTTAACTGGAATATTCAGTCCATTTACATATAATGCAATTGCAATATTTTTGGTTTGAATTTACTATTGTACCCTTAGTGCTTTGTTCTCTTTCTCTCCTTTCCTGCCTTCTTTTGGATGAATCGAGTATTTATTATTATTCCATTCCCCCCC
>NW_017731793.1:1481861-1482782 GCF_001890085.2 Hipposideros armiger
GTTGATTAGACAGCTCCTACGATACAAAGCATGCATGGTCCAAGCATTAATGATGCATTTGGGGCCTGAGAGAGCAGTACATGCTAATTGTCACGTAACAGTTCCTGCTCTAGTGAGCTAGTTAAGTGTCACAACCTGCCCTTTCCTGCAGACTGTGAGTAGTCAGGGGCCAAGGGACTGGTCCCAAAGGATGCTAGCTCCAAAAGATGGGTATGCTCATTCATATTTACAGCCAGATAAGGGAAGGGCTCTGGCACTCCTTGTATGGCTCTTGACAAATTAAGAGCTCTATCAGATATATCTTTCAGTTTTAAAAGATTATGCATTTAGAATATCCAATTTTAACTCACAGACCTTGAAATAAAAGAACCAGCATCCTATCTGCTTTCACAGAGCAAGAACAGATATCTGTCTCATAGGAAACAAAATCCAGACAAACAAAAAAGCCATATATATATGTCATTATAGAAGTGTCCATGGGAAGCAAGGAAGAGGGGAACTGGGTTCGTAGCATAAGACTGCCTAGCATATAAAAAGGTTTTTCTTTATGTATGTTAACTATTCTGTCTTACATTATATTTCTTCCTGCATTGATAAGTACCCAGTAAATGAACAAAAAACTTAAAGTTAATTGAAGCTCTTAAGTAATCTATTTGTGTGTATTTTTTAACCTCACACAATTTACCCTAAAATCATAATATCAGAGAATTTAAGTGGGAAGGAACCAAGAGACATTAAATCATTGATTTAATGCTTGACTTATCTCAACTTGATTATTTAATTATCCAATCAATTTGATGCTTGGCAAAGTTCCATAATCAAAGGGGAGGTACTTTAAATTATTTTAAATTACTCAATTTAAGTAGTAGACTAAGAAAATGTAAAGCTTATGTTAGAACACACAATAACACAGAAGAAAAT